>NW_028225179.1:67883123-67962386 GCF_052327205.1 Somniosus microcephalus | reverse complement strand
GGGACAGAGAGAGAGACAGAGTCAGGGACAGAGAGAGAGAGACAGAGAGAGACAGAGTCAGGGACAGCGAGAGAGACAGAGAGAGAGAGAGAGAGAGAGTCAGGGACAGAGAGAGAGAGAGAGAGAGAGACAGAGTCAGGGACAGCGAGAGAGACAGAGAGAGAGAGAGAGAGAGAGTCAGGGACAGAGAGAGAGACAGAGAGAGACAGAGTCAGGGACAGAGAGAGAGACAGAGAGAGAGAGAGAGAGGGAGACAGAGAGAGAGAGAGAGACAGAGTCAGGGACAGGTAGAGAGACAGAGTCAGGGACAGAGAGAGAGACAGAGTCAGGGACAGAGAGAGAGAGAGAGAGTCAGGGACAGAGAGAGAGACAGAGTCAGGGACAGAGAGAGAGAGAGAGAGTCAGGGACAGAGAGAGAGACAGAGAGAGACAGAGTCAGGGACAGAGAGAGAGAGAGAGAGTCAGGGACAGAGAGAGAGTCAGAGAAAGATGTGCGGGTTAGGTTGATTGGCCATGATAAAAAATTGGCCCTTAGTGTTAGGGGGGATTAAATACGTGGGGTTACCGGGATAGGGCTTGGGTGGGATGGCTGTCAGTGTAGGGACCGGGTGCTAGGGTTTGGATGATCAGCCATGATCTCGTTGAATGGCGGAGCAGGCTCGAAGGGCCGAATGGCCTACTCCTGCTCCTATCTTCTATGTTTCTATGTAAGACAGTCAGGGACAGGGACAGAGAGCGAGACAGAGCCAGGGACAGGGACAGAGTGAGGGACAGTGAGGAATATCATTCCTTTCCCAGTCACAGGCCCTCACTGCCCCAGAGAGACTTTAATCCAGAATGAGCAGGTCCACGAGTTGAGATGAATCGATATGACCAGCTAAAAGAAGATTTTTTTGTGTTTCCTCCTCACAGGTCCACAAGGCCTCGATGTCGCTTTGGGCCGAGGGAAACAGGGTAAAGCTCCGGATAAGTATTAAAGATGCTGCACACCTCAAGAGACTGCTCCTTCAAGCTTTCTCACCCAATAAGGAGGGCAGCTATTCTCTATAATATACAAAGGGGCTGCTATTCCCTATAATGTACACAGGGGCTGCTATTCTCTATATTATACACAGGGGCTGCTATTCTCTATAATATACACAGGGGCTGCTATTCTCTATACTATACACAGGGGCTGCTATTCTCTATAATATACACAGGGGTTGCTATTCTCTATAATATACACAGGGGCTGCTATTCTCTATAATATACACAGGAGCTGCTATTCTCTATAATAGACACTGGGGGCTGCTATTCTCTATAATATACACAGGGGCTGCTATTCTCTATAATAGACACTGGGGCTGCTATTCTCTATAATATACACAGGGATGCTATTCTCTATAATATACACAGGGGCTGCTATTCTCTATAATAGACACTGGGGCTGCTATTCTCTATAATATACACAGGGGCTGCTATTCTCTATAATATACACAGGGACTGCTGTTCTCTATAATATACACAGGGGCTGCTATTCTCTATAATATACACAGGGGCTGCTATTCCCTATAATATACACAGGGGCTGCTATTCTCTATAATGTATACAGAGGCTGCTATTCTCTATAATATACACAGGGGCTGCTATTCTCTATAATATTCACAGGGGCTGCTATTCTCTATAATATATACAGGGGCTGCTATTCTCTATAATATACACAAGGGCTGGTATTCTCTATAATATACACAGGGACTGCTATTCTCTATAATATACACAGGGGCTGCTATTCTCTATAATATACACAGGGACTGCTATTCTCTATAATATGCACAAGGGCTGGTATTCTCTATAATATACACAGGGACTGCTATTCTCTATAATATACACAGGGGCTGCTATTCTCTATAATATACACAGGGGCTGCTATTCTCTATAATATACACAGAGGCTGCTATCCTCTATGATATATACAGGGGCTGCTATTCTCTATAATATACACAGGGACTGCTATTCTCTATAATATACACAAGGGCTGGTATTCTCTATAATATACACAGGGACTGCTATTCTCTATAATATACACAGGGGCTGCTATTCTCTATAATATACACAGGGGTTGGTATTCTCTATAATATACACAGGGGCTGCTATTCGCTATAATATACACAGGGGCTGCTGTTCTCTATAATATATACAGGGGCAGCTATTCTCTATAATATACACAGAGGCTGCTATTCTCCCTAATATACACAGGGGCTGCTACTCTCTATAATATACACAGGGGCTGCTATTCTCTATAATATTCACAGGGACTGCTATTCTCTATAATATACACACCGGCTGCTATTCTCTACAATCTACACAGGGGCTGCTATTCTCTATAATATACACAGGGGCTGCTATTCCCTATAATATACATGGGGCTGCTATTCTCTATAATATACACAGGGGCTGCTATTCTCTATAATATACACGGGCTGCTATTCTATATAATATACACAGGGGCTGCTATTCTCTATAATATACACAGGGGCAGCATTTCTCTATAATATACACAGGGGTTGCGATTCTCTATAATATACACAGGGGCTGCTATTCTCTATATTATACACAGGGGCTGCTATTCTTTATGATATAAACAGAGCCTGCTATTCTCTATATTATACACAGGGGCTGCTATTCTCTATAATATACACAGGGACTGCTATTCTCTATGTTATACACAGGGACTGCTATCCTCTATCATGTACACAGGGGCTTCTATTCTCTATAATATACACAGGGGCTGCTATTCTCTATAATATACACAGGGGCGCTATTCTCTATAATAGACACAGGGGCTGCTATTCTCTATAATATACACAGGGGCTGCTATTCTCTATAATATACACAGGGGCGCTTTTCTCTATAATATACACAGGGGCTGCTATTCTCTAAAATATACACAGGGGCTGCTATTCTCTATAATAGACTCAGGGGCAGCTATTCTCTATAATATACGCAGGGGGGCGCTATTCTCTCTAATATACACAGGGGCTGCTTTTCTCTATAATATACACAGGGGCTGCTATTCTCTATAATATACTCAGGGGCAGCTATTCTCTATAATATACACGGGGGCGCTATTCTCTATAATATACACAGGGGCTGCTATTCTGTATAATATACACAGGGGCTGCTGTTCTCTATAATATACACAAAGGCTGCTATTCTCTCTAATATACACAGGGGCTGCTACTCTCTATAATATACACAGGGGCTGCTATTCACTATGATATATACAGGGGCTGCTATTCTCTATAATATACACAGGGACTGCTATTCTCTATAATATACACAAGGGCTGGTATTCTCTATAATATACACAGGGACTGCTATTCTCTATAATATACACAGGGGCTGCTATTCTCTATAATATACACAGGGGCTGGTATTCTCTATAATATACACAGGGACTGCTATTCTCAATAATATACACAGGGGCTGCTATTCTCTATAATATATACAGAGGCTGCTATTCTCTATGATATACACAGGGGTTGCTATTTTCTATAATATATTCAGGGGCTGCTATTCTCTATAATATACAAAGGGGCTGTTATTCTCTATAATATATACGGGCTGCTATTCTCTTTAATATGCACAGGGGCTGCTATTCTCTATAAGATACACAGGGTCTGGTATACTCTATAATATACACAGGGGCTGTTATTCTCTATAATCTACACAGGAGCTGCTATTCTCTATAATATACACAGGGGCTGGTATTCTCCTTAATATACACAGGGGCTGCTATTCTCTATAATATACACAGGGGCTGCTATTCTCTCTAATATACACAGCGGCTGCTATTCTCTATAATATACACAGGGGCTGCTATTCTCTATAATATACACAGAGGCTGCTATTCTCTATAATATACACAGGGGCTGCTATTCTCTTTAATATTCACAGGGGCTGCTATTCTCTATAATATACACAGTGGCTGCTATTCTCTATAATATACACAGAGGCTGCTATTCTCTCTAATATACACAGCGGCTGCTATTCTCTATAATGTACACAGGGGCTGCTATTCTCTATAATGTACGCAGGGTCTGCTATTCCCGATAATATACACAGGGGCTGCTATTCTCCATAATATACACAGGGGCTGCTATTCTCTACAATGTACACAGGGGCTGCTATTCTCTATAATATATATAGGGGCTGCTATTCTCTATAATATTCACAGGGGCTGCTATTCTCTATATTATACACAGGGGCTGCTATTCTCTACAATATACACAGGGGCTGCTATTCTCTACAATGTACACAGGGGCTGCTATTCTCTATAATATACACAGGGGCTGCTATTCTCTCTATTATACACAGGGGCTGCTATTCTCTATAATAAACACAGGGGCTGCTATTCTCTCTATAATATACACATGGGCTGCTATTCTTTATAATATACACAGGGGCTGCTATTCTCTATAATATACACAGGGGCTGCTATTCTCTATAATATACACGGGGCTGCTATTCTCTATAATATACACAGCGGCTGATATTCACTATAATATACACAGGGGCTGCTATTCTCTATAATATACACAGGGGCTGCTATTCTCTATAATATACACGGGGCTGCTATTCTCTATAATATACACAGCGGCTGATATTCACTATAATATACACAGGGGCTGCTATTCTCTATAATATACACAGAGGCTGCTATTCTCTATAAGATACACAGGGGCTGGTATTCTCTAAAATATAACAGGGGCTGTGATTCTCTATAATCTACACAGGAGCTGCTATTCTCTATAATATACATAGGGGCTGCTATTCTCTATAATATACACAGGGGCTGCTATTCTCTATAATATACACAGGGGCTGCTATTCTCTATAAGATACACAGGGGCTGGTATTCTCTATAATATACACAGGGGCTGCTATTCTCTATAATCTACACAGGAGCTGCTATTCTCTATAATATACACAGGGGCTGTTATTCTCCATAATGTACACAGGGGCAGCTATTCTCTATAATATACACAGTGGCTGCTATTCTCTATAATCTACACAGGGGCTGCTACTCTCTATAATATACACAGGGGCTGCTATTCTCGATAATATACACCGGGGCTGCTATTCCCTATAATATACACAGGGGCTGCTGTTCCCTATAATATACACATGGGCTGCTATTCTCTATAATATACTCGGGCTGCTATTCTCTATAATATACACAGCGGCTGCTATTCTCTATAATGTTCGCAAGGGCTGCTATTCTCTGTAATATACACAGGAGCCGCTATTCTCTATAATATACACAGGGGCTGCTATTCTCTATAATATACACAGGGGCTGCTATTCTCTATAATATACACAGGGGCTGCTATTCTCTCTATTATACACAGGGGCTGCTATTCTCTATAATATACACAGGGGCTGCTATTCTCTATAATATACACAGGGGCTGCTTTTCTCTATAATATACACAGGGGCTGCTATTCTCTATAATATACACGGGGCTGCTATTCTCTATAATATACACAGCGGCTGATATTCTCTATAATATACAAAGGGGCTGCTATTCTCTATAATATACATGGGCTGCTATTCTCTATAATATACACAGGGGCTGCTATTCTCTATAACATACACAGAGGCTGCTATTCTCTATAAGATACACAGGGGCTGGTATTCTCTAAAATATATCGGGGACTGTGATTCTCTATAATCTACACAGGAGCTGCTATTCTCTATATTATACATAGGGGCTGCTATTCTCTATAATATACACAGGGGCAGCTATTCTCTATAATATACACAGGGGCTGCCATTCTCTATAAGATACACAGGGGCTGGTATTCTCTATAATATACACAGGAGCTGCTATTCTCTATAATATACACAGGGGCTGTTATTCTCCATAATGTACACAGGGGCTGCTAATCTCTATAATATACACAGGGGCTGCTATTCTCGATAATATACACGGGGGCTGCTATTCTCTATAATAAACAAAGGGGCTGCTATTCCCTATAATATACACAGGGGCTGCTGTTCCCTATAATATACACATGGGCTGCTATTCTCTATAATATACTCGGGCTGCTATTCTCTATAATATACACAGGGGCTGCTATTCTCTATAATGTTCGCAAGGGCTGCTATTCCCGATAATATACACAGGGGCAGCTATTCTCTATAATTTACACAGGGGCTGCTATTCTCTACAATGTACAGAGGGGCTGCTATTCTCTGTAATATACACAGGAGCCACTATTCTTTATAATATACACAGGGGCTGCTATTCTCTATAATATACACAGGGGCTGCTATTCTCTCTAATATACACAGCGGCTGCTATTCTCTATAATGTACACAGGGGCTGCTATTCTCTATAATGTACGCAGGGTCTGCTATTCCCGATAATATACACAGCGGCAGCTATTCTCTATAATTTACACAGGGGCTGCTATTCTCTACAATGTACAGAGGGGCTGCTATTCTCTTTAATATTCACAGGGGCTGCTATTCTCTATAATATACACAGTGGCTGCTATTCTCTATAATATACACAGAGGCTGCTATTCTCTCTAATATACACAGCGGCTGCTATTCTCTATAATGTACACAGGGGCTGCTATTCTCTATAATGTACGCAGGGTCTGCTATTCCCGATAATATACACAGGGGCTGCAATTCTCCATAATATACACAGGGGCTGCTATTCTCTACAATGTACACAGGGGCTGCTATTCTCTATAATATACATAGGGGCTGCTATTCTCTATAATATTCACAGGGGCTGCTATTCTCTATATTATACACAGGGGCTGCTATTCTCTACAATATACACAGGGGCTGCTATTCTCTACAATGTACACAGGGGCTGCTATTCTCTATAATATACACAGGGGCTGCTATTCTCTCTATTATACACAGGGGCTGCTATTCTCTATAATAAACACAGGGGCTGCTATTCTCTCTATAATATACACATGGGCTGCTATTCTTTATAATATACACAGGGGCTGCTATTCTCTATAATATACACAGGGGCTGCTATTCTCTATAATATACACGGGGCTGCTATTCTCTATAATATACACAGCGGCTGATATTCACTTTAATATACACAGGGGCTGCTATTCTCTATAATATACACAGGGGCTGCTATTCTCTATAATATACACGGGGCTGCTATTCTCTATAATATACACAGCGGCTGATATTCACTATAATATACACAGGGGCTGCTATTCTCTATAATATACACAGAGGCTGCTATTCTCTATAAGATACACAGGGGCTGGTATTCTCTAAAATATAACAGGGGCTGTGATTCTCTATAATCTACACAGGAGCTGCTATTCTCTATAATATACATAGGGGCTGCTATTCTCTATAATATACACAGGGGCTGCTATTCTCTATAATATACACAGGGGCTGCTATTCTCTATAAGATACACAGGGGCTGGTATTCTCTATAATATACACAGGGGCTGCTATTCTCTATAATCTACACAGGAGCTGCTATTCTCTATAATATACACAGGGGCTGTTATTCTCCATAATGTACACAGGGGCAGCTATTCTCTATAATATACACAGTGGCTGCTGTTCTCTATAATCTACACAGGGGCTGCTACTCTCTATAATATACACAGGGGCTGCTATTCTCGATAATATACACCGGGGCTGCTATTCCCTATAATATACACAGGGGCTGCTGTTCCCTATAATATACACATGGGCTGCTATTCTCTATAATATACTCGGGCTGCTATTCTCTATAATATACACAGCGGCTGCTATTCTCTATAATGTTCGCAAGGGCTGCTATTCTCTGTAATATACACAGGAGCTGCTATTCTCTATAATATACACAGGGGCTGCTATTCTCTATAATATACACAGGGGCTGCTATTCTCTATAATATACACAGGGGCTGCTATTCTCTCTATTATACACAGGGGCTGCTATTCTCTATAATATACACAGGGGCTGCTATTCTCTATAATATACACAGGGGCTGCTTTTCTCTATAATATACACAGGGGCTGCTATTCTCTATAATATACACGGGGCTGCTATTCTCTATAATATACACAGCGGCTGATATTCTCTATAATATACAAAGGGGCTGCTATTCTCTATAATATACACGGGCTGCTATTCTCTATAATATACACAGGGGCTGCTATTCTCTATAAGATACACAGGGGCTGGTATTCTCTAAAATATATCGGGGACTGTGATTCTCTATAATCTACACAGGAGCTGCTATTCTCTATATTATACATAGGGGCTGCTATTCTCTATAATATACACAGGGGCAGCTATTCTCTATAATATACACAGGGGCTGCCATTCTCTATAAGATACACAGGGGCTGGTATTCTCTATAATATACACAGGAGCTGCTATTCTCTATAATATACACAGGGGCTGTTATTCTCCATAATGTACACAGGGGCTGCTAATCTCTATAATATACACAGGGGCTGCTATTCTCGATAATATACACGGGGGCTGCTATTCTCTATAATAAACAAAGGGGCTGCTATTCCCTATAATATACACAGGGGCTGCTGTTCCCTATAATATACACATGGGCTGCTATTCTCTATAATATACTCGGGCTGCTATTCTCTATAATATACACAGGGGCTGCTATTCTCTATAATGTTCGCAAGGGCTGCTATTCCCGATAATATACACAGGGGCAGCTATTCTCTATAATTTACACAGGGGCTGCTATTCTCTACAATGTACAGAGGGGCTGCTATTCTCTGTAATATACACAGGAGCCACTATTCTTTATAATATACCCAGGGGCTGCTATTCTCTATAATATACACAGGGGCTGCTATTCTCTATAATATACACAGGGGCTGCTATTCTCTCTATTATACACAGGGGCTGCTATTCTCTATAATATACACAGGGGCTGCTATTCTCTATAATATACACAGGGGCTGCTATTCTCTATAATATACACAGCGGCTCCTATTCTCTACAATATACACGGGGCTGCTATTCTCTATAATATACACAGCGGCTGATATTCTCTATGATATACAAAGGGGCTGCTATTCTCTATAATATACACGGGCTGCTTTTCTCTATAATATACACAGGGGCTGCTATTCTCTATAACATACACAGAGGCTGCTATTCTCTATAAGATACACAGGGGCTGGTATTCTCTAAAATATATCAGAGTCTGTAATTCTCTATAATCTACACAGGAGCTGCTATTCTCGATAATATACATAGGGGCTGCTATTCTCTATAATATACACAGGGGCTGCTATTCTCTATAATATACACAGGGGCTGCCATTCTCTATAAGATACACAGGGGCTGGTATTCTCTATAATATACACAGGTGCTGCTATTCTCTATAATCTACACAGGAGCTGCTATTCACTACAATATACACAGGGGCTGTTATTCTCCATAATATACACAGGGGCTGCTATTCTCTATAATATACACAGTGGCTGCTATTCTCTGGAATCTACACAGGGGCTGCTACTCTCTATAATATACACAGGGGCTGCTATTCTCGATAATATACAGGTGGCTGCTATTCCCTATAATATACACAGGGGCTGCTATTCTCTATAATAAACACAGGGGCTGCTATTCCCTATAATATACACAGGGGCTGCTATTCCCTATAATATACACAGGGGCTGCTATTCTCTATAATATACACGGGCTGCTATTCTCTATAATATACACAGGGGCTGCTATTCTCTATAATATACACAGAGGCTGCTATTCTCTATAAGATACACAGGGGCTGGTATTCTATAAAATATAACAGCGGCTGTGATTCTCTATAATCTACACAGGAGCTGCTATTCCCTATAATATACACAGGGGCTGCTATTGTCTATCATATACTCAGGGGCTGCTATTCTCTATAATATTCACAGGGGCTGCTATTCCCTATAATATACACAGGGGCTGCTGTTCTCTATAATATTCACAGGGGCTGCTATTCCATATAATATTCACAGGGGCTGCTATTCCCTATAATATACTCAGGGGCTGCTATTCTCTATAATATTCACAGGGGCTGCTATTCCATATAATATTCACAGGGGCTGCTATTCTCTATAATATACACAGGGGCTGCTATTCTCTATAATCTACACTGCGGCTGCTACTCTCTATAATATACACAGGGGCTGCTATTCTCTATAATATACACAGAGGCTGCTATTCTCTATAATATACACAGGGGCTGCTATTCTCTATAATATACACAGAGGCTGCTATTCTCTCTGATATACACAGGGGCTGCTATTCTCTATAATATACACAGAGGCTGCTATTCCCTATAATATACACAGGGGCTGCTATTCCCTATAATATACACAGGGGCTGCTATTCTGTATAATATACACAGGGGCTACTATTCTCTATAATATACATAGGGGCTGCTATTCTCTATAATATTCACAGGGGCTGCTTTTCCATATAATATTCACAGTGGCTGCTATTCGCTATAACATACACAGGGGCAGCTATTCTCTATAATATACACGGGGCTACAAGTCTCCATAATATACACAGAGGCTGCTATTCTCTATAATATACACAGGGGCTGCTATTCTCTATAATATACACGGGGCTGCTATTCTCTATAATATACACAGCGGCTGATATTCTCTATAATATACAAAGGGGCTGCTATTCTCTATAATATACACGGGCTGCTATTCTCTATAATATACACAGGGGCTGCTATTCTCTATAACATACACAGAGGCTGCTATTTTCTATAAGATACACAGGGGCTGGTATTCTCTAAAATATATCGGGGACTGTGATTCTCTATAATCTACACAGGAGCTGCTATTCTCTATAATATACATAGGGGCTGCTATTCTCTATAATATACACAGGGGCAGCTATTCTCTATAATATACACAGGAGCTGCTATTCTCTATAATATACACAGGGGCTGTTAATCTCCATAATGTACACAGGGGCAGCTATTCTCTATAATATACACAGTGGCTGCTATTCTCTATAATCTACACAGGGGCTGCTACTCTCTATAATATACACAGGGGCTGCTATTCTCGATAATATACATGGGGGATGCTATTCCCTATAATATACACAGGGGCTGCTGTTCCCTATAATATACACATGGGCTGCTATTCTCTATAATATACTCGGGCTGCTATTCTCTATAATATACACAGTGGCTGCTATTCTCTATAATGTTCGCAGGGGCTGCTATTCTCTGTAATATACACAGGAGCCGCTATTCTCTATAATATACACAGGGGCTGCTATTCTCTATAATATACACAGGGGCTGCTATTCTCTATAATATACACAGGGGCTGCTATTCTCTCTATTATACACAGGGGCTGCTATTCTCTATAATATACACAGGGGCTGCTATTCTCTATAATATACACAGGGGCTGCTTTTCTCTATAATATACACAGGGGCTGCTATTCTCTATAATATACACGGGGCTGCTATTCTCTATAATATACACAGCGGCTGATATTCTCTATAATATACAAAGGGGCTGCTATTCTCTATAATATACACGGGCTGCTATTCTCTATAATATACACAGGGGCTGCTATTCTCTATAACATACACAGAGGCTGCTATTCTCTATAAGATACACAGGGGCTGGTATTCTCTAAAATATATCGGGGACTGTGATTCTCTATAATCTACACAGGAGCTGCTATTCTCTATATTATACATAGGGGCTGCTATTCTCTATAATATACACAGGGGCAGCTATTCTCTATAATATACACAGGGGCTGCCATTCTCTATAAGATACACAGGGGCTGGTATTCTCTATAATATACACAGGAGCTGCTATTCTCTATAATATACACAGGGGCTGTTATTCTCCATAATGTACACAGGGGCTGCTACTCTCTATAATATACACAGGGGCTGCTATTCTCGATAATATACACGGGGGCTGCTATTCTCTATAATAAACAAAGGGGCTGCTATTCCCTATAATATACACAGGGGCTGCTGTTCCCTATAATATACACATGGGCTGCTATTCTCTATAATATACTCGGGCTGCTATTCTCTATAATATACACAGGGGCTGCTATTCTCTATAATGTTCGCAAGGGCTGCTATTCCCGATAATATACACAGGGGCAGCTATTCTCTATAATTTACACAGGGGCTGCTATTCTCTACAATGTACAGAGGGGCTGCTATTCTCTGTAATATACACAGGAGCCACTATTCTCTATAATATACACAGGGGCTGCTATTCTCTATAATATACACAGGGGCTGCTATTCTCTATAATATACACAGGGGCTGCTATTCTCTCTATTATACACAGGGGCTGCTATTCTCTATAATATACACAGGGGCTGCTATTCTCTATAATATACACAGGCGCTGCTATTCTCTATCATATACACAGCGGCTCCTATTCTCTATAATATACACGGGGCTGCTATTCTCTATAATATACACAGCGGCTGATATTCTCTATGATATACAAAGGGGCTGCTATTCTCTATAATATACATGGGCTGCTTTTCTCTATAATATACACAGGGGCTGCTATTCTCTATAACATACACAGAGGCTGCTATTCTCTATAAGATACACAGGGGCTGGTATTCTCTAAAATATATCAGAGGCTGTAATTCTCTATAATCTACACAGGAGCTGCTATTCTCTATAATATACATAGGGGCTGCTATTCTCTATAATATACACAGGGGCTGCTATTCTCTATAATATATACAGGGGCTGCCATTCTCTATAAGATACACAGGGGCTGGTATTCTCTATAATATACACAGGTGCTGCTATTCTCTATAATCTACACAGGAGCTGCTATTCTCTACAATATACACAGGGGCTGTTATTCTCCATAATATACACAGGGGCTGCTATTCTCTATAATATACACAGTGGCTGCTATTCTCTGGAATCTACACAGGGGCTGCTACTCTCTATAATATACACAGGGGCTGCTATTCTCGATAATATACAGGTGGCTGCTATTACCTATAATATACACAGGGGCTTCTATTCTCTATAATAAACACAGGGGCTGCTATTCCCTATAATATACACAGGGGCTGCTATTCCCTATAATATACACAGGGGCTGCTATTCTCTATAATATACACGGGCTGCTATTCTCTATAATATACACAGGGGCTGCTATTCTCTATAATATACACAGAGGCTGCTATTCTCTATATGATACACAGGGGCTGGTATTCTATAAAATATAACAGTGGCTGTGATTCTCTATAATCTACACAGGAGCTGCTATTCTCTATAATATACATAGGGGCTGCTATTCTCCATAATATACACAGGGGCTGCTATTCTCTATAATATACACAGGGGCTGCGATTCTATATAAGATACACAGGGGCTGCTATTCTCGATAATATACACAGGGGCTGCTATTCCCTATAATATACACAGGGGCTGCTATTGTCTATCATATACTCAGGGGCTGCTATTCTCTATAATATTCACAGGGGCTGCTATTCCCTATAATATACACAGGGGCTGCTATTCCCTATAATATACACAGGGGCTGCTATTCTCTATAATATTCACAGGGGCTGCTATTCCATATAATATTCACAGGGGCTGCTATTCTCTATAATATACACAGGGGCTGCTATTCTCTATAATCTACACTGCGGCTGCTATTCTCTATAATATACACAGGGGCTGCTATTCTCTATAATATACACAGAGGCTGCTATTCTCTATAATATACACAGGGGCTGCTATTCTCTATAATATACACAGAGGCTGCTATTCTCTCTGATATACACAGGGGCTGCTATTCTCTATAATATACACAGAGGCTGCTATTCCCTATAATATACACAGGGGCTGCTATTCCCTATAATATACACAGGGGCTGCTATTCTGTATAATATACACAGGGGCTACTATTCTCTATAATATACATAGGGGCTGCTATTCTCTATAATATTCACAGGGGCTGCTTTTCCATATAATATTCACAGTGGCTGCTATTCGCTATAACATACACAGGGGCAGCTATTCTCTATAATATACACAGGGGCTGCTATTCTCTATAATATACACGGGGCTGCTATTCTCTATAATATACACAGCGGCTGATATTCTCTATAATATACAAAGGGGCTGCTATTCTCTATAATATACACGGGCTGCTATTCTCTATAATATACACAGGGGCTGCTATTCTCTATAACATACACAGAGGCTGCTATTTTCTATAAGATACACAGGGGCTGGTATTCTCTAAAATATATCGGGGACTGTGATTCTCTATAATCTACACAGGAGCTGCTATTCTCTATAATATACATAGGGGCTGCTATTCTCTATAATATACACAGGGGCAGCTATTCTCTATAATATACACAGGGGCTGCCATTCTCTATAAGATACACAGGGGCTGGTATTCTCTATAATATACACAGGAGCTGCTATTCTCTATAATATACACAGGGGCTGTTATTCTCCATAATGTACACAGGGGCTGCTACTCTCTATAATATACACAGGGGCTGCTATTCTCGATAATATACACGGGGGCTGCTATTCTCTATAATAAACAAAGGGGCTGCTATTCCCTATAATATACACAGGGGCTGCTGTTCCCTATAATATACACATGGGCTGCTATTCTCTATAATATACTCGGGCTGCTATTCTCTATAATATACACAGGGGCTGCTATTCTCTATAATGTTCGCAAGGGCTGCTATTCCCGATAATATACACAGGGGCAGCTATTCTCTATAATTTACACAGGGGCTGCTATTCTCTACAATGTACAGAGGGGCTGCTATTCTCTGTAATATACACAGGAGCCACTATTCTCTATAAAATACACAGGGGCTGCTATTCTCTATAATATACACAGGGGCTGCTATTCTCTATAATATACACAGGGGCTGCTATTCTCTCTATTATACACAGGGGCTGCTATTCTCTATAATATACACAGGGGCTGCTATTCTCTATAATATACACAGGGGCTGCTATTCTCTATAATATACACAGCGGCTCCTATTCTCTATAATATACACGGGGCTGCTATTCTCTATAATATACACAGCGGCTGATATTCTCTATGATATACAAAGGGGCTGCTATTCTCTATAATATACACGGGCTGCTTTTCTCTATAATATACACAGGGGCTGCTATTCTCTATAACATACACAGAGGCTGCTATTCTCTATAAGATACACAGGGGCTGGTATTCTCTAAAATATATCAGAGGCTGTAATTCTCTATAATCTACACAGGAGCTGCTATTCTCTATAATATACATAGGGGCTGCTATTCTCTATAATATACACAGGGGCTGCTATTCTCTATAATATACACAGGGGCTGCCATTCTCTATAAGATACACAGGGGCTGGTATTCTCTATAATATACACAGGTGCTGCTATTCTCTATAATCTACACAGGAGCTGCTATTCTCTACAACATACACAGGGGCTGTTATTCTCCATAATATACACAGGGGCTGCTATTCTCTATAATATACACAGTGGCTGCTCTTCTCTGGAATCTACACAGGAGCTGCTACTCTCTATAATATACACAGGGGCTGCTATTCTCGATAATATACAGGTGGCTGCTATTCCCTATAATATACACAGGGGCTGCTATTCTCTATAATAGACACAGGGGCTGCTATTCCCTATAATATACACAGGGGCTGCTATTCCCTATAATATACACAGGGGCTGCTATTCTCTATAATATACACGGGCTGCTATTCTCTATAATATACACAGGGGCTGCTATTCTCTATAATATACACAGAGGCTGCTATTCTCTATAAGATACACAGGGGCTGGTATTCTATAAAATATAACAGCGGCTGTGATTCTCTATAATCTACACAGGAGCTGCTATTCTCTATAATATACATCGGGGCTGCTATTCTCCATAATATACACAGGGGCTGCTATTCTCTATAATATACACAGGGGCTGCTATTCTATATAAGATACACAGGGGCTGCTATTCTCGATAATATACACAGGGGCTGCTATTCCCTATAATATACACAGGGGCTGCTATTGTCTATCATATACTCAGGGGCTGCTATTCTCTATAATATTCACAGGGGCTGCTATTCCCTATAATATACACAGGGGCTGCTGTTCTCTATAATATTCACAGGGGCTGCTATTCCATATAATATTCACAGGGGCTGCTATTCCCTATAATATACTCAGGGGCTGCTATTCTCTATAATATTCACAGGGGCTGCTATTCCATATAATATTCACAGGGGCTGCTATTCTCTATAATATACACAGGGGCTGCTATTCTCTATAATCTACACTGCGGCTGCTATTCTCTATAATATACACAGGGGCTGCTATTCTCTATAATATACACAGAGGCTGCTATTCTCTATAATATACACAGGGGCTGCTATTCTCTATAATATACACAGAGGCTGCTATTCTCTCTGATATACACAGGGGCTGCTATTCTCTATAATATACACAGAGGCTGCTATTCCCTATAATATACACAGGGGCTGCTATTCCCTATAATATACACAGGGGCTGCTATTCTGTATAATATACACAGGGGCTTCTATTCTCTATAATATACATAGGGGCTGCTATTCTCTATAATATTCACAGGGGCTGCTTTTCCATATAATATTCACAGTGGCTGCTATTCGCTATAACATACACAGGGGCAGCTATTCTCTATAATATACACGGGGCTACAAGTCTCCATAATATACACAGCGGCTGATATTCTCTATAATATACAAAGGGGCTGCTATTCTCTATAATATACACGGGCTGCTATTCTCTATAATATACACAGGGGCTGCTATTCTCTATAACATACACAGAGGCTGCTATTTTCTATAAGATACACAGGGGCTGGTATTCTCTAAAATATATCGGGGACTGTGATTCTCTGTAATCTACACAGGAGCTGCTATTCTCTATAATATACATAGGGGCTGCTATTCTCTATAATATACACAGCGGCAGCTATTCTCTATAATATACACAGGGGCTGCCATTCTCTATAAGATACACAGGGGCTGGTATTCTCTATAATATACACAGGAGCTGCTATTCCCTATAATATACACAGGGGCTGTTATTCTCCATAATGTACACAGGGGCTGCTACTCTCTATAATATACACAGGGGCTGCTATTCTCGATAATATACACGGGGGCTGCTGTTCTCTATAATAAACAAAGGGGCTGCTATTCCCTATAATATACACAGGGGCTGCTGTTCCCTATAACATACACATGGGCTGCTATTCTCTATAATATACTCGGGCTGCTATTCTCTATAATATACACAGGGGCTGCTATTCTCTATAATGTTCGCAAGGGCTGCTATTCCCGATAATATACACAGGGGCAGCTATTCTCTATAATTTACACAGGGGCTGCTATTCTCTACAATGTACAGAGGGGCTGCTATTCTCTGTAATATACACAGGAGCCACTATTCTCTATAATATACACAGGGGCTGCTATTCTCTATAATATACACAGGGGCTGCTATTCTCTATAATATACACAGGGGCTGCTATTCTCTCTATTATACACAGGGGCTGCTATTCTCTATAATATACACAGGGGCTGCTATTCTCTATAATATACACAGGGGCTGCTATTCTCTATAATATACACAGCGGCTGCTATTCTCTATAATATACACGGGGCTGCTATTCTCTATAATATACACAGCGGCTGATATTCTCTATGATATACAAAGGGGCTGCTATTCTCTATAATATACACGGGTTGCTTTTCTCTATAATATACACAGGGGCTGCTATTCTCTATAACATACACAGAGGCTGCTATTCTCTATAAGATACACAGGGGCTGGTATTCTCTAAAATATATCAGAGGCTGTAATTCTCTATAATCTACACAGGAGCTGCTATTCTCCATAATATACATAGGGGCTGCTATTCTCTATAATATACACAGGGGCTGCTATTCTCTATAATATACACAGGGGCTGCCATTCTCTATAAGATACACAGGGGCTGGTATTCTCTATAATATACACAGGTGCTGCTATTCTCTATAATCTACACAGGAGCTGCTATTCTCTACAATATACACAGGGGCTGTTATTCTCCATAATATACACAGGGGCTGCTATTCTCTATAATATACACAGTGGCTGCTATTCTCTGGAATCTACACAGGGGCTGCTACTCTCTATAATATACACTGGGGCTGCTATTCTCGATAATATACACGGGGGCTGCTATTCCCTATAATATACACAGGGGCTGCTATTCTCTATAATAAACACAGGGGCTGCTATTCCCTATAATATACACAAGGGCTGCTATTCCCTATAATATACACAGGGGCTGCTATTCTCTATAATATACACGGGCTGCTATTCTCTATAATATACACAGGGGCTGCTATTCTCTATAATATACACAGAGGCTGCTATTCTCTATAAGATACACAGGGGCTGGTATTCTCTAAAATATATCAGAGGCTGTAATTCTCTATAATCTACACAGGAGCTGCTATTCTCCATAATATACATAGGGGCTGCTATTCTCTATAATATACACAGGGGCTGCTATTCTCTATAATATACACAGGGGCTGCTATTCTCTATAATATACACAGCGGCTGCTATTCTCTATAATATACACGGGGCTGCTATTCTCTATAATATACACAGCGGCTGATATTCTCTATGATATACAAAGGGGCTGCTATTCTCTATAATATACACGGGTTGCTTTTCTCTATAATATACACAGGGGCTGCTATTCTCTATAACATACACAGAGGCTGCTATTCTCTATAAGATACACAGGGGCTGGTATTCTCTAAAATATATCAGAGGCTGTAATTCTCTATAATCTACACAGGAGCTGCTATTCTCCATAATATACATAGGGGCTGCTATTCTCTATAATATACACAGGGGCTGCTATTCTCTATAATATACACAGGGGCTGCCATTCTCTATAAGATACACAGGGGCTGGTATTCTCTATAATATACACAGGTGCTGCTATTCTCTATAATCTACACAGGAGCTGCTATTCTCTACAATATACACAGGGGCTGTTATTCTCCATAATATACACAGGGGCTGCTATTGTCTATAATATACACAGTGGCTGCTATTCTCTGGAATCTACACAGGGGCTGCTACTCTCTATAATATACACTGGGGCTGCTATTCTCGATAATATACACGGGGGCTGCTATTCCCTATAATATACACAGGGGCTGCTATTCTCTATAATAAACACAGGGGCTGCTATTCCCTATAATATACACAAGGGCTGCTATTCCCTATAATATACACAGGGGCTGCTATTCTCTATAATATACACGGGCTGCTATTCTCTATAATATACACAGGGGCTGCTATTCTCTATAATATACACAGAGGCTGCTAGTCTCTATAAGATACACAGGGGCTGGTATTCTCTAAAATATATCAGAGGCTGTAATTCTCTATAATCTACACAGGAGCTGCTATTCTCCATAATATACATAGGGGCTGCTATTCTCTATAATATACACAGGGGCTGCTATTCTCTATAATATACACAGGGGCTGCCATTCTCTATAAGATACACAGGGGCTGGTATTCTCTATAATATACACAGGTGCTGCTATTCTCTATAATCTACACAGGAGCTGCTATTCTCTACAATATACACAGGGGCTGTTATTCTCCATAATATACACAGGGGCTGCTATTCTCTATAATATACACAGTGGCTGCTATTCTCTGGAATCTACACAGGGGCTGCTACTCTCTATAATATACACTGGGGCTGCTATTCTCGATAATATACACGGGGGCTGCTATTCCCTATAATATACACAGGGGCTGCTATTCTCTATAATAAACACAGGGGCTGCTATTCCCTATAATATACACAGGGGCTGCTATTCCCTATAATATACACAGGGGCTGCTATTCTCTATAATATACACGGGCTGCTATTCTCTATAATATACACAGGGGCTGCTATTCTCTATAATATACACAGAGGCTGCTATTCTCTATAAGATACACAGGGGCTGGTATTCTATAAAATATAACAGTGGCTGTGATTCTCTATAATCTACACAGGAGCTGCTATTCTCTATAATATACATAGGGGCTGCTATTCTCCATAATATACACAGGGGCTGCTATTCTCTATAATATACACAGGGGCTGCTATTCTATATAAGATACACAGGGGCTGCTATTCTCGATAATATACACAGGGGCTGCTATTCCCTATAATATACACAGGGGCTGCTATTGTCTATCATATACTCAGGGGCTGCTATTCTCTATAATATTCACAGGGGCTGCTATTCCCTATAATATACACAGGGGCTGCTGTTCTCTATAATATTCACAGGGGCTGCTATTCCATATAATATTCACAGGGGCTGCTATTCCCTATAATATACACAGGGGCTGCTATTCTCTATAATCTACACTGCGGCTGCTATTCTCTATAATATACACAGGGGCTGCTACTCTATAATATACACAGAGGCTGCTATTCTCTATAATATACACAGGGGCTGCTATTCTCTATAATATACACAGAGGCTGCTATTCTCTCTGATATACACAGGGGCTGCTATTCTCTATAATATACACAGAGGCTGCTATTCCCTATAATATACACAGGGGTTGCTATTCCCTATAATATACACAGGGGCTGCTATTCTGTATAATATACACAGGGCTACTATTCTCTATAATATACATAGGGGCTGCTATTCTCTATAATATTCACAGGGGCTGCTATTCCATATAATATTCACAGTGGCTGCTATTCGCTATAACATACACAGGGGCAGCTATTCTCTATAATATACACGGGGCTACAAGTCTCCATAATATACACAGAGGCTGCTATTCTCTATAACATACACAGGGGATGCTATTCTCTATAATATACACAGGGGCTGCTATTCTCTATAATATACACAGGGGATGCTATTCCCTATAAAATACACAGTGGCTGCTATTCTCTATAATATACATAGGGGCTGCTATTCTCTATAATATTCACAGGGGTTGCTATTCCATATACTATTCACAGTGGCTGCTACTCTCTATAATATACACAGGGACTGATATTCTCTATAATATACACAGGAGCTGCTATTCTCTATAATATACACAGGGGCTGCTATTCTCTATAATATACAGAGGGGCTGCTATTCTCTGTAATATACACGGGGCTGCTATTCTCTATAATATACACAGCGGCTGATATTCTCTATAATATACAAAGGGGCTGCTATTCTCTATAATATACACGGGCTGCTATTCTCTATAATATACACAGGGGCTGCTATTCTCTATAAGATACACAGGGGCTGGTATTCTCTAAAATATATCGGGGACTGTGATTCTCTATAATCTACACAGGAGCTGCTATTCTCTATATTATACATAGGGGCTGCTATTCTCTATAATATACACAGGGGCAGCTATTCTCTATAATATACACAGGGGCTGCCATTCTCTATAAGATACACAGGGGCTGGTATTCTCTATAATATACACAGGAGCTGCTATTCTCTATAATATACACAGGGGCTGTTATTCTCCATAATGTACACAGGGGCTGCTAATCTCTATAATATACACAGGGGCTGCTATTCTCGATAATATACACGGGGGCTGCTATTCTCTATAATAAACAAAGGGGCTGCTATTCCCTATAATATACACAGGGGCTGCTGTTCCCTATAATATACACATGGGCTGCTATTCTCTATAATATACTCGGGCTGCTATTCTCTATAATATACACAGGGGCTGCTATTCTCTATAATGTTCGCAAGGGCTGCTATTCCCGATAATATACACAGGGGCAGCTATTCTCTATAATTTACACAGGGGCTGCTATTCTCTACAATGTACAGAGGGGCTGCTATTCTCTGTAATATACACAGGAGCCACTATTCTTTATAATATACCCAGGGGCTGCTATTCTCTATAATATACACAGGGGCTGCTATTCTCTATAATATACACAGGGGCTGCTATTCTCTCTATTATACACAGGGGCTGCTATTCTCTATAATATACACAGGGGCTGCTATTCTCTATAATATACACAGGGGCTGCTATTCTCTATAATATACACAGCGGCTCCTATTCTCTACAATATACACGGGGCTGCTATTCTCTATAATATACACAGCGGCTGATATTCTCTATGATATACAAAGGGGCTGCTATTCTCTATAATATACACGGGCTGCTTTTCTCTATAATATACACAGGGGCTGCTATTCTCTATAACATACACAGAGGCTGCTATTCTCTATAAGATACACAGGGGCTGGTATTCTCTAAAATATATCAGAGTCTGTAATTCTCTATAATCTACACAGGAGCTGCTATTCTCTATAATATACATAGGGGCTGCTATTCTCTATAATATACACAGGGGCTGCTATTCTCTATAATATACACAGGGGCTGCCATTCTCTATAAGATACACAGGGGCTGGTATTCTCTATAATATACACAGGTGCTGCTATTCTCTATAATCTACACAGGAGCTGCTATTCACTACAATATACACAGGGGCTGTTATTCTCCATAATATACACAGGGGCTGCTATTCTCTATAATATACACAGTGGCTGCTATTCTCTGGAATCTACACAGGGGCTGCTACTCTCTATAATATACACAGGGGCTGCTATTCTCGATAATATACAGGTGGCTGCTATTCCCTATAATATACACAGGGGCTGCTATTCTCTATAATAAACACAGGGGCTGCTATTCCCTATAATATACACAGGGGCTGCTATTCCCTATAATATACACAGGGGCTGCTATTCTCTATAATATACACGGGCTGCTATTCTCTATAATATACACAGGGGCTGCTATTCTCTATAATATACACAGAGGCTGCTATTCTCTATAAGATACACAGGGGCTGGTATTCTATAAAATATAACAGCGGCTGTGATTCTCTATAATCTACACAGGAGCTGCTATTCCCTATAATATACACAGGGGCTGCTATTGTCTATCATATACTCAGGGGCTGCTATTCTCTATAATATTCACAGGGGCTGCTATTCCCTATAATATACACAGGGGCTGCTGTTCTCTATAATATTCACAGGGGCTGCTATTCCATATAATATTCACAGGGGCTGCTATTCCCTATAATATACTCAGGGGCTGCTATTCTCTATAATATTCACAGGGGCTGCTATTCCATATAATATTCACAGGGGCTGCTATTCTCTATAATATACACAGGGGCTGCTATTCTCTATAATCTACACTGCGGCTGCTACTCTCTATAATATACACAGGGGCTGCTATTCTCTATAATATACACAGAGGCTGCTATTCTCTATAATATACACAGGGGCTGCTATTCTCTATAATATACACAGAGGCTGCTATTCTCTCTGATATACACAGGGGCTGCTATTCTCTATAATATACACAGAGGCTGCTATTCCCTATAATATACACAGGGGCTGCTATTCCCTATAATATACACAGGGGCTGCTATTCTGTATAATATACACAGGGGCTACTATTCTCTATAATATACATAGGGGCTGCTATTCTCTATAATATTCACAGGGGCTGCTTTTCCATATAATATTCACAGTGGCTGCTATTCGCTATAACATACACAGGGGCAGCTATTCTCTATAATATACACGGGGCTACAAGTCTCCATAATATACACAGAGGCTGCTATTCTCTATAATATACACAGGGGCTGCTATTCTCTATAATATACACGGGGCTGCTATTCTCTATAATATACACAGCGGCTGATATTCTCTATAATATACAAAGGGGCTGCTATTCTCTATAATATACACGGGCTGCTATTCTCTATAATATACACAGGGGCTGCTATTCTCTATAACATACACAGAGGCTGCTATTTTCTATAAGATACACAGGGGCTGGTATTCTCTAAAATATATCGGGGACTGTGATTCTCTATAATCTACACAGGAGCTGCTATTCTCTATAATATACATAGGGGCTGCTATTCTCTATAATATACACAGGGGCAGCTATTCTCTATAATATACACAGGAGCTGCTATTCTCTATAATATACACAGGGGCTGTTAATCTCCATAATGTACACAGGGGCAGCTATTCTCTATAATATACACAGTGGCTGCTATTCTCTATAATCTACACAGGGGCTGCTACTCTCTATAATATACACAGGGGCTGCTATTCTCGATAATATACATGGGGGATGCTATTCCCTATAATATACACAGGGGCTGCTGTTCCCTATAATATACACATGGGCTGCTATTCTCTATAATATACTCGGGCTGCTATTCTCTATAATATACACAGTGGCTGCTATTCTCTATAATGTTCGCAGGGGCTGCTATTCTCTGTAATATACACAGGAGCCGCTATTCTCTATAATATACACAGGGGCTGCTATTCTCTATAATATACACAGGGGCTGCTATTCTCTATAATATACACAGGGGCTGCTATTCTCTCTATTATACACAGGGGCTGCTATTCTCTATAATATACACAGGGGCTGCTATTCTCTATAATATACACAGGGGCTGCTTTTCTCTATAATATACACAGGGGCTGCTATTCTCTATAATATACACGGGGCTGCTATTCTCTATAATATACACAGCGGCTGATATTCTCTATAATATACAAAGGGGCTGCTATTCTCTATAATATACACGGGCTGCTATTCTCTATAATATACACAGGGGCTGCTATTCTCTATAACATACACAGAGGCTGCTATTCTCTATAAGATACACAGGGGCTGGTATTCTCTAAAATATATCGGGGACTGTGATTCTCTATAATCTACACAGGAGCTGCTATTCTCTATATTATACATAGGGGCTGCTATTCTCTATAATATACACAGGGGCAGCTATTCTCTATAATATACACAGGGGCTGCCATTCTCTATAAGATACACAGGGGCTGGTATTCTCTATAATATACACAGGAGCTGCTATTCTCTATAATATACACAGGGGCTGTTATTCTCCATAATGTACACAGGGGCTGCTACTCTCTATAATATACACAGGGGCTGCTATTCTCGATAATATACACGGGGGCTGCTATTCTCTATAATAAACAAAGGGGCTGCTATTCCCTATAATATACACAGGGGCTGCTGTTCCCTATAATATACACATGGGCTGCTATTCTCTATAATATACTCGGGCTGCTATTCTCTATAATATACACAGGGGCTGCTATTCTCTATAATGTTCGCAAGGGCTGCTATTCCCGATAATATACACAGGGGCAGCTATTCTCTATAATTTACACAGGGGCTGCTATTCTCTACAATGTACAGAGGGGCTGCTATTCTCTGTAATATACACAGGAGCCACTATTCTCTATAATATACACAGGGGCTGCTATTCTCTATAATATACACAGGGGCTGCTATTCTCTATAATATACACAGGGGCTGCTATTCTCTCTATTATACACAGGGGCTGCTATTCTCTATAATATACACAGGGGCTGCTATTCTCTATAATATACACAGGCGCTGCTATTCTCTATCATATACACAGCGGCTCCTATTCTCTATAATATACACGGGGCTGCTATTCTCTATAATATACACAGCGGCTGATATTCTCTATGATATACAAAGGGGCTGCTATTCTCTATAATATACATGGGCTGCTTTTCTCTATAATATACACAGGGGCTGCTATTCTCTATAACATACACAGAGGCTGCTATTCTCTATAAGATACACAGGGGCTGGTATTCTCTAAAATATATCAGAGGCTGTAATTCTCTATAATCTACACAGGAGCTGCTATTCTCTATAATATACATAGGGGCTGCTATTCTCTATAATATACACAGGGGCTGCTATTCTCTATAATATACACAGGGGCTGCCATTCTCTATAAGATACACAGGGGCTGGTATTCTCTATAATATACACAGGTGCTGCTATTCTCTATAATCTACACAGGAGCTGCTATTCTCTACAATATACACAGGGGCTGTTATTCTCCATAATATACACAGGGGCTGCTATTCTCTATAATATACACAGTGGCTGCTATTCTCTGGAATCTACACAGGGGCTGCTACTCTCTATAATATACACAGGGGCTGCTATTCTCGATAATATACAGGTGGCTGCTATTACCTATAATATACACAGGGGCTTCTATTCTCTATAATAAACACAGGGGCTGCTATTCCCTATAATATACACAGGGGCTGCTATTCCCTATAATATACACAGGGGCTGCTATTCTCTATAATATACACGGGCTGCTATTCTCTATAATATACACAGGGGCTGCTATTCTCTATAATATACACAGAGGCTGCTATTCTCTATAAGATACACAGGGGCTGGTATTCTATAAAATATAACAGTGGCTGTGATTCTCTATAATCTACACAGGAGCTGCTATTCTCTATAATATACATAGGGGCTGCTATTCTCCATAATATACACAGGGGCTGCTATTCTCTATAATATACACAGGGGCTGCGATTCTATATAAGATACACAGGGGCTGCTATTCTCGATAATATACACAGGGGCTGCTATTCCCTATAATATACACAGGGGCTGCTATTGTCTATCATATACTCAGGGGCTGCTATTCTCTATAATATTCACAGGGGCTGCTATTCCCTATAATATACACAGGGGCTGCTATTCCCTATAATATACTCAGGGGCTGCTATTCTCTATAATATTCACAGGGGCTGCTATTCCATATAATATTCACAGGGGCTGCTATTCTCTATAATATACACAATGGCTGCTATTCTCTATAATCTACACTGCGGCTTCTATTCTCTATAATATACACAGGGGCTGCTATTCTCTATAATATACACAGAGGCTGCTATTCTCTATAATATACACAGGGGCTGCTATTCTCTATAATATACACAGAGGCTGCTATTCTCTCTGATATACACAGGGGCTGCTATTCTCTATAATATACACAGAGGCTGCTATTCCCTATAATATACACAGGGGCTGCTATTCCCTATAATATACACAGGGGCTGCTATTCTGTATAATATACACAGGGGCTACTATTCTCTATAATATACATAGGGGCTGCTATTCTCTATAATATTCACAGGGGCTGCTTTTCCATATAATATTCACAGTGGCTGCTATTCGCTATAACATACACAGGGGCAGCTATTCTCTATAATATACACGGGGCTACAAGTCTCCATAATATACACAGAGGCTGCTATTCTCTATAATATACACAGGGGCTGCTATTCTCTATAATATACACGGGGCTGCTATTCTCTATAATATACACAGCGGCTGATATTCTCTATAATATACAAAGGGGCTGCTATTCCCTATAATATACACAGGGGCTGGTATTCTCTATAAAATACACAGGGGCTGCAACTCTCTATAATATACACAGGAGCTGCTATTCTCTATAATTTTCACAGGGGCTGCTATTCTCTATAATGTACACAGGGGCTGCTATTCTCTATAATATAGACAGGGGTTGCTATTCTCCAGAATATGCACAGGGGCTGCTATTCTCTATAATATACACGGGGGGCTGCTATTCTCTATAATGTACACAGGGGCTGCTATTCTCTTCTAATATACACAAGGGCTTCTATTCCCGATAATATACAGAGGGGCTGCTATTCTCTATAATATACACTGGGGCTACTATTCTCTATAATATACACAGGGGCTGCTATTCTCTATAATATACACAGGGGCTGCTATTCTTTATAATATACACAGGGGCTGCTATTCCCTATAATATACACAGGGGCTGCTATTCTGCATAATGGACACAGGGGCTGCTACTCGCCATATTAAACACAGGGGCTGCTATTCTCTATTATATACACAGAGGCTGCTATTCTCTATAATATGCATAGGGGCTGCTATTCTCTATAATATACACAGGGGCTGCTATTCCCTGTAATACACACAGCCGCTGCTATTCCCTAAAATATACACAGGGGCTGCTATTCTCTATGATATACACAGGGGTTGCTATTCTCGATAATGTACACAGGGGCTGCTATTCCCTATAATATACATAGGGGCTGCTATTCTCTATAATATACACGGGGGGGCTGCTATTCTCTATAATAGACCAGGGGCTACTATTCTCTATAATATACACAGGGGCTCATTTTGTCTATAATATACACAGGGGCTGCTATTCTCTATAATATACACAGGGGCTGCTATTCTCTATAATATACACAGGGTCTGCTATTCCCTATAATATACACAGGGGCTGCTATTCTGCATAATATACACAAGGGCTGCTATTCTCTAAATTATACACAGTGGCTGCTATTCTTCATAATATACACAGAGGCTGATATTCTCTATAATATACACAGGTGCTGCTATTCCCTATAATATACACAGGGGCTGCTATTCTGCATAATGGACACAGGGGCTGCTATTTTCCATAATATACACAGGGGCTGCAATTCCCTATAAAATACACAGGGTCTGCTATTCTCTATTATATACACAGGGGCTGCTATTCTCTTTAATATACACAGGGGCTGCTATTCTCTATAATATACACATGGACTGCTGTTCTCTTCAATATACACAGGGGCTGCTATTCTCTATAATATACACAGGGGCTGCTATTCTCTATAATATACACAGGGGCTGCTATTCCCTATAATATACACTGTGGCTGCTAGTCTCTATAATATTCACAGGGGCTGCTATTCCCTATAATATTCACAGGGGCTGCTATTCTCTGAAATATACAGAGGGGCTGCTATTCTCTATAATATACACAGGGGCTGCTATTCTCTATAATGTACACAGGAGCCGCTATTCTCTATAATATACACGGGCTGCTATTCTCTATAATATACACAGGGGCTGCTATTCTCTATAATATACAGAGAGGCTGCTATTCTCTATAATATTCACAGGGGTTGCTGTTCCATATAATATTCACAGTGGCTGCTACTCTCTATAATATACACAGGGACTGCTATTCTCTATAATATACACAGGAGCTGCTATTCTCTATAATATGCACAGGGGCTGCTATTCTCTACAATGTACACAGGGGCTGCTATTCTCTGTAATATACACAGGAGCCGCTATTCTCTATAATATACACAGGGGCTGCTATTCTCTATAATATACACAGGGGCTGCTTTTCTCTATAATATACACAGAGACTTCTATTCTCTGTAATATACACAGGAGCCGCTATTCTCTATAATATACACAGGGGCTGCTATTCTCTATAATATACACAGGGGCTGCTTTTCTCTATAATATACACAGGGTCTGCGATTCTCTCTATTATACACAGGGGCTGCTGTTCTCTATAATATAAACAGGGGCTGCTATTCTCTATAATATACATAGGGGCTGCTATTCTCTATAATATACACAGAGGCTGCTATTCTCTATAATATACACAGGGGCTGCTATTCTCTATAAGATACACAGGGGCTAGTATTCTCTATAATATACACAAGGGCTGCTATTCTCTATAATCTACACAGGGGCTGCTATTCTCGATAATATACACGGGGGCTGCTATTTTCTGTAGTAAACACAGGGGCTGCTAATCCCTATAATATACACAGGGGCTGCTATTCCCTATAATATACACACGGGCTGCTATTCTCTATAATCTACACTGGGGCTGCTATTCTCTATAATATTCACAGGGGCTGCTATTCTCCATAATAGGCACAGGCGCTGCTATTCCCTATAATATACACATGGGCTGCTATTCCCTATAATATACACAGGGGCTGCTATTCTCTATAATATTCACAGGGGCTGGTATTCTCTGCAATGTACACAGGGGCTGCTATTCTCTATAATATAGACAGGGGTTGCTATTCTCCAGAATATGCACAGGGGCTGCTATTTTCTATAATATACACGGGGAGCTGCTATTCTCTATAATATACACAGGGGCTGCTATTCTCTCTAATATACACAGGTGCTGCGACTCTCTATAAAATACACAGGAGCTGCTATTCTCTATAATATACACAGGGGCTTCTATTCTCTATAATATACACAGGGGCTGCTATTCTCTATAATCTACACAGGGGCTGCTATTCTCTATAATATACACAGGGGATGCTATTCCCTATAATATACACAGGGGCTGCTATTCTCTATAATATACATAGGGGCTGCTATTCTCTATAATATTCACAGGGGTTGCTATTCCATATACTATTCACAGTGGCTGCTACTCTCTATAATATACACAGGGGCTGCTATTCTCATCTAATATACACAGGGGCTTCTATTCCCTACAATATACACAGGGGCTGCTATTCTCTATAATATACACAGGGGCTGCTTTTCTCTATAATATACACAGGGGCTGCTCTTCTCTATAATATACACAGGGGCTGCTATTCTCTATAATATACTCAGGGTCTGCTATTCTCCATAATATACACAGGGGCTGCTATTTTCTATAATATACACGGGGGGCTGCTATTCTCTATAATATACACAGGGGCTGCTATTCTCTCTAATATACACAGGTGCTGCGACTCTCTATAAAATACACAGGAGCTGCTATTCTCTATAATATACACAGGGGCTTCTATTCTCTATAATAGACACAGGGGCTGCTATTCTCTATAATATACACAGGGGCTGCTATTCTCTATAATATAACAGGGGCTGCTATTCTCTATAATATACACGGGGGCTGCTATTCTCTATAATAAACACAGTGGCTGCTATACTCTATAACATACACAGGGGCTGCTATTCTCTATAATATACACGGGGGCTGCTATTCTCTATAATAGACACAGTGGCTGCTATACTCTATAATATACACAGGGGCTGCTATTCCCTATAATATACACAGGGGCTGCTATTCTCTATAATATACACAGTGGCAGCTATTCTGTATAATATACACAGGGGCTGCTATTCTCTATAATATGCACAGGGGCTGCTATTCTCTATAATATACACAGGGGCTGCTATTCCCTCTAATATACACAGGGGCTGGTATTCTCCATATTATACACAGGGGCTGCAACTCTCCAAAATATACACAGGAGCTGCTTTTCTCTATAATATACATGGGGGCTGCTATTCTCTATAATATACACAGGGGCTGCTATTCTCTATAATATACACAGGAGCTGCTATTCTGCATAATGGACACAGGGGCTGCTATTCTCTATAATACACACAGAGGCTGCTATTCTCTGTAATATACATAGGGGCTGCTATTCTCTATAATATACACAGGGGCTGCTATTCCCTATAACATACACAGGAGCTGCTATTCTTTATAATATACACAGGGGCTGCTATTCTCTATAATATACATGGGGGGCTGCTATTCTCTATAACAGCCCAGGGGCTACTATTCTCCCTAATATACACAGGGGCTGCTATTCTCTTCCAATATACACAGGGTCTTCTATTCCCTATAATATACAGAGGGGCTGCTATTCTCTATAATATGCACAGGGGCTCCTATTCTCTATAATATACACAGGGGCTGCTATTCTCTATAATATACACAGGGGCTCCTATTCTCTATAATATACACAGGGGCTGCTGTTCTCTATAATATACACAGGGGCTGCTATACTCTATAATATACACGGGGGCTGCTATTCTCTATGATATACACAGGGGCTGCTATTCCCTATAATATACACAGGGGCTGCTATTCTCTATAATATACACAGGGGCTGATATTCTATATAATATACACAGGGGGTGCTATTCTCTATAATATATACAGGCGCTGCTATTCTCTATAATATACACAGGGGCTGCTCTTCTCTATAATATACACAGGGGCTGCTATTCTCTATAATATACACAGGGGCTACTAGACTCTATAATATACACAGGTGCTGCTATTCTCTTTAATATACACAGGGGCTGCTATTCCCTATAATATACACAGGGGTTGCTATTCCCTATAATATACACAGGGGCTGGTATTCTCTATAAAATACACAGGGGCTGCAACTCTCTATAATATACACAGGAGCTGCTATTCTCTATAATATACACAGGGGCTGCTATTCTCTATAATGTACACAGGGGCTGCTATTCTCTATAATATAGACAGGGGTTGCTATTCTCCAGAATATGCACAGGGGCTGCTATTCTCTATAATATACACGGGGGGCTGCTATTCTCTATAATAGACTAGGGGCTACTATTCTCTATAATATACACAGGGGCTGCTATTCTCTTCTAATATACACAAGGGCTTCTATTCCCGATAATATACAGAGGGGCTGCTATTCTCTATAATATACACTGGGGCTACTATTCTCTATAATATACACAGGGGCTGCTATTCTCTATAATATACACAGGGGCTGCTATTCCCTATAATATACACAGGGGCTGGTATTCTCTATAAAATACACGGGGCTGCAACTCTCTATAATATACACAGGAGCTGCTATTCTCTATAATATACACAGGGGTTGCTATTCCCTATAATATACACAGGGGCTGGTATTCTCTATAAAATACACAGGGGCTGCAACTCTCTATAATATACACAGGAGCTGCTATTCTCTATAATATACACAGGGGCTGCTATTCTCTATAATGTACACAGGGGCTGCTATTCTCTATAATATAGACAGGGGTTGCTATTCTCCAGAATATGCACAGGGGCTGCTATTCTCTATAATATACACAGGAGCTGCTATTCTCTATAATATACACAGGGGCTGCTATTCTCTATAATATACACAGGGGCTGCTATTCTCTTCTAATATACACAAGGGCTTCTATTCCCGATAATATACAGAGGGGCTGCTATTCTCTATAATATACACTGGGGCTACTATTCTCTATAATATACACAGGGGCTGCTATTCTCTATAATATACACAGGGGCTGCTATTCTTTATAATATACACAGGGGCTGCTATTCCCTATAATATACACAGGGGCTGCTATTCTGCATAATGGACACAGGGGCTGCTACTCGCCATAATAAACACAGGGGCTGCTATTCTCTATTATATACACAGAGGCTGCTATTCTCTATAATATACATAGGGGCTGCTATTCTCTATAATATACACAGGGGCTGCTATTCCCTGTAATACACACAGCCGCTTCTATTCCCTAAAATATACACAGGGGCTGCTATTCTCTATGATATACACAGGGGTTGCTAGTCTCGATAATGTACACAGGGGCTGCTATTCCCTATAATATACACAGGGGCTGCTATTGTCTATCATATACTCAGGGGCTGCTATTCTCTATAATAGACCAGGGGCTACTATTCTCTATAATATACACAGGGGCTCCTTTTGTCTATAATATACACAGGGGCTGCTATTCTCTATAATATACACAGGGGCTGCTATTCTCTATAATATACACAGGGGCTGCTATTCCCTATAATATACACAGGGGCTGCTATTCTGCATAATATACACAAGGGCTGCTATTCTCTAAATTATACACAGGGGCTGCTATTCTTCATAATATACACAGGGGCTGATATTCTCTATCATATACACAGGTGCTGCTATTCCCTATAATATACACAGGGGCTGCTATTCTGCATAATGGACACAGGGGCTGCGATTCTCCATAATATACACAGGGGCTGCTATTCTCTATAATATACACAGGGGCTGCTATACTCTAATATACACAGTGGCTGCTATTCTCTATAATATACACAGGGGCTGCTATTCTCTATATTATACACAGGGGCTGCTATTCTCTATAATATACACAGGGGCTGATATTCTCTATAATATACACAGGGGCTGCTATTCTGCATAATGGACACAGGGGCTGCTATTCTCCATAATATACACAGGGGCTGCTATTCTCTATAATATACACAGGGGCTGCTATTCTCTGAAATATACACAGCGGCTGCTATTCTCTATAATATACACAGGGGCTGCTCTTCTCTATAATATACACAGGGGCTGCTATTCTCTATAATATACTCAGGGTCTGCTATTCTCTATAATATACACAGAGGCTGCTATTCCCTATAATATACACAGGGGCTGCTATTCTCTATAATATTCACAGGGGCTGGTACTCTCTATAATGTACACAGGGGCTGCTATTCTCTATAATATAGACAGGGGTTGCTATTCTCCAGAATATGCACAGGGGCTGCTATTTTCTATAATATACACGGGGAGCTGCTATTCTCTATAATATACACAGGGGCTGCTATTCTCTCTAATATACACAGGTGCTGCGACTCTCTATAAAATACACAGGAGCTGCTATTCTCTATAATATACACAGGGGCTTCTATTCTCTATAATATACACAGGGGCTGCTATTCTCTATAATATACACAGGGGCTGCTATTCTCTATAATATACACAGGGGCTGCTATTCTCTATAATATACACGGGGGCTGCTATTCTCTATAATAAACACAGTGGCTGCTATACTCTTTCATATACACAGGGGCTGCTATTCTCTACAATATACACGGGGGCTGCTATTCTCTATAATAGACACAGTGGCTGCTATACTCTATAATATACACAGGGGCTGCTATTCCCTATAATATACACAGGGGCTGCTATTCTCTATAATATACACAGTGGCAGCTATTCTGTATAATATACACAGGGGCTGCTATTCTCTATAATATGCACAGGGGCTGCTATTCTCTATAATATACACAGGGGCTGCTATTCCCTCTAATATACACAGGGGCTGGTATTCTCTATATTATACACAGGGGCTGCAACTCTCCAAAATATACACAGGAGCTGCTTTTCTCTATAATATACATGGGGGCTGCTATTCTCTATAATATACACAGGGGCTGCTATTCTCTATAATATACACAGGAGCTGCTATTCTGCATAATGGACACAGGGGCTGCTATTCTCTATAATATACACAGAGGCTGCTATTCTCTGTAAAATACATAGGGGCTGCTATTCTCTATAATATACACAGGGGCTGCTATTCCCTATAACATACACAGGAGCTGCTATTCTCTATAATATACACAGGGGCTGCTATTCTCTATATTATACACAGGGGCTGCTATTCTCTATAATAGACCAGGGGCTACTATTCTCTATAATATACACAGGGGCTGCTATTCTGCATAATGGACACAGGGGCTGCTATTCTTTATAATATACACAGGGGCTGCTATTCCCTATAATATACACAGGGGCTGCTATTCTGCATAATGGACACAGGGGCTGCTACTCGCCATAATAAACACAGGGGCTGCTATTCTCTATTATATACACAGAGGCTGCTATTCTCTATAATATACATAGGGGCTGCTATTCTCTATAATATACACAGGGGCTGCTATTCCCTGTAATACACACAGCCGCTGCTATTCCCTAAAATATACACAGGGGCTGCTATTCTCTATGATATACACAGGGGTTGCTATTCTCGATAATGTACACAGGGGCTGCTATTCCCTATAATATACACAGGGGCTGCTATTCTCTATAATATACACGGGGGGGGCTGCTATTCTCTATAATAGACCAGGGGCTACTATTCTCTATAATATACACAGGGGCTCCTTTTGTCTATAATATACACAGGGGCTGCTATTCTCTATAATATACACAGGGGCTGCTATTCTCTATAATATACACAGGGGCTGCTATTCCCTATAATATACACAGGGGCTGCTATTCTGCATAATATACACAAGGGCTGCTATTCTCTAAATTATACACAGGGGCTGCTATTCTTCATAATATACACAGGGGCTGATATTCTCTATCATATACACAGGTGCTGCTATTCCCTATAATATACACAGGGGCTGCTATTCTGCATAATGGACACAGGGGCTGCTATTCTCCATAATATACACAGGGGCTGCTATTCTCTATAAAAAACACAGGGGCTGCTATACTCTAATATACACAGTGGCTGCTATTCTCTATAATATACACAGGGGCTGCTATTCTCTATATTATACACAGGGGCTGCTATTCTCTATAATATACACAGGGGCTGATATTCTCTATAATATACACAGGGGCTGCTATTCTGCATAATGGACACAGGGGCTGCTATTCTCCATAATATACACAGGGGCTGCTATTCTCTATAATATACACAGGGGCTGCTATTCTCTGAAATATACAGAGGGGCTGCTATTCTCTTGAATATACACAAGGCCTGCTATTCTCTATAATATACACAGCGGCTGCTATTCTCTATAATATACACAGGGGCTGCTCTTCTCTATAATATACACAGGGGCTGCTATTCTCTATAATATACTCAGGGTCTGCTATTCTCTATAATATACACAGGGGCTGCTATTCCCTATAATATACACAGGGGCTGCTATTCTCTATAATATTCACAGGGGCTGGTATTCTCTATAATGTACACAGGGGCTGCTATTCTCTATAATATAGACAGGGGTTGCTATTCTCCAGAATATGCACAGGGGCTGCTATTTTCTATAATATACACGGGGAGCTGCTATTCTCTATAATATACACAGGGGCTGCTATTCTCTCTAATATACACAGGTGCTGCGACTCTCTATAAAATACACAGGAGCTGCTATTCTCTATAATATACACAGGGGCTTCTATTCTCTATAATATACACAGGGGCTGCTATTCTCTATAATATACACAGGGGCTGCTATTCTCTATAATATACACAGGGGCTGCTATTCTCTATAATATACACGGGGGCTGCTATTCTCTATAATAAACACAGTGGCTGCTATACTCTATAATATACACAGGGGCTGCTATTCTCTATAATATACACGGGGGCTGCTATTCTCTATAATAGACACAGTGGCTGCTATACTCTATAATATACACAGGGGCTGCTATTCCCTATAATATACACAGGGGCTGCTATTCTCTATAATATACACAGTGGCAGCTATTCTGTATAATATACACAGGGGCTGCTATTCTCTATAATATGCACAGGGGCTGCTATTCTCTATAATATACACAGGGGCTGTTATTCCCTCTAATATACACAGGGGCTGGTATTCTCTATATTATACACAGGGGCTGCAACTCTCCAAAATATACACAGGAGCTGCTTTTCTCTATAATATACATGGGGGCTGCTATTCTCTATAATATACACAGGGGCTGCTATTCTCTATAATATACACAGGAGCTGCTATTCTGCATAATGGACACAGGTGCTGCTATTCTCTATAATATACACAGTGGCTGCTATTCTCTGTAATGTACATAGGGGCTGCTATTCTCTATAATATACACAGGGGCTGCTATTCCCTATAACATACACAGGAGCTGCTATTCTTTATAATATACACAGGGGCTGCTATTCTCTATAATATACATGGGGGGCTGCTATTCTCTATAACAGCCCAGGGGCTACTATTCTCCCTAATATACACAGGGGCTGCTATTCTCTTCCAATATACACAGGGTCTTCTATTCCCTATAATATACAGAGGGGCTGCTATTCTCTATAATATACACAGGGGCTCCTATTCTCTATAATATACACAGGGGCTGCTGATCTCTATAATATACACAGGGGCTGCTATACTCTATATTATACACGGGGGCTGCTATTCTCTATGATATACACAGGGGCTGCTATTCCCTATAATATACACAGGGGCTGCTATTCTCTATAATATACACAACGGCTGATATTCTATATAATATACACAGGGGCTGCTATTCTCTATAATATATACAGGCGCTGCTATTCTCTATAATATACACAGGGGCTGCTCTTCTCTATAATATACACAGGGGCTGCTATTCTCTATAATATACACAGGGGCTACTAGACTCTATAATATACACAGGTGCTGCTATTCTCTATAATACACACAGGGGCTGCTATTCCCTATAATATACACAGGGGTTGCTATTCCCTATAATATACACAGGGGCTGTTATTCTCTATAAAATACACAGGGGCTGCAACTCTCTATAATATGCACAGGAGCTGCTATTCTCTATAATATACACAGGGGCTGCTATTCCCTATAATGTACACAGGGGCTGCTATTCTCTATAATATAGACAGGGGTTGCTATTCTCCAGAATATGCACAGGGGCTGCTATTCTCTATAATATACACGGGGGGCTGCTATTCTCTATAATAGACCAGGGGCTACTATTCTCTATAATATACACAGGGGCTGCTATTCTCTTCTAATATACACAAGGGCTTCTATTCCCGATAATATACAGAGGGGCTGCTATTCTCTATAATATACACTGGGGCTACTATTCTCTATAATATACACAGGGGCTGCTATTCTCTATAATATACACAGGGGCTGCTATTCCCTATAATATACACAGGGGCTGCTATTCTGCATAATGGACACAGGGGCTGCTACTCGCCATATTAAACACAGGGGCTGCTATTCTCTATTATATACACAGAGGCTGCTATTCTCTATAATATACATAGGGGCTGCTATTCTCTATAATATACACAGGGGCTGCTATTCCCTGTAATACACACAGCCGCTGCTATTCCCTAAAATATACACAGGGGCTGCTATTCTCTGTGATATACACAGGGGTTGCTATTCTCGATAATGTACACAGGGGCTGCTATTCCCTATAATATACATAGGGGCTGCTATTCTCTATAATATACACGGGGGGCTGCTATTCTCTATAATAGACCAGGGGCTACTATTCTCTATAATATACACAGGGGCTCCTTTTGTCTATAATATACACAGGGGCTGCTATTCTCTATAATATACACAGGGGCTGCTATTCTCTATAATATACACAGGGGCTGCTATTCTGCATAATATACAAAAGGGCTGCTATTCTCTAAATTATACACAGGGGCTGCTATTCTTCATAATATACACAGGGGCTGATATTCTCTATAATATACACAGGTGCTGCTATTCCCTATAATATACACAGGTGCTGCTATTCTGCATAATGGACACAGGGGCTGCTATTCTCCATAATATACACAGGGGCTGCAATTCCCTATAAAATACACAGGGTCTGCTATTCTCTATAATATACACAGGGGCTGCTATTCTCTTTAATATACACAGGGGCTGCTATTCTCTATAATATACACATGGACTGCTGTTCTCTTCAATATACACAGGGGCTGCTATTCTCTATAATATACACAGGGGCTGCTATTCTCTATAATATACACAGGGGCTGCTATTCCCTATAATATACACTGTGGCTGCTAGTCTCTATAATATTCACAGGGGCTGCTATTCTCTATAATATTCACAGGGGCTGCTATTCTCTGAAATATACAGAGGGGCTGCTATTCTCTATAATATACACAGGGGCTGCTATTTTTTATAATGTACACAGGAGCCGCTATTCTCTATAATATACACGGGCTGCTATTCTCTATAATATACACAGGGGCTGCTATTCTCTATAATATACAGAGAGGCTGCTATTCTCTATAATATTCACAGGGGTTGCTATTCCATATCATATTCACAGTGGCTGCTACTCTCTATAATATACACAGGGACTGCTATTCTCTATAATATACACAGGAGCTGCTATTCTCTATAATATGCACAGGGGCTGCTATTCTCTACAATGTACACAGGGGCTGCTATTCTCTGTAATATACACAGTAGCCGCTATTCTCTATAATATACACAGGGGCTGCTATTCTCTATAATATACACAGGGGCTGCTTTTCTCTATAATATACACAGCGTCTGCGATTCTCTCTATTATACACAGGGGCTGCTGTTCTCTATAATATAAACAGGGGCTGCTATTCTCTATAATATACACAGGGGATGCTATTCTCTATAATATACACAGGGGCTACTATTCTCTATAATATACACGGGGCTGCTATTCTCTATAATAAACACAGCGGCTGATATTCTCTATAATATACAAAGGGGCTGCTATTCTCTATAATATACACGGGCTACTATTCTCTATAATATACACAGGGGCTGCTATTCTCTATAATGTACACAGGAGCCGCTATTCTCTATAATATACACGGGCTGCTATTCTCTATAATATACACAGGGGCTGCTATTCTCTATAATATACAGAGAGGCTGCTATTCTCTATAATATTCACAGGGGTTGCTATTCCATATAATATTCACAGTGGCTGCTACTCTCTATAATATACACAGGGACTGCTATTCTCTATAATATACACAGGAGCTGCTATTCTCTATAATATGCACAGGGGCTGCTATTCTCTATAATATACACAGGGGCTGCTATTCTCTATAATATACACAGGGGCTGCTATTCCCTATAATATACACTGTGGCTGCTAGTCTCTATAATATTCACAGGGGCTGCTATTCTCTATAATATTCACAGGGGCTGCTATTCTCTGAAATATACAGAGGGGCTGCTATTCTCTATAATATACACAGGGGCTGCTATTTTTTATAATGTACACAGGAGCCGCTATTCTCTATAATATACACGGGCTGCTATTCTCTATAATATACACAGGGGCTGCTATTCTCTATAATATACAGAGAGGCTGCTATTCTCTATAATATTCACAGGGGTTGCTATTCCATATCATATTCACAGTGGCTGCTACTCTCTATAATATACACAGGGACTGCTATTCTCTATAATATACACAGGAGCTGCTATTCTCTATAATATGCACAGGGGCTGCTATTCTCTACAATGTACACAGGGGCTGCTATTCTCTGTAATATACACAGTAGCCGCTATTCTCTATAATATACACAGGGGCTGCTATTCTCTATAATATACACAGGGGCTGCTTTTCTCTATAATATACACAGCGTCTGCGATTCTCTCTATTATACACAGGGGCTGCTGTTCTCTATAATATAAACAGGGGCTGCTATTCTCTATAATATACACAGGGGATGCTATTCTCTATAATATACACAGGGGCTACTATTCTCTATAATATACACGGGGCTGCTATTCTCTATAATAAACACAGCGGCTGATATTCTCTATAATATACAAAGGGGCTGCTATTCTCTATAATATACACGGGCTACTATTCTCTATAATATACACAGGGGCTGCTATTCTCTATAATGTACACAGGAGCCGCTATTCTCTATAATATACACGGGCTGCTATTCTCTATAATATACACAGGGGCTGCTATTCTCTATAATATACAGAGAGGCTGCTATTCTCTATAATATTCACAGGGGTTGCTATTCCATATAATATTCACAGTGGCTGCTACTCTCTATAATATACACAGGGACTGCTATTCTCTATAATATACACAGGAGCTGCTATTCTCTATAATATGCACAGGGGCTGCTATTCTCTACAATGTACACAGGGGCTGCTATTCTCTGTAATATACACAGGAGCCGCTATTCTCTATAATATACACAGGGGCTGCTATTCTCTATAATATACACAGGGGCTGCTTTTCTCTATAATATACACAGCGTCTGCGATTCTCTCTATTATACACAGGGGCTGCTGTTCTCTATAATATAAACAGGGGCTGCTATTCTCTATAATATACACAGGGGATGCTATTCTCTATAATATACACAGGGGCTACTATTCTCTATAATATACACGGGGCTGCTATTCTCTATAATAAACACAGCGGCTGATATTCTCTATAATATACAAAGGGGCTGCTATTCTCTATAATATACACGGGCTACTATTCTCTATAATATACACAGGGGCTGCTATTCTCTATAATATACACAGAGGCTGCTATTCTCTATAAGATACACAGGGACTGGTATTCTCTAAAATATAACAGAGGCTGTGATTCTCTATAATCTACACAAGGGCTGCTATTCTCTATAATCTACACAGGGGTTGCTATTCTCGATAATATACACGGGGGCTGCTATTTTCTGTAATAAACACAGGGGCTGCTAATCCCTATAATATTCACAGGGGCTGCTATTCTCCATAATAGGCACAGGCGCTGCTATTCCCTATAATATACACATGGGCTGCTATTCTCTATAATTTACACAGGGGCTGCTATTCTCTATAATATACACAGGGGCTGTTATTCCCTCTAATATACACAGGGGCTGGTATTCTCTATATTATACACAGGGGCTGCAACTCTCCAAAATATACACAGGAGCTGCTTTTCTCTATAATATACATGGGGGCTGCTATTCTCTATAATATACACAGGGGCTGCTATTCTCTATAATATACACAGGAGCTGCTATTCTGCATAATGGACACAGGTGCTGCTATTCTCTATAATATACACAGTGGCTGCTATTCTCTGTAATGTACATAGGGGCTGCTATTCTCTATAATATACACAGGGGCTGCTATTCCCTATAACATACACAGGAGCTGCTATTCTTTATAATATACACAGGGGCTGCTATTCTCTATAATATACATGGGGGGCTGCTATTCTCTATAACAGCCCAGGGGCTACTATTCTCCCTAATATACACAGGGGCTGCTATTCTCTTCCAATATACACAGGGTCTTCTATTCCCTATAATATACAGAGGGGCTGCTATTCTCTATAATATATACAGGCGCTGCTATTCTCTATAATATACACAGGGGCTGCTCTTCTCTATAATATACACAGGGGCTGCTATTCTCTATAATATACACAGGGGCTACTAGACTCTATAATATACACAGGTGCTGCTATTCTCTATAATACACACAGGGGCTGCTATTCCCTATAATATACACAGGGGTTGCTATTCCCTATAATATACACAGGGGCTGTTATTCTCTATAAAATACACAGGGGCTGCAACTCTCTATAATATGCACAGGAGCTGCTATTCTCTATAATATACACAGGGGCTGCTATTCCCTATAATGTACACAGGGGCTGCTATTCTCTATAATATAGACAGGGGTTGCTATTCTCCAGAATATGCACAGGGGCTGCTATTCTCTATAATATACACGGGGGGCTGCTATTCTCTATAATAGACCAGGGGCTACTATTCTCTATAATATACACAGGGGCTGCTATTCTCTTCTAATATACACAAGGGCTTCTATTCCCGATAATATACAGAGGGGCTGCTATTCTCTATAATATACACTGGGGCTACTATTCTCTATAATATACACAGGGGCTGCTATTCTCTATAATATACACAGGGGCTGCTATTCCCTATAATATACACAGGGGCTGCTATTCTGCATAATGGACACAGGGGCTGCTACTCGCCATATTAAACACAGGGGCTGCTATTCTCTATTATATACACAGAGGCTGCTATTCTCTATAATATACATAGGGGCTGCTATTCTCTATAATATACACAGGGGCTGCTATTCCCTGTAATACACACAGCCGCTGCTATTCCCTAAAATATACACAGGGGCTGCTATTCTCTGTGATATACACAGGGGTTGCTATTCTCGATAATGTACACAGGGGCTGCTATTCCCTATAATATACATAGGGGCTGCTATTCTCTATAATATACACGGGGGGCTGCTATTCTCTATAATAGACCAGGGGCTACTATTCTCTATAATATACACAGGGGCTCCTTTTGTCTATAATATACACAGGGGCTGCTATTCTCTATAATATACACAGGGGCTGCTATTCTCTATAATATACACAGGGGCTGCTATTCTGCATAATATACAAAAGGGCTGCTATTCTCTAAATTATACACAGGGGCTGCTATTCTTCATAATATACACAGGGGCTGATATTCTCTATAATATACACAGGTGCTGCTATTCCCTATAATATACACAGGTGCTGCTATTCTGCATAATGGACACAGGGGCTGCTATTCTCCATAATATACACAGGGGCTGCAATTCCCTATAAAATACACAGGGTCTGCTATTCTCTATAATATACACAGGGGCTGCTATTCTCTTTAATATACACAGGGGCTGCTATTCTCTATAATATACACATGGACTGCTGTTCTCTTCAATATACACAGGGGCTGCTATTCTCTATAATATACACAGGGGCTGCTATTCTCTATAATATACACAGGGGCTGCTATTCCCTATAATATACACTGTGGCTGCTAGTCTCTATAATATTCACAGGGGCTGCTATTCTCTATAATATTCACAGGGGCTGCTATTCTCTGAAATATACAGAGGGGCTGCTATTCTCTATAATATACACAGGGGCTGCTATTTTTTATAATGTACACAGGAGCCGCTATTCTCTATAATATACACGGGCTGCTATTCTCTATAATATACACAGGGGCTGCTATTCTCTATAATATACAGAGAGGCTGCTATTCTCTATAATATTCACAGGGGTTGCTATTCCATATCATATTCACAGTGGCTGCTACTCTCTATAATATACACAGGGACTGCTATTCTCTATAATATACACAGGAGCTGCTATTCTCTATAATATGCACAGGGGCTGCTATTCTCTACAATGTACACAGGGGCTGCTATTCTCTGTAATATACACAGTAGCCGCTATTCTCTATAATATACACAGGGGCTGCTATTCTCTATAATATACACAGGGGCTGCTTTTCTCTATAATATACACAGCGTCTGCGATTCTCTCTATTATACACAGGGGCTGCTGTTCTCTATAATATAAACAGGGGCTGCTATTCTCTATAATATACACAGGGGATGCTATTCTCTATAATATACACAGGGGCTACTATTCTCTATAATATACACGGGGCTGCTATTCTCTATAATAAACACAGCGGCTGATATTCTCTATAATATACAAAGGGGCTGCTATTCTCTATAATATACACGGGCTACTATTCTCTATAATATACACAGGGGCTGCTATTCTCTATAATGTACACAGGAGCCGCTATTCTCTATAATATACACGGGCTGCTATTCTCTATAATATACACAGGGGCTGCTATTCTCTATAATATACAGAGAGGCTGCTATTCTCTATAATATTCACAGGGGTTGCTATTCCATATAATATTCACAGTGGCTGCTACTCTCTATAATATACACAGGGACTGCTATTCTCTATAATATACACAGGAGCTGCTATTCTCTATAATATGCACAGGGGCTGCTATTCTCTACAATGTACACAGGGGCTGCTATTCTCTGTAATATACACAGGAGCCGCTATTCTCTATAATATACACAGGGGCTGCTATTCTCTATAATATACACAGGGGCTGCTTTTCTCTATAATATACACAGCGTCTGCGATTCTCTCTATTATACACAGGGGCTGCTGTTCTCTATAATATAAACAGGGGCTGCTATTCTCTATAATATACACAGGGGATGCTATTCTCTATAATATACACAGGGGCTACTATTCTCTATAATATACACGGGGCTGCTATTCTCTATAATAAACACAGCGGCTGATATTCTCTATAATATACAAAGGGGCTGCTATTCTCTATAATATACACGGGCTACTATTCTCTATAATATACACAGGGGCTGCTATTCTCTATAATATGCACAGGGGCTGCTATTCTCTATAATATACACAGGGGCTGTTATTCCCTCTAATATACACAGGGGCTGGTATTCTCTATATTATACACAGGGGCTGCAACTCTCCAAAATATACACAGGAGCTGCTTTTCTCTATAATATACATGGGGGCTGCTATTCTCTATAATATACACAGGGGCTGCTATTCTCTATAATATACACAGGAGCTGCTATTCTGCATAATGGACACAGGTGCTGCTATTCTCTATAATATACACAGTGGCTGCTATTCTCTGTAATGTACATAGGGGCTGCTATTCTCTATAATATACACAGGGGCTGCTATTCCCTATAACATACACAGGAGCTGCTATTCTTTATAATATACACAGGGGCTGCTATTCTCTATAATATACATGGGGGGCTGCTATTCTCTATAACAGCCCAGGGGCTACTATTCTCCCTAATATACACAGGGGCTGCTATTCTCTTCCAATATACACAGGGTCTTCTATTCCCTATAATATACAGAGGGGCTGCTATTCTCTATAATATACACAGGGGCTCCTATTCTCTATAATATACACAGGGGCTGCTGATCTCTATAATATACACAGGGGCTGCTATACTCTATATTATACACGGGGGCTGCTATTCTCTATGATATACACAGGGGCTGCTATTCCCTATAATATACACAGGGGCTGCTATTCTCTATAATATACACAACGGCTGATATTCTATATAATATACACAGGGGCTGCTATTCTCTATAATATATACAGGCGCTGCTATTCTCTATAATATACACAGGGGCTGCTCTTCTCTATAATATACACAGGGGCTGCTATTCTCTATAATATACACAGGGGCTACTAGACTCTATAATATACACAGGTGCTGCTATTCTCTATAATACACACAGGGGCTGCTATTCCCTATAATATACACAGGGGTTGCTATTCCCTATAATATACACAGGGGCTGTTATTCTCTATAAAATACACAGGGGCTGCAACTCTCTATAATATGCACAGGAGCTGCTATTCTCTATAATATACACAGGGGCTGCTATTCCCTATAATGTACACAGGGGCTGCTATTCTCTATAATATAGACAGGGGTTGCTATTCTCCAGAATATGCACAGGGGCTGCTATTCTCTATAATATACACGGGGGGCTGCTATTCTCTATAATAGACCAGGGGCTACTATTCTCTATAATATACACAGGGGCTGCTATTCTCTTCTAATATACACAAGGGCTTCTATTCCCGATAATATACAGAGGGGCTGCTATTCTCTATAATATACACTGGGGCTACTATTCTCTATAATATACACAGGGGCTGCTATTCTCTATAATATACACAGGGGCTGCTATTCCCTATAATATACACAGGGGCTGCTATTCTGCATAATGGACACAGGGGCTGCTACTCGCCATATTAAACACAGGGGCTGCTATTCTCTATTATATACACAGAGGCTGCTATTCTCTATAATATACATAGGGGCTGCTATTCTCTATAATATACACAGGGGCTGCTATTCCCTGTAATACACACAGCCGCTGCTATTCCCTAAAATATACACAGGGGCTGCTATTCTCTGTGATATACACAGGGGTTGCTATTCTCGATAATGTACACAGGGGCTGCTATTCCCTATAATATACATAGGGGCTGCTATTCTCTATAATATACACGGGGGGCTGCTATTCTCTATAATAGACCAGGGGCTACTATTCTCTATAATATACACAGGGGCTCCTTTTGTCTATAATATACACAGGGGCTGCTATTCTCTATAATATACACAGGGGCTGCTATTCTCTATAATATACACAGGGGCTGCTATTCTGCATAATATACAAAAGGGCTGCTATTCTCTAAATTATACACAGGGGCTGCTATTCTTCATAATATACACAGGGGCTGATATTCTCTATAATATACACAGGTGCTGCTATTCCCTATAATATACACAGGTGCTGCTATTCTGCATAATGGACACAGGGGCTGCTATTCTCCATAATATACACAGGGGCTGCAATTCCCTATAAAATACACAGGGTCTGCTATTCTCTATAATATACACAGGGGCTGCTATTCTCTTTAATATACACAGGGGCTGCTATTCTCTATAATATACACATGGACTGCTGTTCTCTTCAATATACACAGGGGCTGCTATTCTCTATAATATACACAGGGGCTGCTATTCTCTATAATATACACAGGGGCTGCTATTCCCTATAATATACACTGTGGCTGCTAGTCTCTATAATATTCACAGGGGCTGCTATTCTCTATAATATTCACAGGGGCTGCTATTCTCTGAAATATACAGAGGGGCTGCTATTCTCTATAATATACACAGGGGCTGCTATTTTTTATAATGTACACAGGAGCCGCTATTCTCTATAATATACACGGGCTGCTATTCTCTATAATATACACAGGGGCTGCTATTCTCTATAATATACAGAGAGGCTGCTATTCTCTATAATATTCACAGGGGTTGCTATTCCATATCATATTCACAGTGGCTGCTACTCTCTATAATATACACAGGGACTGCTATTCTCTATAATATACACAGGAGCTGCTATTCTCTATAATATGCACAGGGGCTGCTATTCTCTACAATGTACACAGGGGCTGCTATTCTCTGTAATATACACAGTAGCCGCTATTCTCTATAATATACACAGGGGCTGCTATTCTCTATAATATACACAGGGGCTGCTTTTCTCTATAATATACACAGCGTCTGCGATTCTCTCTATTATACACAGGGGCTGCTGTTCTCTATAATATAAACAGGGGCTGCTATTCTCTATAATATACACAGGGGATGCTATTCTCTATAATATACACAGGGGCTACTATTCTCTATAATATACACGGGGCTGCTATTCTCTATAATAAACACAGCGGCTGATATTCTCTATAATATACAAAGGGGCTGCTATTCTCTATAATATACACGGGCTACTATTCTCTATAATATACACAGGGGCTGCTATTCTCTATAATATGCACAGGGGCTGCTATTCTCTATAATATACACAGGGGCTGTTATTCCCTCTAATATACACAGGGGCTGGTATTCTCTATATTATACACAGGGGCTGCAACTCTCCAAAATATACACAGGAGCTGCTTTTCTCTATAATATACATGGGGGCTGCTATTCTCTATAATATACACAGGGGCTGCTATTCTCTATAATATACACAGGAGCTGCTATTCTGCATAATGGACACAGGTGCTGCTATTCTCTATAATATACACAGTGGCTGCTATTCTCTGTAATGTACATAGGGGCTGCTATTCTCTATAATATACACAGGGGCTGCTATTCCCTATAACATACACAGGAGCTGCTATTCTTTATAATATACACAGGGGCTGCTATTCTCTATAATATACATGGGGGGCTGCTATTCTCTATAACAGCCCAGGGGCTACTATTCTCCCTAATATACACAGGGGCTGCTATTCTCTTCCAATATACACAGGGTCTTCTATTCCCTATAATATACAGAGGGGCTGCTATTCTCTATAATATACACAGGGGCTCCTATTCTCTATAATATACACAGGGGCTGCTGATCTCTATAATATACACAGGGGCTGCTATACTCTATATTATACACGGGGGCTGCTATTCTCTATGATATACACAGGGGCTGCTATTCCCTATAATATACACAGGGGCTGCTATTCTCTATAATATACACAACGGCTGATATTCTATATAATATACACAGGGGCTGCTATTCTCTATAATATATACAGGCGCTGCTATTCTCTATAATATACACAGGGGCTGCTCTTCTCTATAATATACACAGGGGCTGCTATTCTCTATAATATACACAGGGGCTACTAGACTCTATAATATACACAGGTGCTGCTATTCTCTATAATACACACAGGGGCTGCTATTCCCTATAATATACACAGGGGTTGCTATTCCCTATAATATACACAGGGGCTGTTATTCTCTATAAAATACACAGGGGCTGCAACTCTCTATAATATGCACAGGAGCTGCTATTCTCTATAATATACACAGGGGCTGCTATTCCCTATAATGTACACAGGGGCTGCTATTCTCTATAATATAGACAGGGGTTGCTATTCTCCAGAATATGCACAGGGGCTGCTATTCTCTATAATATACACGGGGGGCTGCTATTCTCTATAATAGACCAGGGGCTACTATTCTCTATAATATACACAGGGGCTGCTATTCTCTTCTAATATACACAAGGGCTTCTATTCCCGATAATATACAGAGGGGCTGCTATTCTCTATAATATACACTGGGGCTACTATTCTCTATAATATACACAGGGGCTGCTATTCTCTATAATATACACAGGGGCTGCTATTCCCTATAATATACACAGGGGCTGCTATTCTGCATAATGGACACAGGGGCTGCTACTCGCCATATTAAACACAGGGGCTGCTATTCTCTATTATATACACAGAGGCTGCTATTCTCTATAATATACATAGGGGCTGCTATTCTCTATAATATACACAGGGGCTGCTATTCCCTGTAATACACACAGCCGCTGCTATTCCCTAAAATATACACAGGGGCTGCTATTCTCTGTGATATACACAGGGGTTGCTATTCTCGATAATGTACACAGGGGCTGCTATTCCCTATAATATACATAGGGGCTGCTATTCTCTATAATATACACGGGGGGCTGCTATTCTCTATAATAGACCAGGGGCTACTATTCTCTATAATATACACAGGGGCTCCTTTTGTCTATAATATACACAGGGGCTGCTATTCTCTATAATATACACAGGGGCTGCTATTCTCTATAATATACACAGGGGCTGCTATTCTGCATAATATACAAAAGGGCTGCTATTCTCTAAATTATACACAGGGGCTGCTATTCTTCATAATATACACAGGGGCTGATATTCTCTATAATATACACAGGTGCTGCTATTCCCTATAATATACACAGGTGCTGCTATTCTGCATAATGGACACAGGGGCTGCTATTCTCCATAATATACACAGGGGCTGCAATTCCCTATAAAATACACAGGGTCTGCTATTCTCTATAATATACACAGGGGCTGCTATTCTCTTTAATATACACAGGGGCTGCTATTCTCTATAATATACACATGGACTGCTGTTCTCTTCAATATACACAGGGGCTGCTATTCTCTATAATATACACAGGGGCTGCTATTCTCTATAATATACACAGGGGCTGCTATTCCCTATAATATACACTGTGGCTGCTAGTCTCTATAATATTCACAGGGGCTGCTATTCTCTATAATATTCACAGGGGCTGCTATTCTCTGAAATATACAGAGGGGCTGCTATTCTCTATAATATACACAGGGGCTGCTATTTTTTATAATGTACACAGGAGCCGCTATTCTCTATAATATACACGGGCTGCTATTCTCTATAATATACACAGGGGCTGCTATTCTCTATAATATACAGAGAGGCTGCTATTCTCTATAATATTCACAGGGGTTGCTATTCCATATCATATTCACAGTGGCTGCTACTCTCTATAATATACACAGGGACTGCTATTCTCTATAATATACACAGGAGCTGCTATTCTCTATAATATGCACAGGGGCTGCTATTCTCTACAATGTACACAGGGGCTGCTATTCTCTGTAATATACACAGTAGCCGCTATTCTCTATAATATACACAGGGGCTGCTATTCTCTATAATATACACAGGGGCTGCTTTTCTCTATAATATACACAGCGTCTGCGATTCTCTCTATTATACACAGGGGCTGCTGTTCTCTATAATATAAACAGGGGCTGCTATTCTCTATAATATACACAGGGGATGCTATTCTCTATAATATACACAGGGGCTACTATTCTCTATAATATACACGGGGCTGCTATTCTCTATAATAAACACAGCGGCTGATATTCTCTATAATATACAAAGGGGCTGCTATTCTCTATAATATACACGGGCTACTATTCTCTATAATATACACAGGGGCTGCTATTCTCTATAATGTACACAGGAGCCGCTATTCTCTATAATATACACGGGCTGCTATTCTCTATAATATACACAGGGGCTGCTATTCTCTATAATATACAGAGAGGCTGCTATTCTCTATAATATTCACAGGGGTTGCTATTCCATATAATATTCACAGTGGCTGCTACTCTCTATAATATACACAGGGACTGCTATTCTCTATAATATACACAGGAGCTGCTATTCTCTATAATATGCACAGGGGCTGCTATTCTCTACAATGTACACAGGGGCTGCTATTCTCTGTAATATACACAGGAGCCGCTATTCTCTATAATATACACAGGGGCTGCTATTCTCTATAATATACACAGGGGCTGCTTTTCTCTATAATATACACAGGGTCTGCGATTCTCTCTATTATACACAGGGGCTGCTGTTCTCTATAATATAAACAGGGGCTGCTATTCTCTATAATATACACAGGGGCTGCTATTCTCTATAATATACACAGGGGCTACTATTGTCTATAATATACACGGGGCTGCTATTCTCTATAATAAACACAGCGGCTGATATTCTCTATAATATACAAAGGGGCTGCTATTCTCTATAATATACACGGGCTACTATTCTCTATAATATACACAGGGGCTGCTATTCTCTATAATATACACAGAGGCTGCTATTCTCTATAAGATACACAGGGACTGGTATTCTCTAAAATATAACAGAGGCTGTGATTCTCTATAATCTACACAAGGGCTGCTATTCTCTATAATCTACACAGGGGTTGCTATTCTCGATAATATACACGGGGGCTGCTATTTTCTGTAATAAACACAGGGGCTGCTAATCCCTATAATATTCACAGGGGCTGCTATTCTCCATAATAGGCACAGGCGCTGCTATTCCCTATAATATACACATGGGCTGCTATTCTCTATAATTTACACAGGGGCTGCAATTCCCTATAATTTACACAGGGGCTGCTATTCTGTATAATATACACAGGGGCTGCTATTCTCTATAATATACACAGGGGCTGCTATTCTCTATAATCTACACAGGGGCTGCTATTCTCTATAATATACACAGGGGATGCTATTCCCTATAATATACACAGGGGCTGCTATTCTCTATAATATACATAGGGGCTGCTATTCTCTATAATATTCACAGGGGTTGCTATTCCATATACTATTCACAGTGGCTGCTACTCTCTATAATATACACAGGGGCTGCTATTCTCATCTAATATACACAGGGGCTTCTATTCCCTACAATATACACAGGGGCTGCTATTCTCTATAATATACACAGGGGCTGCTTTTCTCTATAATATACACAGGGGCTGCTCTTCTCTATAATATACACAGGGGCTGCTATTCTCTATAATATACTCAGGGTCTGCTATTCTCCATAATATACACAGGGGCTGCTATTTTCTATAATATACACGGGGGGCTGCTATTCTCTGTAATATACACAGGGGCTGCTATTCTCTCTAATATACACAGGTGCTGCGACTCTCTATAAAATACACAGGAGCTGCTATTCTCTATAATATACACAGGGGCTTCTATTCTCTATAATATACACAGGGGCTGCTATTCTCTATAATATACACAGGGGCTGCTATTCTCTATAATATACACAGGGGCTGCTATTCTCTATAATATACACGGGGGCTGCTATTCTCTATAATAAACACAGTGGCTGCTATACTCTATAACATAAACAGGGGCTGCTATTCTCTATAATATACACGGGGGCTGCTATTCTCTATAATAGACACAGTGGCTGCTATACTCTATAATATACACAGGGGCTGCTATTCCCTATAATATACACAGGGGCTACTATTCTCTATAATATACACAGTGGCAGCTATTCTGTATAATATACACAGGGGCTGCTATTCTCTATAATATGCACAGGGGCTGCTATTCCCTATAATATACACAGGGGCTGCTATTCCCTCTAATATACACAGGGGCTGGTATTCTCTATATTATACACAGGGGCTGCAACTCTCCAAAATATACACAGGGGCTGCTATTCCCTCTAATATACACAGGGGCTGGTATTCTCTATAATATACACAGGGGCTGCTATTCCCTATAATATACACAGGGGCTACTATTCTCTATAATATACATGGGGGCTGCTATTCTCTATAATATACACAGGGGCTGCTATTCTCTATAATATACACAGGAGCTGCTATTCTGCATAATGGACACAGGGGCTGCTATTCTCTATAATACACACAGAGGCTGCTATTCTCTGTAATATACATAGGGGCTGCTATTCTCTATAATATACACAGGGGCTGCTATTCCCTATAACATACACAGGAGCTGCTATTCTTTATAATATACACAGGGGCTGCTATTCTCTATAATATACATGGGGGGCTGCTATTCTCTATAACAGCCCAGGGGCTACTATTCTCCCTAATATACACAGGGGCTGCTATTCTCTTCCAATATACACAGGGTCTTCTATTCCCTATAATATACAGAGGGGCTGCTATTCTCTATAATATGCACAGGGGCTCCTATTCTCTATAATATACACAGGGGCTGCTATTCTCTATAATATACACAGGGGCTCCTATTCTCTATAATATACACAGGGGCTGCTGTTCTCTATAATATACACAGGGGCTGCTATACTCTATAATATACACGGGGGCTGCTATTCTCTATGATATACACAGGGGCTGCTATTCCCTATAATATACACAGGGGCTGCTATTCTCTATAATATACACAGGGGCTGATATTCTATATAATATACACAGGGGGTGCTATTCTCTATAATATATACAGGCGCTGCTATTCTCTATAATATACACAGGGGCTGCTCTTCTCTATAATATACACAGGGGCTGCTATTCTCTATAATATACACAGGGGCTACTAGACTCTATAATATACACAGGTGCTGCTATTCTCTATAATATACACAGGGGCTGCTATTCCCTATAATATACACAGGGGTTGCTATTCCCTATAATATACACAGGGGCTGGTATTCTCTATAAAATACACAGGGGCTGCAACTCTCTATAATATACACAGGAGCTGCTATTCTCTATAATATACACAGGGGCTGCTATTCTCTATAATGTACACAGGGGCTGCTATTCTCTATAATATAGACAGGGGTTGCTATTCTCCAGAATATGCACAGGGGCTGCTATTCTCTATAATATACACGGGGGGCTGCTATTCTCTATAATAGACCAGGGGCTACTATTCTCTATAATATACACAGGGGCTGCTATTCTCTTCTAATATACACAAGGGCTTCTATTCCCGATAATATACAGAGGGGCTGCTATTCTCTATAATATACACTGGGGCTACTATTCTCTATAATATACACAGGGGCTGCTATTCTCTATAATATACACAGGGGCTGCTATTCTTTATAATATACACAGGGGCTGCTATTCCCTATAATATACACAGGGGCTGCTATTCTGCATAATGTACACAGGGGCTGCTACTCGCCATAATAAACACAGGGGCTGCTATTCTCTATTATATACACAGAGGCTGCTATTCTCTATAATATACATAGGGGCTGCTATTCTCTATAATATACACAGGTGCTGCTATTCCCTGTAATACACACAGCCGCTGCTATTCCCTAAAATATACACAGGGGCTGCTATTCTCTATGATATACACAGGGGTTGCTATTCTCGATAATGTACACAGGGGCTGCTATTCCCTATAATATACACAGGGGCTGCTATTCTCTATAATATACACGGGGGGGCTGCTATTCTCTATAATAGACCAGGGGCTACTATTCTCCATAATATACACAGGGGCTCCTTTTGTCTCTCATATACACAGGGGCTGCTATTCTCTATAATATACACAGGGGCTGCTATTCTCTGTAATATACACAGGGGCTGCTATTCCCTATAATATACACAGGGGCTGCTATTCTGCATAATATACACAAGGGCTGCTATTCCCTATAATATACACAGGGGCTGCTATTCTGCATAATGGACACAGGGGCTGCTATTCTCCATAATATACACAGGGGCTGCTATTCTCTATAATATACACAGGGGCTGCTATACTCTAATATACACAGTGGCTGCTATTCTCTATAATATACACAGGGGCTGCTATTCTCTATATTATACACAGGGGCTGCTATTCTCTATAATATACACAGGGGCTGATATTCTCTATAATATACACAGGGGCTGCTATTCTGCATAATGGACACAGGGGCTGCTATTCTCCATAATATACACAGGGGCTGCTATTCTCTATAATATACACAGGGGCTGCTATTCTCTGAAATATACAGAGGGGCTGCTATTCTCTTGAATATACACAAGGCCTGCTATTCTCTATAATATACACAGCGGCTGCTATTCTCTATAATATACACAGGGGCTGCTATTCTCTTTAATATACACAGGGGCTGCTATTTTCTATAATATACATAGGGGCTGCTATTCTCTTTAATATACACAGGGGCTGCTATTCTCTATGATATACACAGCCTCGGGTGACTGTCTGTTTGGAGTTTGCACATTCTCCCTGTGTTTGCGTGGGTTTCCTCCGGGTGCTCCGGTTTCCTCCCACAGTCCAAAGATGTGCGGGTTAGGTTGATTGGCTATGCTAAATTGACCCTAAATGTTAGGGGGATTAAATACGCGGGGATAGGGTGGGATATGTGTTGGTGTAAGGGTTACAGGGATCGGGTGGGATATGTGTCGGTGCAGGCTCGATGGGCCGAAATGGCCTCTATCTGCACTGTGGGGTTTCTGTGATTTCTGTGATGTTCTCTCTAATATACACAGGGGCTGCTATTCTCTATAATATACACAGGGGTTGCTATTCTCTATAATATACACAGGGGCAGCTATTCCCTATAATATACACAGGGGCTGCTATTCTCTATAATATACACAGGGGCTGCTATTCTCTATAATATACACAGTGGCTGCTATTCTCCATAATATACACAGGGGCTGATATTCTCTATAATATACACAGGGGCTGCTATTCCCTATAATATACACAGGGGCTGCTATTCTGCATAATGGACACAGGGGCTGCTATTCTCCATAATATACACAGGGGCTGCTATTCTCTATAATATACACAGGGGCTGCTATTCTCTTTAATATACACAGGGGCTGCTGTTCTGTATAATATACACAGGGGCTGCTATTCTCTATAATATACAGAGGGGCTGCTATTCTGTATAATGTACACAGGGGCTGCTATTCCCTATAATATACACGGCGGCTGCTAGTCTCTATAATATTCACAGGGGCTGCTATTCTCTATAATATACACAGGGGCTGCTATTCTCTATAATATACAGAGGGGCTGCTATTCTGTATAATGTACACAGGGGCTGCTATTCCCTATAATATACACGGCGGCTGCTAGTCTCTATAATATTCACAGGGGCTGCTATTCTCTATAATATACACAGGGGCTGCTATTCTCTGTAATATTCACAGGGGCTGCTATTCTCTGAAATATATAGAGGGGCTGCTATTCTCTATAATATACACAGGGGCTGCTATTCTCTATAATATACACAGGGGCTGGTATTCTCTATAATTTACACAGGGTCTGCTATTCTCTATATATACACAGGGTGTGCTATTCTATAATATACACAGGGGCTGCTATTCTCTGCAATAGAGACAGGGTGTGCTATTCTATGATATACACAGGGGCTGCTGTTCTCTATAATATACTCAGGGGCTGCTATTCTCTATAATATACACAGGGGCTGCTATTCTCTATAATATACACAGGGGCTGCTATTCTCTGTAATATACACAGTGGGCACTATTCTATTACAATATACACAGGGGCTGCTATTCTCTACAATATACACAGGGTCTGCTATTCTCTATAATATACACAGGGGCACTATTCTATTACAATATACAAAGGGTCTGCTATTCTCTACAATAGACACAGCGTGTGCTATTCTATAATATATGCAGAAGCTGCTATTTCCTATAATATACATGGGGCTGCCAATCTCTACAGTCTGCACAGTGTGTGCTATTCTATAATATACACAGGGGCTGGTATTCTCTACCATAGCCACAGGGTGTGCTTTGCGTTGCATTGCACACATCATACTCAACACCGCCCTCTGTATGCATGTTGAGAATTGCACTCTCTGATTGGCCCGTTGGCTGCCCATTTCCGGCTCGCTCATTGGCCCTGACCCCCCACTTTGTTTCGTTACAGGTTACCCTAATGGAGCTGGCATGTTCCCAGCAGTTGGGATGGCTCAGCCTGCATATGGCAATGGGTACCGCAATGGCTATGCCAACGGCTATGGTGCTGGCTATGGCCCTCGGTATGTCACTGGCCTTGAGAACGGTAAGGCATTCCATCTTCCACATGGCACATTCCTTAATGATGTTGGCGCCTTGTTAATCTTGGAGTCAGAGGAGAGACATTTATCTATCAGCCCAGGAACAGACAGCTGACCTCACTCAGGAGGTCCCTCTAACCCCTCTCTCACACTCCTGTATCTGGGGAGGTCCCTCTAACCCTCTCTCACGCTCCTGTATCTGGGGAGGTCCCTCTAACCCCTCTCTCACCCTCCTGTATCTGGGGAGGTCCCTCTAACACCTCTCTCACACTCCTGTATCTGGGGAGGTCCCTCTAACACCTCTCTCACACTCCTGTATCTGGGGAGGTCCCTCTAACACCTCTCTCACACTCCTGTATCTGGGGAGGTCCCTCTAACCCCTCTCTCACACTCCTGTATCTGGGGAGGTCCCTCTAACCCCTCTCTCACACTCCTGTATCTGGGGAGGTCACTCTAACCCCTCTCTCACACTCCTGTATCTGGGGAGGTCCCTCTAACCCCTCTCTCACACTCCTGTATCTGGGGAGGTCCCACTAAACCTCTCTCACACTCCTGTGTCTGGGGAGGTCCCTCTAACCCCTCTCTCACACTCCTGTATCTGGGGAGGTCCCTCTAACCCTCTCTCACACTCCTGTATCTGGGGAGGTCCCTCTAATCCCTCTCTCACACTCCTGTATCTGGGGAGGTCCCTCTAACCCCTCTCTCGCACTCCTGTAACTGGGGAGGTCCCTCTAACCCTCTCTCCCACTCCTGTATCTGGGGAAGTCCCTCTAACCCCTCTCTCGCACTGCTGTACCTGGGGAGGTCCCTCCAGCCCCTCCCTCACCCTCCTGTATCTGGGGAGGTCCCTCTAACCCTTCTCTCACACTCCTGTGTCAGGGGAGATCGCTCTAACACCTCTCTCACACTCCTGTATCTGGGGAGATTGTTCTAACACCTCTCTCACACTCCTGTATCTGGAGAGGTCCCTCTAACACCTCTCTCACACTCCTGTATCTGGAGAGGTCCCTCTAACCCCTCTCTCACGCTCCTGTATCTGGGGAGGCCCCTCTAACCCCCTCTCTCATTCTCCTGTATCTGGGGAGGTCCCTCTAACCCCTCCCTCACCCTCCTGTATCTGGGGAGGTCCCTCTAAACCCTCTCTCACACTCCTGTATCTGGGGAAGTCCCTCTAACCCCTCTCTCGCACTGCTGTATCAGGGGAGGTCCCTCTAACCCCTCTCTCACACTCCTGTATCTGGGGAAGTCCCTCTAACCCCTCTCTCGCACTGCTGTATCTGCGGAGGTCCCTCTAACCCCTCTCTCACACTCCTGTATCTGGGGAGGTCCCTCTAACCCCTCCCTCACCCTCCTGTATCTGGGGAGGTCCCTCTAACCCCTCTCTCACACTCCTGTAACTGGGGAGGTCCCTCTAACCCTCTCTCCCACTCCTGTATCTGGGGAAGTCCCTCTAACCCCTCTCTCGCACTGCTGTACCTGGGGAGGTCCCGCCAGCCCCTCCCTCACCCTCCTGTATCTGGGGAGGTCCCTCTAACCCTTCTCTCACACTCCTGTGTCAGGGGAGATCGCTCTAACACCTCTCTCACACTCATGTATCTGGGGAGATTGTTCTAACACCTCTCTCACACTCCTGTAACTGGAGAGGTCCCTCTAACCCCTCTCTCACACTCCTGTATCTGGGGAGGCCCCTCTAACCCCCTCTCTCATTCTCCTGTATCTGGGGAGGTCCCTCTAACCCCTCCCTCACCCTGCTGTATCTGGGGAGGTCCCTCTGAACCCTCTCTCACACTCCTGTATCTGGGGAAGTCCCTCTAACCCCTCTCTCGCACTGCTGTATCAGGGGAGGTCCCTCTAACCCCTCTCTCACACTCCTGTATCTGGGGATGTCCCTCTAACCCTTCTCTCACACTCCTGTATCTGGGGAAGACCCTCTAACCCCTCTCTCGCACTGCTGTATCTGGGGAGGTCCCTCTAACCCATCTCTCACACTCCTGTATCTGCGGAGGTCCCTCTAACCCTTCCCTCACCCTCCTGTATCTGGGGAGGTCCCTCTAACCCCTCCCTCACCCTCCTGTATCTGGGGAGGTCCCTCTAACCCCTCTCTCACACTCCTGTATCTGGGGAGATTGCTCTAACACCTCTCTCACACTCCTGTATCTGGGGAGATCCCTCTAAACCCTCTCTCACACTCCTGTATCTGGGGAAGCCCCTCTAACCCCTCTCTCGCACTGCTGTATCAGGGGAGGTCCCTCTAACCCCTCTCTCACATTCCTGTATCTGGGGATGTCCCTCTAACCCCTCGCTCACACTCCTGTATCTGGGGAAGTCCCTCTAACCCCTCTCTCGCACTGCTGTATCTGCGGAGGTCCCTCTAACCCATCTCTCACACTCTTGTATCTGGGGAGGTCCCTCTAACCCCTCCCTCACCCTCCTGTATCTGGGGAGGTCCCTCTAACCCCTTTCTCACACTCCTGTAACTGGGGTGGTCCCTCTAACGCCTCTCTCACACTCCTGTATCTGGGGAGGCCCCTCTAACCCCATCTCTCATACTCCTGTATCTGGGGTGGTCACTCTAACCCCTCTCTTGCACTGCTGTATCTGGGGAGGTCCCTCTAACCCCTCTCTCGCACTGCTGTATCTGGGGAGGTCCCATCAACCCCCTCTCTCATACTCCTGTATCTGGGGTGGTCACTCTAACCCCTCTCTCGCACTCCTGTATCTGGGGAGGCCCCTCTAACCCCCTCTGACACTGCTGTATCTGGGGAGGTCGCTCTAACCCCTCTCTCACACTCCTGTATCTGGGGAGGTCCCTCTGACCCCTCTCACACTCCTGTTTCTGGGGAGGTCTCTCTAAACCCTCTCTCACACTCCTGTATCTGGGGAGGTCCCTCTAACCCCTCTCTCACACTCCTGTATCTGGGGAGGTCCCTCTAACCCCTCTCTCGCACTCCTGTATCTGGGGAGGTCCCTCTAACCCCTCTCTACCACTCCTGTATCTGGGGAGGTCCCTCTAACCTCTCTCTCACACTCCTGTATCTGGAGAGGTCCCTCTAACCCCTCTCTCACACTCCTGTTTCTGGGAAGGTTCCATTAACCCCCTCTCTCATACTCCTGTATCTGGGGTGGTCACTCAAAGCCCTCTCTCACACTCCTGTATCTGGGGAGGTCCCATTTAAACCCCTCTCTCACACTCCTGTATCTGGGGTGGTCACCCTAACCATTCTCTGACACTCCTGTATCTGGGGAGGTCCCATTAACCCCCTCTCTCACACTGCTGTATCTGGGGAGGTCACTCTAACCCCTCTCTCACACTCCTGTATCTGGAAAGGTTCCTCTAACTCCTCTCTCACACAATTGTATCTGGGGAGGTCCCTCTAACCCCTCTCTCACACTCCTGCACCTCGGGAGGTCCCTCTAACCCCCCCCCCCTCACAGTCCTGTATCTGGGGAGGTCCCTCTAACCCCCCTCTCACACTCCTGTATCTGGGGAGGTCCCTCTAACCCCTCTCTCACACATTCCTGTATATGAGGAGGTCCCTCTAACCTCTCTCTCACACTCCTGTATCTAGGGAGGTTCCTCTAACCCCATCTCTCACACTCCTGTATCTTGGGAGGTCCCTCTAACCTCTCTCTCACACATTCCTGTATCTGGGGAGGTCCCTCTAACCTCTCTCTCACACTCCTGTATCTGGGGAGGTCCCTCTAACCCACTCTCTCGCACTCCGGCATCTGGGGAGGTCCCTCTAACCCCTCTCTCACACATTCCTGTATCTGGGGAGGTCCCTCTAACCCCTCTCTCGCACTCCTGTATCTGGGGAGGTACCTCTAACCATTCTCTCACACACTCCTGTATCTGGGGAGGTCCCTCGAACCCCTCTCTCGCACTCCTGTATCAGGGGAGGTCCCTCTAACCCCTCTCTCACACTCCTGCATCTGGGGAGGTCCCTCTAACACCTCTCTCACACATTCCGGTATCTGGGGAGGTCCCTCTAAGCCCTCTCTCGCACTCCTGTATCTGGGGAGGTCCCTCTAACCCCTCTCTCACACTCCTGTATCTGGGGAGGTCACTCCAACCCCTCTCTCACACTCCTGCATCTGAGGAGGTCCCTCTAACCCCTCTCTCGCACTCCTGTATCTGGGGAGGTCCCTCGAACACCCTCTCTCACACTCCTGAATCTGGAGAGGTCCCTCTAACCCCTCTCTCACACTCCTGTATCTGGAGACGTCTCTTTAACCCCTCTCTCACACTTCTGTATCTGGAGAGGACTCTCTAACCCCTCTTTCACACTCCTGTGTCTGGGGTGGTCCCTCTAACCCCCTCTCTCACACTCCTGTATTTGGGGATGTCCCTCTAACACCTCTCTCACACTCCTGTATCTGGGGAGATCCCTCTAACCCTATCTCTTGCACTACTGTATTTGGGGAGGTCCCTCTATCCCCTCTCTCACACTCCTGTGTCTGGAGAGGTCTCTCTAACCCCTCTCTCACACTCCTGTATCTGGAGAGTTCCCACTAACCCCTCTCTCACACCCCTGCATCTGTGGAGGTGCCGCTAACCGCCTCTCTCGCACTCCTGTATCTGGGGAGTTCCCTCTATCCCCTCTCTCACACTCCTATATCTGGAGAGGTCCCTCTAACCCCTCTCTCTCCCTCCTGTATCTGGGGAGATCCCTCTAACCCCTCACTCACACTCCTGTATCTGGGGAGATCCCTCTAACCCCCTCTCTCACACTCCTTTATCTTGGAAGGTACCTCTAACCCTCTTTCACACTCCTGTATCTGGGGAGGTCCCTCTAATGCCCTCTCTCACACTCCTGTATCTGGGGAGGTCCCTCTAACCCCTCTCTCACACTCCTGTATCTGAGGAGGTACCTCTTACCCTCTCTCACGCTCCTGTATCTGGAGAGCTCCCTCTAACCCCTCTCTTACACTCCTGTATCTGGGGAGGTCTCCCTAACCCCCTGTCACACTTCTGTATCTGGGGAGGTCCCTCTAACCCCTCTCTCACACTCCTGTATCTGGACAGGTCCCTCTATCCCCTCTCTCACACTCCTGTATCTGTGGAGGTGCCTCTAACCCCTCTCTCGCATTCCTGTATCTGGAGATGTCCCTCTAACCCCTCACTCACACTCCTGTATCTTGGAAGGTGCCTCTAAATCTCTCTCACACTCCTGTATCTGGGGAGGTCCCTCTAACCCCCTCTCTCACACTCCTGTACCTGGGGAGGTCCCTCTAACCCCTCTCTCATACTCCTATATCTGAGGAGGTACCTCTTACCCTCTCTCACACTCCTGTACCTGGAGAGTTCCCTCTAACCCCTCCCTCGCATTCCTGTACACGGGGAGGTCCCTCTAACCCCTCTCTCACACTCCTGTATCTGGGGTGGGCCCTCTAACTCCTCTCTCACACTCCTGTATCTGAAGAGGTCCCTCTAACTCCTCCCTCGCATTTCTGTATCTGGGGAGGTCCCTCTAACCCCTCTCTCACACTCCTGTATCTGGGGAGGTCCCTCTAACCCCTCTCTCACACTCCTGTATCTGGGGAGGTCCCTCCAACCCCTCTCTCACATTCCTGAATCTGGGGAAGTCCCTCTAACCCTCTCTCACACTCCTGTATCTGGGGAGGTGCCTCTAACACCTCTCTCACACTAACGTATCTGGGGAAGTCCCTCTAACACCCCTCTCACACTCCTGTATCTGGGGAGTTCCCTCTGACCCCTCTCTCACACTAACGTATCTGGGGAAGTCCCTCTAACACCCCTCTCACACTCCTGTATCTGGGGAGGTCCCTCTGACCCCTCTCTCACATTCCTGAATCTGGGGAAGTCCCTCTAACCCCTCCCTCACCCTCCTGTATCTGGGGACGTCCCTCTACCCCCTCCCTAACCCTCCTGTATCTGGGGAGGTCCCTCTAACCCCTCCCTCACACTCCTGTATCTGTGGAGATCGCTCTAACACCTCTCTCACACTCCTATATCTGGGGAGATTGCTCTAACACCTCTCTCACACTCCTGTATCTGGGGAGGTCCCTCTAAACCCTCTCTCACACTCCTGTATCTGGGGAAGCCCCTCTAACTCCTCTCTCGCACTGCTGTATCTGGGGAGGTCCCTCTAACCCCTCTCTCACACTCCTGTATCTGGGGAGGTCCCTCTAACCCCTCTCTCACACTCCTGTATCTGGGGTGGTCACTCTAACCATTCTCTCACACTCCTGTATCTGGGGAGGTCCCATTAACCCCCTCTCTCACACTGCTGTATCTGGGGAGGTCACTCTAACCCCTTTCTCACACTCCTGTATCTGGAAAGGTTCCTCTAACTCCTCTCTCACACAATTGTATCTGGAGAGGTCCCTCTAACCCCTCTCTCACACACTCCTGTATATGGGGAGGTCCCTCTAACCTCTCTCTCACACTCCTGTATCTAGGGAGGTTCCTCTAACCCCATCTCTCACACTCCTGTATCTGGGGAGGTCCCTCTAATCTCTCTCTCACACATTCCTGTATCTGGGGAGGTCCCTCTAACCGCTCTCTCACACTCCTGTATCTGGGGAGGTCCCTCTAACCCACTCTCTCGCACTCCTGTATCTGGGGAGGTCGCTCTAACCCACTCTCTCGCTCTCCTGTATCTGGGGAGGTCCCTCTAACCCCTCTCTCGCACTCCTGTATCTGGGGAGGTCCCTCTAACCCCTCTCTCACATTCCTGCATCTGGGGAGGTCCCTCTAACCCCTCTCTCACACACTCCTGTATCTGGGGAGGTCCCTCTAACCCCTCTCTCACACATTCCTGTATCTGGGGAGGTCCCTGTAACCCCTCTCTCGCACTCCTGTATCTGGGGAGGTCCCTCTAACCCCTCTCCCGCACTCCTGTATCTGGGGAGGTCACTCTAACCATTCTCTCACACACTCCTGTATCTGGGGAGGTCCCTCTAACCCCTCTCTCACACTCCTGCATCTGGGGAGGTCCCTGTAACCCCTCTCTCACACTGCTGCATCTGGGGAGGTCCCTCTAACCCCTCTCTCACACATTCCGGTATCTGGGGAGGTCCCTCTAACCCCTCTCTCACACTCCTGTATCTGGGGAGGTCCTTCTAACACCCTCTCTCACACTCCTGAATCTGGAGAGGTCCCTCTAACCCCTCTCTCACACTCCTGTATCCGGAGACGTCTCTTTAACCCCTCTCTCACACTTCTGTATCTGGAGAGGACTCTCTAACCCCTCTTTCACACTCCTGTATCTGGGGTGGTCCCTCTAACCCCCTCTCTCACACTCATGTATGTGGGGTGGTCCCTCTTACCCCTCTCTTACACTCCTGTATTTGGAGAGGACCCTCTAACCCCTCTCTCACACTCCTGTATCTGGAGAGATCCCTCTAAACCCTCTCTCACACTCCTGTATCTGGAGAGGTCGATCTAACCCCTCTCTCACACACCTGTATCTGTGGATGTGACGCTAACCGCCTCTCTCGCAATCCTGTGTCTGGGGAGGTCCCTCTATCCCCTCTCTCACACTCCTATATCTGGAGAGGTCCCTCTAACCCCTCTCTCTCCTTCCTGTATCTGGGGAGGTCCCTCTATCCCCTCTCTCACACTCCTATATCTGGAGAGGTCCCTCTAACCCCTCTCTCTCCCTCCTGTATCTGGGGAGGTCCCTCTAACCCCTCACTCACACTCCTGTACCTGGGGAGCTCTCCATAATCCCCTCTCTCACACTCCTTATCTTGGAAGGTCCCTCTAACCCCCTCTCTCACAATCCTGTATCTGGAGAGGTCCCGCTAACCCCCTCTCTCACACTCCTGTATCTGGAAAGGTCCCTCTAACCCCCCTCTCACACTCCTGTATCTGGGGATTACCCTCTAACCCCTCTCTCATACTCCTGTACCTGGGGAGGTCCCTCTAACCCCCCCTCGCACTCCTGTATCTGGAGAAGTCCCTCTAACCCCTCTCTCACACTCCTGTATCAGGAGAGTTCCCTCTAACCCCTCTCTCACAGCCCTGCATCTGTGGAGGTGCCGCTAACCGCCTCTCTCGCAGTCCTGTATCTGGGGAGGTCCCTCTAACCCCTCTCACACTCCTGTATCTGGGGAGGTCCCTCTAACCCTCTCTCACACTCCTGTATCTGGGGAGGTCCCTCTATCCCCTCTCTCACACTCCTGTATCTGGAGAGGTCCGTCTAACCCCCTCTCTCTCCCTCCTGTATCTGGGGAGGTCCCTCTAACCCCTAACTCACACTCCTGTATCTGGGGAGGTCCCTCCAACCCCCTCCCTCACACTCCTTTATCTGGGGAGGTCCCTCTAACCCCTCTCTCACACTCCTGTATCTGAGGAGGTCCCTCTAACCCCTCTCTTACACTCCTGTATCTGGGGAGGTCTCCCTAATCCCCTCTCACACTCCTTATCTTGGAAGGTCCCTCTAACCCCCTCTCTCACAATCCTGTATCTGGGGAGGTCCCTCTAACCCCCTCTCTCACACTCCTGTATCTGGGGAGGTCCCTCTAATCCCTCTCTCACACTCCTGTATCTGGAAAGGTCCCTCTAAACCCCCTCTCACACTCCTGTATCTGGGGAGGTCCCTCTAACCACTCTCTCACACTCTTGTATCTGGAGAGGTCCCTCTAATCCCTCTCTCACACTCCCGTATCTGGAAAGGTCCCTCTAACCCCTCTCTCACACCCCTGTATCTGGGGAGGTGCCTCTAACCCCACTCTCGCATTCCTGTATCTGGAGAGATACCTCTAACCCCTCTCTCACACTCCTGTGTCTTGGAAGGTCCCTCTAACCCTCTCTCACACTCCTGTATTTGGGGAGGTCCCTCCAACCCCCTCTCTCACACTCCTGTATCTGGGGAGGTCCCTCTAACCCCTCTCTCACACTCCTGTGTCTTGGAAGGTCCCTCTAACCCTCTCTCACACTCCTGTATTTGGGGAGGTCCCTCCAACCCCCTCTCTCACACTCCTGTATCTGGGGAGGTCCCTCTAAACCCTCTCTCGCACTCCTGTATCTGAGGAGGTCCCTCTAACCCCCTCTCTCACACTCCTGTATCTGGGGAGGTCCCTCTTACCCCCTCTCTCACACTCCTGTATCTGAAGAGGTCCCTCTAATGCCTCTCTCACACTCCTGTATCTGGGGAGGTCCCTCTAATCCCTCTCTCGCACTCCTGTATCTGGGGAGGTCCCACTAACCCCTCTCTCACACTCCTTTATCTGGGGAGGTCCCTCTAATCCCTCTCTCACACTCCTGTATCTGGGGAGGTCCCTCTAACCACTCTCTCACACTCTTGTATCTGGAGAGGTCCCTCTTACCCCTCTCTCACACTCCTTTATCTGGGGAGGTCCCTCTAACCCCTCTCTCACACTCCTGTATCTGGGGAGGTCCCTCTAACCCCTCTCTCACACTCCTGTATCTGGAGAGGTCCCTCTAACCCCTCTCTCGCACTCCTGTATCTGGGGAGGTCCCTCTAACCCCTCTCTCACACTCCTGTATCTGGGGAGGTCCCTCTAACCCTCTCTCACACTCCTGTATCTGGGGAGGTCCCTCTAATCCCTCTCTCGCACTCCTGTATCTGGAGAGGTCCCTCTAACCCCTTTTACACTCCTGTATCTGGAGAGGTCCTTCTAACCCCTCTCTTACACTCCTGTATCTGGGGAGCTCTCTCTAAACCCTCTCCCACACTCCTGTATCTGGGGAGGTTCCTCTAACCCCCTCTCTCACACTCCTGTATCTGAGGAGCTCTCTCTAAACCCCCTCTCACACTCCTGTATCAGGGGAGATTCCTCTAACCCCTCTCTCACATTCCTGTATCTGGTGAGGTTCCTCTAACACCTCTCTCACACTCCTGTATCTGGGGAGGTCCCTCTAACCCCTTTCTCAAACTCCTGTATATGGGGAGGTCCCTCTAACCTTCTCTCTCACACTCCTGTATCTGGGGAGGTCCCTCTAACCCCCTCTCTCACACTCCTATAGCTGGGGAGGTCCCTCTAACTCCTCTCTCACACTCCTCTTTCTCGGAAGACATTTCTATCTCCAGTCTCTGTGGAAGGAGAATAGGTGTGCTGGGAGAGTCCATGATAGGGGAGTGTGTACATGGGCTGTGGGAGGAGATTAAATGGGTGGGGGGAGTCAGTGATAGCAGAGAGTGTACATGGGCTGTTGGAGGAGATTAAATGGGTGGATAGAGTCCGTGATAGGGGAGAGTGTACATGGGCTGTGGGAGGAGATTAAATGGGTGCGGAGAGTCAGTGACAGGCGAGAGTGTACATGGGCAATGGGAGGAGAGTAAATGGGTGGGGAGAGTCAGTGATAGGGGAGAGTGTACATGGGCTGTGGGAGGAGATTAAATGGGTGGGGAGAGTCAGTGATAGGGGAGAGTGTACATGGGCTGTGAGAGGAGATTCAATGAGTGGGGAGTGTCCCGGATTTGCTGATGTCTTGTGTTGTAAATTCTAGGTTATGGTGGTGCTGCTGGACTCCAGCCTGGTTATGGGAATGGTAAGTGAGTCCCTTGTTCCTAAACTCGATTTCCATACTTTATTGCCTCTGTGTTGGGATTGAGTGAACTTGAATTTATGTTGTGGGTTTTCGCACTGTCAGGAAATCCCAACGCACTTCACAGCCAGTGGATTACTCTTTGAAGTACGGTCACTGTTGTTAGGTAGGAAAACGTACCTTCCAATCTGTGCACAGAAAGATCCCATCTTATAATTAATCATCTGTTTATAAGAATGGTGCTGGTTGAGTGGGTAATATCGGCCCCAGGACGCCTGCTCTTCTTCCAATAGTGTCCCTGGTGTTCTTAACAGCCACCTGAACAGGGAGACTGGACCCAGGGAGTGTCGGCCTGGATTATGGGGCTCGGGTCTCTGGTGAGTGTGTGTGGGGCTCGAACCTACGACCTTCAGACTGACAGGTGAGAGGAACCTGTGACTGAGCCAAGCTGATGCAGGAGATCAGGTGGTAATTGAGATCTAGAGAGGGGACGTTGAGGCTCCTCACCCACCTCACTGTCTCCGACACGGTACAAGTTAAAGACTGGCTGTGAAACAATTGGGAAAAAATTGAGTCGCGCCCCATTTGGGGCGCTACTTTTAGAGCCGCAAAAAAATTAGTGCCCCCGCAGCCAAAATTCATCGGTAGCGCCCCAAGAGTGAAGCGGGGTGCTACTGGAAGCGGCCCGCCCTCCCTCTTGGGGCACTGCGAGTGAATATCGTGCCGCAGTATTGCAGGCCTTCCTCCCCTTCTTAAAGGGGAGGGGCCTTGCGCAGCGCCACCCGGGGCCCAGCTGGGCCCCCGTGGATCGGGAGTGCTGGCAAAAGAGCCCGGCACGCGAGAGAAGTGCCGGCAGAGGGGGCAGGTGCTGGCAGGTGGCCAGCAACAAAAATGGCCACCCAGCACCTCGCCTTTAATTAGCGCCGCCCCGGCCACAGGTAGGCCCCCCCGACCCCGTCGGACACAGCGTCCAGCGGCAATCAAGGGGCGCTACCGAAGATCGCGGCCGGGGCGCGAGCGGGGCCCTGCGCATGGCGATGACGTCATCGCCGGTGATGCAGCGCCATGGGGCGCTAACGGTTACCACCGTCGCTAACCTCCCGCTGAATTTCGTGGGAGGCGTTGGTGGCGTCACGCCTAGGCGCTAGTTGCTTTGTGCCCCGTCTGCGCCTTAAGAGGGCGCTAATGGGAGGCGCAAAGCAACCGAATTTCTCCCCCAATATTTCTTGTACCCCTAGCCTCCAACCTCTCTCCATCACTCTCGCTGTCCCTCCCTCACGCTATCTGTCTCTCTTTCTTTGTTTATCTCTGTCTCTCTCACACTCCCTCTGCTCTCTCTCTCTCTCTGTCTCTGTCTCTCCCTCTCTGTCTCTCCCTCCCTGTCACTCCATCTCTCTCTCTGAGTCTCTCTCTCACACTCTCTGTTTCTCTCACTCTCTCTCTCTCAGTCTCTCTCTCACACTGTCACATTCTCTCTATCTCTCTCGCACTCTCTCTCTGTCTTTCTCTGACTCTCTCACACACACTCTCTCTCACTATCTCTCTCTGTCTCTCACTCTCACACTCTCTCACACACCCTGTGTCTCTCTGTCTCTCTCATACTCTCTGTCTCTCTCATACTCTCTGTCTCTCATACACTCTGTCTCTCTCTCTGTCTCACTCTCTCTCTCACTGTCTCACTCTCTGTCTCTCTGTCTTTCTCTCTCTCTCTCTCTTCCTCTCTCTGTCTCTCTCTCTCTCTGTCTCTCACACTCTCTCTTTCTCTCTCTCTCTCGTCTTCCTCTCTCTGTCTCTCTCTCTCACACACACACATACACACACTCTCTCTCTCTCTCTCGCTCACACACTCTCTCTTTCTCTCTGTCTTCCTCTCTGTCTCTCCCTCTCTGTCTCACACACACACTCTCACTCTCTCTTTCTCACACTCTCGCTCTCACAGTCTCTCTCTCTGTCTCTCTCACACACTCTCACACTCTCTCTCACACTCTCTCTGTCTCTGCCTCACACACACACTCTATCTCTCTCTCTGTCTCTCTCTGTCTCTCTCTCTCTGTCTCGGTCTCTCTGTCTCACACTGTATCTCTCTCTCTCACACACTCTCTTCTCTCTCTCTCACACTCTCTCTCTCTCTGTCTCTCACACTCTCTCTCTCTGTCGCTCTCTCTCTCTCTCTCTGTCTTTCTCTCACACTCTCTCTCTCTCTGTCTCTCACTCTCTCTCACACTCTCTCGGTCTCACTCTCTCTCTCTCACACTCTCTCACTCTCTCTCTCTCTCTCTCTCTCACACTCTGTCTCTCTCTCACACTCTCTCTCTCACACTCTCTCGGTCTCTCTCTCTCTCACTCTTTCTCTCTCTCACACTCTCTCGGTCTCTCTCTCTCACACTCTCTCACACTCTCTCTCTCTCTCTCTGTGCATCTTTCCTTTGTGCCTGATGATGTTTTACATTCTCTCTGCTGCCCTGGACATTCAGAGCCTTGTAAAGTGGGGAAGTGGTTATTCTTATGTTCATTATTAAATATACATTCAAATTATGAACACAGCTAGCTTTTGCTAGTTACTTTATTGAGCATATGTGGACTAGGTACAGTATCTGTAGAGGCTTCCATCTTGACTGCTGTCTTGTGGGTAGCCTAGTGCCTCATGGGTAATGTAGTCTTAATATACATACAGCTGGGTAGTGTAGTCTTATACATACAGCTATATACAGCTCTACACAGCTCTACGGCTCCACCTAGTGTCCACTATAGAATGACATGTTATTGATCATTACATCCCCCTTTCTTTGAGGTTTAACAAAATCAATATCAATCAACTTTCAAGAAAACAATAAAGATAATATCAGTAACACTTTTGTCAGTGCTCTATAAACATAAACATTTTCAAAACAGTCAACACATTTTCAAAGCTTTACATTGTACTCAAAGATTAAGTCCATCAGGCTCTTTTACTTCACGTGTGGATCTTCTCAACCCGGGTAAGTCTGATGTATCTTCATGAGATTGTTCTGGCGGTGAATGACAAGATGCAGTTGCGGCATTGTCATCAATCTGGTCTTGAATAGTCTCTTGTGTTTTTAGGAGGGAACGGCGGTTCCTCCTGAGAATCTGTCCTTCCTCAGTTCTAACAGTGTATGACCTTGGTCCTACTTCCTCAAGAGCTGTAGCTTTCCTGTTCCATGCATCTGGATCCTCAATCCTGACAACATCATCCCTTGTCAATGGTTTTAGAGTTTTGGATGACTTGTCATAGTATGATTTCTGTTTCAGCTTTAACAGTTGAAGTCTCTGTCTCAGTTCCTCACTTTGCTGTTCTTTTGCACAGCAGGGTAGCATGGTGTGCAACTTGCGACCCATTAGTAGTTCAGCAGGTGAAGAACCACAGTCTAAAGATGAGGCTCAGTAGCTCAGCAGGGCGAGATAAGGATCAGACTTGCTTTCTGTCGCTTTCTTCAGTAGCTGCTTGAGAACTTGAACACCTTTCGCTGCCTTACCATTTGACTGAGCATACAAAGGACTGGATGTGATGTGTTGAAAGTCATAATGTGCTGCAAACAGTTGCCACTCCTTACAGTTGAAGCACGCACCATTGTTGCTAACAGCAATCCTGGGAATTCCATGTCTGGCGAAGATAGATTTCACATGCATTATGACACTGCTTGCTGTGGTGCTTGAGAGCAGCGCCATCTCAGGATAGTTAGAATAGTAGTCAATCACTATTAGATAGTCTTTACCATTTAAATGAAAAAGGTCCATACCAACCTTTTGCCATGCTGCTGTTGGTATGTCAGCTACTATCATTGGTTCCTTTGCTTGTTTGTTTTGGTGTTTCTGACATGTCTCACATTTGCCTATCATGTTCTCAATGTCCTTATTTATGCCAGGCCAATAAACAGTGTCTCTTGCTCTCCTTTTGCATTTTTCAATTCCGAGGTGTCCCTCATGAATCCTTTTGAGCATGTCTTGACGTAGAGCCTGTGGAATGACTATTCTGTTCTGTTTTAGTAATATTCCACTTGCGACACTCTATTCTGACCTTATGTGAAAATATTTTGGACAGGAACCGTTTGGCCAACCATGATGAATGTTCTCTATTACTGTTTGTAATACTGTATCTTTTACTGTTTCTTCTGCTATTTGCTTTGATTTTGTGTCTGACACGGGCAGCGCAGCAGTGACCATACTCACATGAACATCCACGCCTTCTTCAGTAGAGCTCACATGACTCATTGTGGGTGCTCGGGATAGTGCATCTGCTAACACTGTGGGGGAGAAATTGGGTGAGTAGCGCCACCTGTTAGCGCCTAAAGAGGCAGTCAGTGGCTGTAGCGCCACTGGCTGCATCTCCCATGATATTCAGTAGGGGCACTAATGGTGGCATTAGGCATTTGCGCTGCACCGCCACCGATGATGTCATCGGTGCGCGCAGCACCCCATTCGTGCCCCGTTCGCGATATTTGGTAGCGAACGCCGCAGTTGCGCCGCTCGCTACCCATGCCTGGTTCACGGGGCCTTACTGTGCCGGCAGCGGCGCAAGTTAAGGTGGAGGTGCGGGGCGGCCGCCTTTTTGGCGGCCGCCTGCCAGCACCTCCGTCCCCGGCCTCCTAACCACCCCCCCGCGGCATTGCCGGCTGTTTCCCGAGAGCCCGGCACTTCTCCTTGGTGCCGGGCTCATTTACCGGCACTCGCGAGCGGGGATCACGCTGTTGCAGGCACCTCCCCCTTAACAGTGGGAGGAAGGCCTGCAGTACTGCAGCGTGCCGTGCCGCAGCGTGTGGTGCTGCAGCACGTTGCGCTGTGATATTCAGTTTCAGCGCCCTAAGAGGGACGCGGAGCGCCTCGAGCCGCGCCCCGTGTCCCTCGAACAGCAATGAAACTGAATATCTGACGATCGCTAAAGCCTCGAACGCTGCGCTAAATCCTGCGCTCAGGCGACTTTTGCACCACTTTGGCGCCCCAACCCAATTTCTAGGCCTATGTATTTGCCTGGTGTGTAGATCAGTTCAAAGTCATATCTTTGCAGCTTCATCATGAGTCGTTGAATCCTTGGAGACATCTCATTCAGGTTTTTTTTTATGATGGCAACCAAAGGGCTGTGGTCTGTCTCAACTGTGAAGGTGGGAAGTCCATATATGTAGCCATGAAACTTTTCTAGTCCAACTACCAAGCCTAGACCTTCCTTTTCAATCTGGGCGTATCGACACTCAGTATCAGTCATAGACCTGGAGGCATAGACAACAGGCTTCCAATCTTCACCCTCTGCTTGTAGCAAGACCGCACCTAGGCCATCTTTTGATGCATCCGTTGACACTTTGATTCTTTTTGTTGGGTCAAAGAAGGTGAGTACAGGTGTGGTTGTCAGCACTGTTTTGAGGTTCATCCACTCTTGTTCATGTCTTTCTGTCCATGCGAACTCATTTGTTTTATGTAGCAGGTCTCGCAGACAGGCTGTCTTGGCTGACAAGTTAGGAATGAACTTTCCAATGAAGTTTATCATCCCCATGATGCGTAGCACTCCTTTTTTGTCAGTGGGTCGGGGCATGTTGAGTATGGCGTTTACTTTTTCCATATCTGGCTCTATTCCTTTACCAGATAGATTATCTCCTAGGAAAGTGACTTCCTGGACGCCAAACTGACACTTGGCTTTGTTGAGCTTCAGTCCATTCCGGCGTATGCTCTGTAGCACTTTAGTCAGTCTCTCATTGTGTTCTTTCAGTGTGGAGCCCCAGATGATGATGTCATCAACATAGACCCGAACTCCTTCCGGACCTTCAATTATGTGTTCCATCGCTCTATGAAAGATTTCAGATGCAGATATTATCCCGAAAGGCATTCTGAGGAAACAATACCTGCCAAATGGTGTGTTGAAGGTACTGTATTTGGTGCTCTATTCATCCAGTTTTAGTTGCCAAAATCCTTGTGAGGCATCGAGCTTTGTAAGGTATCTGGCACCTGACATTTCACTGGTGATTTCTTCTCGCTTGGGAATCTGGTAGTGTTCACGTTTTATGTTTGCATTTAAGTCCTTTGGATCCATGCATATTCTTAGATCATTGTTCTTTTTCTTTACACATACCATGGAGTTAACCCAGTCTGTTGGCTCTTCGACTTTCCTGATGACTCCTAGTGTGGTCATTCTGTCCAGTTCATTCTTGAGCCGGTCATGCAGGGGTGCTGGAACTCTTCGTGGAGAATGTACCACTGGCTGAGCATCCTCCTTTAGCTGGATCTTGTAAGTGAATGGTAGAACTCCAAATCCTTTGAACACATCCTGGAAATTATTCACTACAGAAACCACCGAGTCATCTGGTCTGCTTATGGCACAGTTTATACGGTAGACTCTTTTGACCAGTTCTAAGTCCTCACAAGCTTTGTCACCCAGTAGTGAATCAAGCCTTTCAGCCACAACAGAAAACATGAGATGATGCACTTTGTCTTTGACTGTCACTTTAAGTCTGCATACACCTAAGCTATCTATTTTCTGTCCACTATAGTCCTTCAGTAGTACTGACATTTTCTGTATTTTGGGCTTTTCTTTCATATTGTTAATGTCACTCATACTGATTAAGTTTGCTTTTGCACCAGTGTCCAGTTTCAATGTAACTAATGCTCCATTTATCTGCAGTGGGATCATCCATTTGTCCTCTTTTACTGCATTAACTTTATGTTCAGCATTGTCCATTTCTGAGGGCTGCACATTTTCTGTATCCTTTTTGATATTGTCACATGACACCATTCCTACAAAAAATGTCGTCCTTAAATCAGTGTCCTCAATTACATTAACTCGTTGCTCTTTCTTAGTTTGTACTTTTGAAAAGCATTGTTTGGCAAAGTGATTCTTTCCATTACACTTTGTGCACATTTTTCCAAACGCTGGGCATTGTCTTAACTGGTGTTTGTAACCACAGCGTTTACAATTAAAAATTTCATCCTCCGATTGCTTTTCATTTCTGTTCTGCCCATGTTTCTTCCCCTTATAGGACACAGCACCGACAGCAGCATTATCACTCATTACAATCGCATCATTATTGATTTCACTGAAAGTCTTTGCGTGCTTTCGAGCTAGCTCGCTGGCTTGGCATATTTTCACCGCATTTTCCAAATTTAGTTCGGTTTCTCTCAACAGACGTTCCCTGACTTTTTTATCATGAATACCAAACACAATCTGGGCACGAATCATGGATGCTTTGAGCTCAGAGAAATTACATGTCTGTGCTTTCAGTTTCAGATCAGTTATAAAGCTATCAAAAGTCTCATTTTGCTGCTGTGTCCGAGAACGGAAGATGTATCTTTCATACGTCTCATTCTTTTTGGGAGAGCAATGTGCATCAAATTTTTTTAGCACATCTTCTAATTTTTCTCTGTTCTCCTCTGGATTAAATACAAATGTAGTAAACACCTCTATCGCCTGTGAGCCTGCAACCGTAAGCAGCAACGCTATCTTCCTTGCGTCTGTCTTTGTACCGAATCCGATGGCTGCAATGTAGAGTTCGAATTGTTGTTTAAAAGTCTGCCAATTGTAGTCGATTTTTCCTGTGAGTTTCAAACGCTCTGGTGGCTTCAAATTCTCCATGTCGCTTTTCACAATTTTTAGCAGATCTTCACCACCCTGGTACCATCTTATGTTCATTAATAAATAGACATTCTTATTATGAACACAGCTAGCTTTTGCTAGTTACTTTATTGAGCACATGTGGACTAGGTACAGTATCTGTAGAGGCTTCCATCTTGACTGCTGCCTTGTGGGTAGCCTAGTGCCTCATGGGTAATGTAGTCTTAATATACATACAGCTGGGTAGTGTAGTCTTATACATACAGCTATATACAGCTCTACACAGCTCTACGGCTCCACCTAGTGTCCACTATAGAATGACATGTTATTGATCATTACAGTTATAGGGACTCACTCTCCTCCATCCTCTCACTCCGTTCGCTTTCTTTGGTGCAGGAGCTGGAATGCAAGCTGGACCAGGCGGCAAAGGCCCGAAGCCTGCAGGTAGATTTTTGTTCCTCCGTCGCCTCCCATTGGTTGTTCGTGGGCAGTGTTGGGCTTTCACAGGTTGGGTGGCAAAGTGTCGAGCAGCTTTCGCTGTGCAGCCACAGTGCGTAGGAACAGGAGGAGGCCATTCAGCCCCTCGAGCCTGTTCCACCATTCAATCGGATCATGGCCGATCTGTACATAGGAACCGGAGGAGGCCGTTCAGCCCCTCGAGCCTGTTCCACCATTCAATCAGATTTTGGCCGATCTGTACAGAGGAACGGGAGGAGGCCGTTCAGCCCCTCGAGCCTGTTCAAACATTCAATCAGATCATGGCCAATCTGTACATAGGAACAGGAGTAGGCCGTTCAGCCCCTCAAGCCTGTTCAAACATTTAATCAGATCATGGCTGATCTGTACATAGGAACAGGAGGAGGCCATTCAGCCCCTTGAGCTGTGGGAGGAGATCAAATGGGTGAGAGAGTCAGTGATAGGGGAGAGTGTACATGGGCTGTGGGAGGAGATTAAATGGGTGGGGAGAGTCAGTGGTAGGAGAGAGTGTACATGGGCTGTGGGAGGAGATTAAATGGGTGGGGAGCGTCAGTGATAGGGGTGAGTGTACATGGGCTGTGGGAGGAGATTAAATGGGTGGGGAGCGTCAGTGATAGGGGTGAGTGTACATGGGCTGTGGGAGGAGATTAAATGGGTGGGGAGAGTCAGTGATAGGGGAGAGTGTACATGGGCTGAGTGAGGAGATTAAATGGGGGGTAGAGTCAGTGATAGGGGAGAGTGTACATGGGATGTGGGAGGAGATTCAATGGGTGGGAAGTGTCCCTGATTTGCTGATGTCTTGTGTTGTGAATTCTAGGTTATGGTGGTGCTGCTGGACTCCAGCCTGGTTATGGGAATGGTAAGTGAGTCCCTTGTTCCTAAACTCGATTTCCATACTTTATTGCCTCTGTGTTGGGATTGAGTGAACATTAATTTATATTGTGGGTTTTCGCACTGCCAGGACATCCCAACGCACTTCACAGCCAGTTTATTACTCTTTGAAGTACGGTCACTGTTGTTAGGTAGGAAAACGTACCTTCCAATCTGTGCACAGAAAGATCCCATCTTACAATTAATCATCTGTTTATAAGAATGGTGTTGGTTGAGTGGGTAATATCTGCCCCAGGCCACCTGCTCTTCTTCCAATAGTGTCCCTGGTGTTCTGAACAGCCACCTGAACAGGGAGACTGGACCCAGGGAGTGTCGGCCTGGATTATGGGACTTGGGTCTCTGGTAAGTGTGTGTGGGGCTCGAACCCACAACCTTCAGACTGACAGGTGAGAGGAACCTGTGACTGAGCCAAGCTGATGCAGGAGATCAGGTGGTAATTGAGATCTAGAGAGGGGACGTTGTACGTTGTTTGAGGCTCCTCACCCACCCCACTGTCTCCGACACGATACAAGTTAAAGACTGGCTGTTAAACAATATTTCTTGTACCTCTAGCCTCCAACCTCTCTCCATCACTCTCTCAGTCTCTCCCTCACACTATCTGTCTCTCTTTCTTTGTTTCTCTCTGTCTGTCTCTGTGTCTCTTTCTCTCTGTCACTCCCTCTCTGTCTCTCAGTCTGTCAATTCAATTCAAATCGCTTTATTGGCATGATAAGGTACATCTTATGTTGCCAAAGCATCGAAATACATTTATGGTTGAACACGTAAACGCAGATCTATTCATACAGTGTATAAACAGATATATCCCTGAGTGTATAAATATACATTCGTATAATTCGTATATACTCTTTTCTTAGGTTTACTGGTTGTCCCTCTGTTTATGGCAAGCTGTAACATAGTGTGCCGCTAGTGTTACACAGTTTCTCTCTTCCCCTAGTAGGTATGAGAGTTTTTGGTTGTCATTCAAATTTCTGAATTCAGGGCATATTTGTGAGAATTTTTGGTAGAAATTCTCCCTGATGCCCTGATATTTTCCACAAGCTCTCCCTCTGTCTCTCTCTCACACTCTCTCTGTCTCTCTCTCTCTCTCTCTCTCTCACACGCTCTCTCTCTCTCACACTTTGTCTGTCTCTCTTCTCTCATGTAAGAAATCACACAACACCAGGTTATAGTCCAACAGCTTTATTTGAAATCACAAGCTTTCGGAGCGCTGCTCCTTCTTCAGGTGAAGTGGAGAAATGCATAAAGACACAGCTTATATAGTCAGAGAATCATGTCAGATGTTTACAGGTAACCTTTCCAACTGCCATTTATCACACCTCGGCAGAGAGATAATCACAGCAGTCAAAGGTGTGAATGGTGTCCAAACAGGTCAGTCAGGGAAACATTACATCAAAGAACAATGAGGTGGGGTCACAAGGGGTAAAATATTGCAGATGCTGGGGTCTGTATGAAAAACAAAAAAACAGACAAAAAACATTTTTTTTTGGCTGGAAATCACAGCAGGTCCAGCCGCATCTGTTTAGAGAGAACAAGCCAATGTCGACTCGAGTCTTCTCTCACACTCTGTCTCTCTGTCTCACACACTCCCTGTCTCTCTCTCTGTCTCTATCTCACACGCTCTCTCTCTGTCTTTCTCTCTGTCTCTCGCTCACACTCTCTCACACTCTCTGTCTGTCTCTCTCTGTCTGTTTCTCACATTCTCTCTGTCTCTCTCACACCCTCTCTATCTCTCTCTCTGTCTCTCTCACACTTTCTCTCTCGCGCACTCTCTGTCTCTGTCTCTTTCTCTCTTTCTCTGTCTCTCACACTCTGTCTCTCTGTCTCACTCTCTCACACTCTGTCTCTCTTTCTGTCTCTCTCTCTGTCTCAGTCTCTCCCCCTCTCTCTCCCTCACACACACACAATTCCAATTCCAATTCCAATTCAAATGCTTTATTGGCATGAAAGTTTACAGAGAACCATATTGCCAAAGCTTACATA
>NW_028225179.1:67875623-67878123 GCF_052327205.1 Somniosus microcephalus | reverse complement strand
GGTTTTCCAATCTGCTGGGACCTCTCCAGAATCCAGGGAATTTTCATAGATTACAACCAACGCATCCACTATCTCTGCAGCCACTTCTTTTAAGACCCTAGGATGCAGCCCATCAGGTCCAGGGGACTTGTCGGCCTTTAGCCCCATTAGTTTGCCTAATACTTTTTCTCTGGCGATAGAGATTGTTTTAAGTTCCTCCCTCCCTATATCCATTTGATTATCTATTATTATTGGGATGTTTTTAGTGTCTTCTACCGTGAAGACCAATCCAAAATAATTGTTAGAGTCTCTTCCATTTCTCTATTTCCCATTATTAATTCCCCAGTCTCATTCTCTAAGGGACCAATGTTTACTTTAGCTACTCTCTTCCTTTTTATATACCTGCAGAAGCTCTTACTCTCTGTTTTTATATTATTTGCTAGTTTACTCTCATACTTCTTCCTCTTTATAATTTTTTTAGTCATCCTTTCCTGGTTTCTAAAAATTTCCCAATCCTCTGGCCTACCACTAATCTTCGCAACATTGTATGCCTTTTCTTTCAATCCGATACCATCCATAACTTCCTTAGTTAGCCACGGATGGTGCATCCTTCTCGTAGAGCCTTTCTTTCTCACTGGAATATACCTTTGCTGAGATTTATGAAATATCTCCTTAAATGTCTGCCACTGCTGATCTACCGTCTTACCCTTTAATCAATTTTCCCAGTCCACTTTAGCCAACTCTGTCCTCATACCCTTGTAATTGCCTTTATTTAAGTTTAGGACACTAGTTTCAGACCCAAGTTTCTCACCCTCAAACTGAATTTGAAATTCTACCATGCTATGATCACTCTTTCCTAGGGGATCCTTTACTATGAGATCATTAATTAATCCTGTCTCATTACACATTACCAGATCTAAAATAGCTTGCTCCCTGGTTGGTTCCTCAATGTATTGCTCTAAGAAACCATCCCGAATACACCCTATGAACTCATCCTCAAGGCTACCCTTGCCAATTTGATTTGTCAAAGCTATATGATGATTAAAATCACCCATGATTATTGCAGTACCTTTCTTACAAGACCCCATTATTTCTTGATTTAACCTCTGTCCAACAGTATAGCTACTGTTAGGGAGCGTATATACTACTCACACCAGTGATAGGGGACAGTGTACATGGGCTGTGGGAGGAGATTAAATGGGTGGGGACAGTCAGTGATGGGGGAGAGTGTACTTGGTCTGTGGGAGGAGATTAAATGGGTGGGTAGATTCAGTGATGGGGAGAGTGTACATGGGCTGTGGGAGGAGATTAAATGGGTGGGGAGAGTCAGTGATAGGGGAGAGTGTACATGGGCTGTGGGAGGAGATTAAATGGGTGGGGAGAGTCAGTGATAGGGGAGAGTGTACGTGGGCTGTGGGAGGAGATTAAATGGGTGGGTAGAGTCAGTGATGGGGAGAGTGTACATGGGCTGTGGGAGGAGATTAAATGGGTGGGGAGAGTCAGTGATAGGGGAGAGTGTACATGGGCTGTGGGAGGAGATTAAATGGGTGGGGAGAGTCAGTGATAGGGGAGAGTGTACATGGGCTGAGGGAGGAGATTAAATGGGTGGGGAGAGTCAGTGATAGGGGAGAGTGTACATGGGCTGTGGGAGGAGACTAAATGGGTGGGTAGAGTCAGTGATGGGGAGAGTGTACATGGGCTGTGGGAGGAGATTAAATGGGTGGGGAGAGTCAGTGATAGGGGAGAGTGTACATGGGCTGTGGGAGGAGATTAAATGGGGGGTAGAGTCAGTGATAGGGGAGAGTGTACATGGGCTGTGGGAGGAGATTAAATGGGTGGGGAGAGTCAGTGATAGGGAGAGTGAACATGGGCTGTGGGAGGAGATTAAATGGGGGGTAGAGTCAGTGATAAGGGAGAGTGTACATGGGCTGTGGGAGGGGATTAAATGGGTGGGGAGAGTCAGTGATAGGGAGAGTGCACATGGGCTGTGGGAGGGGATTAAATGGGTGGGTAGAGTCAGTGATAGGGGAGAGTGTACATGGGCTGTGGGAGGAGATTCAATGGGTGGGAAGTGTCCCTGATTTGCTGATGTCTTGTGTTGTGAATTCTAGGTTATGGTGGTGCTGCTGGACTCCAGCCTGGTTATGGGAATGGTAAGTGAGTCCCTTGTTCCTAAACTCGATTTCCATACTTTATTGCCTCTGTGTTGGGATTGAGTGAACATTAATTTATATTGTGGGTTTTCGCACTGCCAGGACATCCCAACGCACTTCACAGCCAGTTTATTACTCTTTGAAGTACGGTCACTGTTGTTAGGTAGGAAAACGTACCTTCCAATCTGTTCACAGAAAGATCCCATCTTACAATTAATCATCTGTTTATAAGAATGGTGTTGGTTGAGTGGGTAATATCTGCCCCAGGCCACCTGCTCTTCTTCCAATAGTGTCCCTGGTGTTCTGAACAGCCACCTGAACAGGGAGACTGGACCCAGGGAGTGTCGGCCTGGATTATGGGACTTGGG
>NW_028225179.1:67428123-67873123 GCF_052327205.1 Somniosus microcephalus | reverse complement strand
CTCCTCCGTCCTCTCACTCTGTTCACTTTCTTTGGTGCAGGAGCTGGAATGCAAGCTGGACCTGGCGGCAGAGGCCCGAAGCCTGCAGGTAGATTTTTGTTCTTCCGTCGCCTCCCATTGGTTGTTTGTGGGCAGTGTTGGACTTTCACCGGTTGGGTGGCAAAGTGGCGAGCAGTTTTCGCTGTGCAGCCACAGTGTGTAGGAACAGGAGGAGGCCGTTCAGCCCCTCGGGCCTGTTCAACCATTCAATCAGATCATGGCCGATCTGTACATAAAACAGGAGGAGGCCATTCAGCCCCTCGAGCCTGTTCCACCATTCAATCAGATCATGGCCGATCTGTACATAGGAACAGGAGGAGGCCGTTCAGCCCCTCGAGCCTGTTCCACCATTCCATCAGATCATGGCCGATCTGTACATAGGAACAGGAAGAGGCCGTTCAGCCCCTCGAGCCTGTTCCGCCATTCAATCCGATCATGGCTGATCGAATCGTGGCCTCAACTCCACTTTCCCGCTCTCTCCCCATACCCCTCGACTCCCCTGTCGCTCAAATGTCTGTCAATCTCCGCCTTGAATATATTCAATGACTCCGCCTCCACAGCTCTCTGGGGCAGAGAATTCCACAGATTCACGACCCTCTGAGGGAAGAAATTCCTCCTCATCTCCGTCTTAAATGGGCGGCCCCTTATTCTGAGACTGTGCCCCCTAGTTCTAGATTGCCCCACCAGGGGAAACACCCTCTCAGCATCTACCCTGTCAAGCCCCCTCAGAATCTTATGTTTCAATAAGATCACATCCCATTCTTCTAAACTCCTATGAGTATAGGCCCAACCTGCTCAAGCTTTCGTCTTACGTCAACCCCTTCATCCCAGGAATCAACCTCGTGAACCTTCACTGAACTGTCTCCAATGCAAGTATATCCTTCCTTAAATATGGAGACCAAAATTGCACGCAGTACTCCAGGTGCGGTCTCACCAGCGCCCTGTAAAGTCGCATCAAAACTTCCCTACTCCTATACTCCATCCCCCTTTGCAATAAAGGCCAATGTTCCATTAGCCTTCCTGATTACTTGCTGTACCTGCATGCTAACTTTTTGTGTTTCATGTACTGGGACCCCCAGATCCCTCTGTACCGCAGCATTCTGTAGTCTCAGAATCACAGAATCACAGAAACCCCACAATGCAGATAGAGGCCATTTCGGCCCATCGAGCCTGCACCGACACATATCCCACCCGATCCCCGTAACCCCTACACCAACACATATCCCACCCTATCCCCGTAACCCCACGTATTTAATCCCCCTAACACTAAGGGTCAATTTATCATAGCCAATCAACCTAACCCGCACATCTTTGGACTGTGGGAGGAAACCGGAGCACCCGGAGGAAACCCACGCAAACACGGGGAGAACGTGCAAACTCCACACAGACAGTCACCTGAGGCCGGATTCGAACCCGGGTCCCTGGCGCTGTGAGGCAACAGTGCTAACCACTATGCCACCGTCTCTCTCCATTTAAATAATAATTTGCTTTTTCATTCTTCCTTCCAAAGTGGATAACCTCACATTTTCCCACATTATACTCCATCTGCCAAATTTTTGCCCACTCATTTAACCGATCTATGTCCCTTTGCCGGCTCTTTGGGCTGGATTTTACCAATGGGGAGCTTTTGGAGGCGGGGCTGCTGTTTGCCGGGTTCCAGCCCCGCCTCCATCGACTTCTGCCAACCCACGCTATTTTCCCTTGATTGACCTTGTTAAGCCCGCCCAGCAGGCTTAGCAGGCCAATTAAGGGAAAGCCGGTTACAGAGAAGCTCTGTGAAGCTGTCAAACACTGACATTCTCTGTAGTTTGATGAGTTCTTTTGCAGAAATTAGATGGATGTTGCATTGGAGAATGCAATGGCCATCTGTCATCTCTGCTGCGGAGGTGCGAGGCTCTCCGCATACCCACCAATTGAAGCCTGCAGGAAGAAACAAAGGTAAGTACACTTTCTCTAAGACTTTCCACTTACCTCAGATACTCACCTCTCCACACGTGCACCCATCACTCAGCTCCACAGCACACTTTTGGACCCCTCTGATCCCCGCAGACCCACTGCTCGCCTCGGTGACCCTGGCAGGTTTCGGAGCCTTCGGGAAGCCCGCACTTGTGTGGGCAAAATGGGGAGAATCCTATTTTCTGCCCGTTAGCTACCTGTTAACAGGCAGTTAAGTGGCTGTGATCCCTTCCCGCCTCCAAGAAGACGGGACCCGGTGCGGGATGGCTACCTGCCTCCTGGCAAGATGGCATGGAGGTGGGTTGGGCACCCGCCCCCAAATTCTACCATTTTCCCGGCAGTCCCGCCTCCCAACCCACTTCCCCAGGGCTGGCAAAATCCAGCCCTTTGTGTCCTCTTCACAACTTGCTAACCCACCTATCTTTGTATCATCAGCAAATTTGGCTACAATACATTCGGTCCCTTCATCCAAGTCATTAATAGATTGTAAACAGTTGAGGCCCCAGCACTGATCCCTGAGGCACCCCACTGGTTAACATCTGTCATTGGAAAAATGCTGGAATCCATTATTAAGGAGGTAATAGCAAGACATTTAGAAAATCATAAGACAATCAAGCAGAGTCAACATGGTTTTATGAAAGGGAAATCATGTTTGACAAATTAGTTACTGATTGCCAACCGGAAAATGACCCATTTATCCCAACTCGCTGTTTTCTGTTAGTTAGCCAACCCTCTATCCATGCCAATATATTACCCCCAACCCCGTGCACTCTTATTTTGTGTAGTAACCTTTTATGCGGCACCTTATCAAATGCCTTCTGGAAATCCAAATGCACTACATCTACTGGTTCCCCTTTATCTACGCTGTTTGTTACATCCTCAAAGAACTCTAGCAAATTTGTCAAACACGATTTACCTTTCATAAAACCATGTTGACTCTGCTTGTCTTATGATTTTCTAAATGTCCCGCTATTACCTCCTTATTAATGGACTCCAGCATTTTCCCAATGACAGATGTTAGGCTAACTGGCCTATAGTTTCCTGCTTTCTGTCTCCCTCCTTTCTTGAATAGTGGCACTACATTTGCGGTTTTCCAATCTGCTGGGACCTCTCCAGAATCCAGGGAATTTTCATAGATTACAACCAACGCATCCACTATCTCTGCAGCCACTTCTTTTAAGACCCTAGGATGCAGCCCATCAGGTCCAGGGGACTTGTCGGCCTTTAGCCCCATTAGTTTGCCTAATACTTTTTCTCTGGCGATAGAGATTGTTTTAAGTTCCTCCCTCCCTATATCCATTTGATTATCTATTATTATTGGGATGTTTTTAGTGTCTTCTACCGTGAAGACCAATCCAAAATAATTGTTAGAGTCTCTTCCATTTCTCTATTTCCCATTATTAATTCCCCAGTCTCATTCTCTAAGGGACCAATGTTTACTTTAGCTACTCTCTTCCTTTTTATATACCTGCAGAAGCTCTTACTCTCTGTTTTTATATTATTTGCTAGTTTACTCTCATACTTCTTCCTCTTTATAATTTTTTTAGTCATCCTTTCCTGGTTTCTAAAAATTTCCCAATCCTCTGGCCTACCACTAATCTTCGCAACATTGTATGCCTTTTCTTTCAATCCGATACCATCCATAACTTCCTTAGTTAGCCACGGATGGTGCATCCTTCTCGTAGAGCCTTTCTTTCTCACTGGAATATACCTTTGCTGAGATTTATGAAATATCTCCTTAAATGTCTGCCACTGCTGATCTACCGTCTTACCCTTTAATCAATTTTCCCAGTCCACTTTAGCCAACTCTGTCCTCATACCCTTGTAATTGCCTTTATTTAAGTTTAGGACACTAGTTTCAGACCCAAGTTTCTCACCCTCAAACTGAATTTGAAATTCTACCATGCTATGATCACTCTTTCCTAGGGGATCCTTTACTATGAGATCATTAATTAATCCTGTCTCATTACACATTACCAGATCTAAAATAGCTTGCTCCCTGGTTGGTTCCTCAACGTATTGCTCTAAGAAACCATCCCGAATACACCCTATGAACTCATCCTCAAGGCTACCCTTGCCAATTTGATTTGTCAAAGCTATATGATGATTAAAATCACCCATGATTATTGCAGTACCTTTCTTACAAGACCCCATTATTTCTTGATTTAACCTCTGTCCAACAGTATAGCTACTGTTAGGGAGCGTATATACTACTCACACCAGTGATAGGGGACAGTGTACATGGGCTGTGGGAGGAGATTAAATGGGTGGGGACAGTCAGTGATGGGGGAGAGTGTACTTGGTCTGTGGGAGGAGATTAAATGGGTGGGTAGATTCAGTGATGGGAAGAGTGTACATGGGCTGTGGGAGGAGATTAAATGGGTGGGGAGAGTCAGTGATAGGGGAGAGTGTACATGGGCTGTGGGAGGAGATTAAATGGGTGGGTAGAGTCAGTGATAGGGGAGAGTGTACATGGGCTGTGGGAGGAGATTAAATGGGTGGGGAGAGTCAATGATAGCGGAGAGTGTACATGGGCTGTGGGAGGAGATTAAATGGGTGGGTAGAGTCAGTGATAGGGGAGAGTGTACATGGGCTGTGGGAGGAGATTAAATGGGTGGGGAGATTCAGTGATAGGGGAGAGTGTACATGGGCTGTGGGAGGAGATTAAATGGGTGGGTAGAGTCAGTGATAGGGGAGAGTGTACATGGGCTGTGGGAGGAGATTAAATGGGTGGGTAGATTCAGTGATGGGGAGAGTGTACATGGGCTGTGGGAGGAGATTAAATGGGTGGGGAGAGTCAGTGATAGGGGAGAGTGTACATGGGCTGTGGGAGGAGATTAAATGGGTGGGTAGATTCAGTGATGGGGAGAGTGTACATGGGCTGTGGGAGGAGATTAAATGGGTGGGGAGAGTCAGTGATAGGGGAGAGTGTACATGGGCTGTGGGAGGAGATTAAATGGGTGGGTAGAGTCAGTGATAGGGGAGAGTGTACATGGGCTGTGGGAGGAGAATAAATGGGTGCGGAGAGTCAATGATAGCGGAGAGTGTACATGGGCTGTGGGAGGAGATTAAATGGGTGGGTAGAGTCAGTGATAGGGGAGAGTGTACATGGGCTGTGGGAGGAGATTAAATGGGTGGGGAGAGTCAGTGATAGGGGAGAGTGTACATGGGCTGTGGGAGGAGATTAAATGGGTGGGTAGAGTCAGTGATAGGGGAGAGTGTACATGGGCTGTGGGAGGAGAGTAAATGGGTGGGGAGAGTCAGTGATAGGGGAGAGTGTACATGGCCTGTGGGAGGAGATTAAATGGGTGGGGAGAGTCAGTGATAGGGGAGAGTGTACATGGGCTGTGGGAGGAGATTCAATGAGTGGGGAGAGTCCCTGATTTGCTGATGTCTTGTGTTGTGAATTCTAGGTTATGGTGGTGCTGCTGGACTCCAGCCTGGTTATGGGAATGGTAAGTGAGTCCCTTGTTCCTAAACTCGATTTCCATACTTTATTGCCTCTGTGTTGGGATCGAGTGAACTTTAATTTATATCGTGGGTTTTCTGTCAGGAAATCCCAAAGCACTTCACAGCCAGTGGATTACTCTTTGAAGTACGGTCACTGTTGTTATGTACCTTCCAATCTGTGCACAGAAAGATCCCAGTTTATAATTAATCATCTGTTTGTAAGAATGGTGTTGGTTGAGTGGGTAATATTGGCCCCAGGACACCTGCTCTTCCTCCAATAGTGATCTTGGCATTCTTAACAGCCACCTGAACAGGGAGACTGGGCCCGGGGAGTATCGGCCTGGATTATGGGGCTCGAGTCTCTGGTGTGTGTGTTAAAGACTAACTGCTAAACAATATTTCTTGTACCTCTAGCCTCCAACCTCTCCATCACTCTTGCTGTCTCTCCCTCATGCTATCTGTCTCTCTTTCTTTGTTTCTCTCTGTCTCTGTCTCTCTCTCCTTCTGTCTCTCCATCGTTGACTCTCCATCTCTCTCTCTCTCTGTCTCTATCTCACACTTTCTCTCTCTCACACTCACTCTCTGTGTCTCTCTCACACTGTCTCACTCTGTCTCTTGCTCTCTGTCTCTATCTCACACACTCTCTCTCTCTCTCACACTCTGTCTCTCTGTCTCTCTCTCTCACACACTCACTCTCTCTCTCTGTCTCTCTCACACTCTCTCTCTGTCTCGTACACACTCTCTCTCTCTCTCTGTCTCTCTCACTCTGTCTTTCCCTCTCTCTCTGTCTCTGTCTCTCTCACACTCTCTCTCTCTGTTTCTCACACACTCTCTCTGTCTCTGTCTCTCTGTCACTCTCTCTGTCTTTCCCTCTCTCACGCTCTCTCTCACACACTCGGTCTCTCTGTATCTCTCTCTGTCTCTGTCTCACTCTCTCTCTCTCACACTCTCTGTCTCATACTCTCTCTCACACACTCGCTCTCTCTCTCTGTCTCTCTCTCTCACACTCTCTCCCTCACACACTCTATCTCTGTCTCTCTCTGTTTCTCTCTCTGTCTCTCTCTCTCTCCATCACCGTCTCTCTGTCTCTCTCTCTCACTGTCTCTGTCTCTCTCTGTCTCTCTCTCTCTCTCTCTGTCTCTCTCTGACTCTCTCTCTCTCTCTCTCTCTCTTTCACATTCTCTCTCTCTCTCACACTCTGTCTCTCTCTCTCTCTCTCTCTCTCACACTCTCTCTCTCTGTCTCTCACACACTCTCTCTCTCTCACACACTCTCTCTCTCTCTCTCACACTCACTCTCTCTCTCTCTCTCTCTCTCTGTCTCTCTCTCTCTCTCTCACTCTCACTCTCTCTCTCTCTCTGTCGCTCTCTCTCACTCTCTCTCTCTCACACACACTCTCTCTCTCTCTCTCTCTCTCTCTCTCTGTCTCTCTCTCTCACACTCTCTCTCACACACACACTCTCTCTCTCTGTCTCTCTCTCTCACTGTCTCTGTCTCTCTCTGTCTCTCTGTCTCTCTCTCTGTCTCTCTCTCTCTGTCTCTGACTCTCTCTCTGTCTCTCTCTTTCACACTCTCTCTCTCTCACACTCTCTCTGTCTCTCTCTCACTCTCTCTCTGTCTCTCTCTCTCACACTCTCTCTGTCTCTCACACACTCTCTCTCACATACACTCTCTCTCTCACACTCTCTCTCTCTCTCTGTCTCTCTCTCTCACACTCTCTCTCTCTCTCTGTCTCTCGCTCTCACACTCTCTCTCTCTCTGTCGCTCTCTCTCTCACTCTCTCTCACACTCTCTCACACACTCTCTCTCTCTCTCTCTCTGTCTCTGTCTCTCTCTCACACTCTCTCGGTCTCTCTCTCTCCTCTCTCTCTCTCTCTCTCTCTCTCACACTCTCTCACTCTCTCTCACACTCTCTCTATCTCTCTCTCTCTCTCTCTCTCTGTGCCTCTTTCCTTTGTGCCTGATGATGTTTTACAGTCTCTCTGCTGCCCTGGACGTTCAGAGCCTTGTAAAGCGGGGAAGCGGTTGCAGGGACTCACTCTCCACCGTCCTCTCACTCTGTTCACTTTCTTTGGTGCAGGAGCTGGAATGCAAGCTGGACCTGGTGGCAGAGGCCCGAAGCCTGCAGGTAGATTTTTGTTCCTCCGTCACCTCCCATTGGTTGTTTGTGGGCAGTGTTGGGCTTTCAAAGGTTGGGCGGCGAAGTGTCGAGCAGCTTTCGCTGTGCAGCCACAGTGCGTAGGAACAGGAGGAGGCCGTTCAGCCCCTCGAGCCTGTTCCACCATTCAATCAGATCATGGCTGATCTGTACCTCAACCCTATTTACCCGCCTTTGTTCCGTATCCCTTATCCAAAAAAATCTATCAATTTCAGTCTTGAAAGCTCCAATGCACCACCCATTTTGGGGGAGAGAGTTCCAGATTTCCACGGTCCTTTGTGTGAAGAAGTGCTTCCTGACATCACCCCTGAACGGCCTGGCTCTAATTTTAAGGTTCTGCCCCCTTGTTCTGGACTCCCCCCACCAGAGGAAATAGTTTATCTCCATCTATCCTATCAAATCCTTTAATCATCTTAACATAAGAGCATAAGAAATAGGAGCAGGAATAGGCCACTTGGCCCCTCGAGCCTGCTCCGCCATTCAATAAGATCATGGCTGATCTTGGGCTCGAACCCACTTCCCCGCCCGCTCCCCATAACCCTTCACTCCCTTATCTTGCAAAAATCTGTCTATCTCCACCTTAACTGTATTTAATGACCCAGCCTCCACAGCTCTCTGGGGCAGAGAATTCCACAAATTTACGACCCTCTGAGAGAAGAAATTCCTCCTCATCTGAGTTCTGAAAGGGCGACCCTTTATTCTGAGACTGTGCCCCCGAGTTCAGGATTTCCCCACGAGGGGAAACATCCTCTCAGCATCTACCCTGTCGAGCCCCCTCAGTAGCTTATATGTTTCGATAAGATCACCTCGCATTCTTCAAAATTCCAATGAGTGTAGGCCCAGCCTGCTCAACCTTTCTTCATAAGTCAAACCCCTCATCTCTGGAATTAACCTGGTGAACCTTCTCTGAACTGCCTCCAATGCAAGTATATCCTTCCTTAAATAAGGAGACCAAAGCTGTACACAGTACTCCAGGTGTGGTCTCACCAATACCTTAAACACCTCGATTAGATCACCCCTTCATCTTCTATGCTCGAGGGAATACAGGCCCAGTTTGTGCAACCTGCCCGAATCTAACACTTTTAGCCCCGGGGGTTCATTGTGGTGAATCTGCACCCCCTCCAAGGCCAATATATCCTTCCTGAGATGCGGTGCCCAGAACTGAACGCAGTTCCCCAGGTGGGGTCTGACCAGAGCTTTGTACAACTGAAGTATAACTTCCACCCTAATACAAAAAGAAAAATACTACAGATGCTGGAAATCTGAAATAAAAACAGAAAATGCTGGAGATGCTCAGCGGGTCAGGCAGCATCTGTGAAGAGAGAAACTGAGTTAACCTTTCAGGTCGATGACCTTTCGTCAGAACTGGAAAAAAGCAGGAAATGGAACAGATTGCCAGGTTATGATGTGAAATTGTTGAACTCTATGTTGAGTCCAGAAGGCTGTAAAGTGCCTAATCGAAAGATCACTACCTCGGCCCCTATCATATATATATATTTTTTATCCACACTTTTTGTTTGTGTCTGTTCTTCTCTCCCACATGGCAGCTGTCTTTCATTCTGCCAGCGCAATTTACACGTCATCTAGAGCCATCCATTGTTTCTTAACCTGTCCCATTACCATCTCCTTTTGCCTTGAATATCTCTTAATGTCTCTTAATCTCTCCTGCCTTCCATCCTGTCACACACCTTCCCTTTTGTTCTTTCATCCCCTCCCCCATTTCCCAGCCCCGACACTTGCTTAAAAATCTGTTCCATTTCCTGCTTTTTTCCACCCTTTCTATTCCAGCCTCCTTTGAGATAAGGGAGAATATCTCGTTCGCCTCTTTAATTATTTTTTGTACCTGTCCACCGGTTTTGTAGTGACATCTCTACTTGGACCCCGAAATCTCTCTGTTTCTCCACAGTTCCTTGGGCTAGAAATTGCGTAGCCCGCCGTTCGGGGTGATAACTTTGGCGGGAGAAGTATTGCTGGGGCGCTACACCACTGAATCCGAGGCGAACTTCCGGTTTAGCGCTCCAGGAGGGGAAGTGGAGCGCTAAATCAAGCGCTTCCTTGGAGCACTGAGCAGAGCAAGAGGGGCGGTAGCAGCAGAGCGCGGCACCGTGTCGGATTCACAGGCTCCTTCCCTCCCTTAAAGGGAAGGGCCAAGGCCGCGGTCATTTCAAGGGTGAACGCTGCCGTGAATTAGCGCTCCCCACGCGGACATCTGCGGTGACGACGCCTCCTGCAGCTGCCGTTGCGGACGGCCGGCAATGTAACGGGGGGGGGGGGGTGGCGGGAGCGAATTTAAGATGCGGGGGGGCGATGATGGGGCGCTGCGCGCCGGATGACGCCGCCACCTATGGAGCGCAAGCAGAGCGAGGCGGTAAGCGTTGGCGCCAGCGCAAAAAACTGCCAGGGAGGATCGCGGGCGTCGCTGATACTGCCGCGCCCGGTCGCTAACCCCTTCCCGCCCCGTTACCGCCCCTCGCAGGCGCTAACAAGGGGCGCAAAGCAACCGAATGTCTAGCCCAAAGTTTCTTACCATTCGATGTTGAGTTCCAGGCGACTGGAAGCTCGGTCCCAAACCCACCTTTCAGGTGAAACAGCGATTAACTTGTACTCCTTGCAATCTAGTATACTGTATTCGCTGCTCACGATACGGTCTCCTCTACATCGGGGAGTCCAAACGCAGATTGGGTGACCGCTTTGCGGAACACCTCCGTTCAGTCCGTAAGGGTGACCCCGAGCTTCCGGTCGCCTGTCACTTGAATTCTCCGCCCCTCTCCCACTGACCTCTCCATCCTCGGCCTCTTACACTGTTCCAATGAAGCTCAGTGTAAGCTCGAGGAACAGCACTTCATCTTTCGATTAGGCACTTTACAGCCTTCTGGACTCAACATCGAGTTCAACAATTTCAGACCATAACCTCTGCTCCTATTTTTTCACATGGCAGCTGTTGATCATCCTGATATTCCCATTTACACCTCATCTAGACTCATCTTTTGTTTCTTAACTTGTCCCATTACCATCTCCTTTTGCCTTGCGCCATCATCCCTTTTGTCTTTTAATCTCTCCTGCCTATCACAGACATTCCTTTTGTTCTTTCCTCCCCTCCCCGCTCTCCCTGCCCCTGCACTTGCTTAAAAACCTGTTACATAGAAACATAGAAGATAGGAGCAGGAGTAGGCCATTCGGCCCCTCGAGCCCGCTCCGCCATTCAATGAGATCATGGCTGATCATCCAAACTCAGTACCCTGTCCCTGCCTTCTCCCCATATCCCTTGATCCCTTTAGCCTTAAGAAATATATCTAACTCCTTCTTGAATATATTTAATGAATTGGCCTCAACTGCCTTCTGTGGTAGAGAATTCCACAGGTTCACCACTCTCTGGGTGAAGAAATTCCTCCTCATCTCTGTCCTAAAAGGCCTACCCCTTATCATTAGACTGTGACCCCTGGTTCTGGACTCCCCGGCCATCGGGAACATCCTTCCTGCATCTAGTCTGTCTAGTCCTGTTAGAATTTTATAAGTTTCAATGAGATCCCCTCTTATTCTTCTAAACTCCAGCGAGTATAAGCCCAATCGACCCAATCTCTCTTCATACGTCATTCCTGCCATCTCAGGTTATCAGTCTGGTGCATCTTCGCTGCACTCCCTCCATGGCAAGAACATCCTTCCTCAGACAAGGCGACCAAAACTGCACACAATACTCAAGGTGTGGTCTCACCAAGGCCCTGTACAACTGCAGCAAGACATCCTTGTTCCTGTACTCGAACCCTCTCGCTACGAAGGCCAACGTACCATTTGCCTTCTTAACCGCCTGCTGCACCTGCATGCTTACCTTCAGTGACTGGTGCACAAGGACACCCAGGTCTTGTTGCACTTCCCCTTCTCCCAATCTATTGCCATTCAGATAATAATCTGCCTTCCTGTTTTTGCCACCAAAGTGGATAACCTCACATTTATCCACATTATACTGCATCTGCCATGCATCTGCCCAATCACCCAACGTGTCCAAATCTAACTTTTTCCAGTTCTGATGAAGGGTCACCGACCTGAAACGTTAACTCTGTTTCTCTCTCCACAGATGCTGCCTGACCTGCTGAGTATTTACATGCAGTCTATGTTTTTACTTAAGCTAACAGCATACCTGCCTTTTGTCCCTATCCCCGAACCCCACGTCCCCAAATTCTCCCCATATCCCAAATGCTTCACTCTACATTTACACTGTTGCCCTTCTGTGACCTTGTGTGTTATTTTAATCCACCCTTTCATTCCCCTTTTGGGGGTAATGATCTCTCTACTTTCCTTTCTCACTCCTAACCCCACCCCCCCACCCCCCCCGCCCCCCCACCCCCCCCCCACCCACCCCCCCGCGCCCCATGCTTAACCTGTACCCCTCAAATTTGAATCCTTCGCCCACCCTGTGCTGAGTTAGCAGTTCTCACCTGGTGTGGGACTGAGATCGACACACACACGCAGAGCAGGAAAGGCCCAGGCTTCATCCCCGGCCTAATTCTGAGTGCGCTGATCTCACGCAGTGTGGGACTGAGCCCCAGGGAACAATTTTGCCGGCTAGACTATCTCGATTTCCCTCCCCTCGGAATCTCCTCTTCCCGAGAAAGTTACAAAAAAAAATCACGAACCCGACCTCAGGATCCTTTCCTCCGACTGCCCCACCCGCCCGACAGCTGGGACTCTTCGACAACAATCTAGTCCTGCCTGACTCCATCCCTAGTCAACCTTCTCTGTCGTCACCCACAGGTTATGGAGCTGGAGCCTTCCCAGGAGTAGGAGCGTTCCCAGGAGCGGGAGGATACCCAGGAGCCGGAGCGTTCCCAGCGGCCGGAGCGTTCCCAGGGGCCGGAGCGTTCCCAGGAGCTCAGGTGGCCATGGGCTACGGCAATGGTGAGGGACTGATCTCATGTTTGGAGGAGAACTGAGTGAGATTGGCGATTAGATGAGAACCATTTAGACGAACATACGAACTAACAGTTCTGGTCTCCATATTATAAAAAGGATATAGAGGCACTGGAGAAGGTGTAAAAAAAAGATTTGCGAGATTGATACCAGAATTGAGACTTTACGCCTATCAGGAAAGATTGAACAGGCTGAGACTCTTTTCTCTAGACGAGAGAAGACTGAGGGATGATCCTGATAGAGGTCTTCTAGATTATGAAAGGGTTTGATAGGGTAGACGTAGAGACGATGTTTCCACTTGTGGGGGAGACCAGAACTAGGGACCATAAATATAAGAAAGTCACTAATAAATCCGACAGAGAATTCAGGAGAAACTTACATTTATATAACATCTTTCACAAACACCGGACATCTCAAAGCGCTTTACAGCCAATGAAGTACTTTTGAAGTGGAGTCACTGTTGTTGTAATGTGGGAAACGCGGCAGCCAATTTGCGCACAGCAAGTTCCCACAAACAGCAATGTGATAATGACCAGACAATGGCCCTGAAATTAGGATCGGGAGCTTGCCGCGCGTGCAAGCCCCCGATGTGCACTCACCCGGCGCGCCAACATCTGAAGCCCGGGCCTGCTTGCATTTCCTGTCACTGGCCCGGTTCAGATGTCGGCGCGATGTGCTTGCCTGATCCAGCGGCGTAGTTAGTGCGATGTGCCGGCTGGGATCAGGTGAGCACTGTGCAGCCAATCAGGGGAGGGGAAACTTCATTCATGAGTTTGAGAGTAAGAGCTGTCAAACTCATGAAAAGTATGGGCTGCCAAAACACTACTTAAACTTTAAATAAAATGTTTAAAACATCCCACTGATTATATTAACTATAAATAAGTTTAAAACATTTTTTAAACAATTAATCAAATTTTTGAAAAAAATAAATTTTTTAAAAATAGGGTCTAAAACTAAACTTACCTTACTGTAAATTCTTTAAAAATAATAAACCTGTGGAAAAAAAATTCTAAATTGTACTAAAAGACCACTTACCTGTAAAACTAAGTACTTACGTCTGGTTTTTCCACACGTAAAAACCGGAGGCCTTTACACTCGGGCAACTCTGGGAAAAAAAAAGGAATTTCATCGCACACGCGCTGCATCACAAGTCGCACGCGTTCTGCCTCTTAACCCCTTGGGTCAGAGGACAGGAAATGCCGGTTTTCAGCGCATGCGCTGTGCATGCTGAAAACCGGCAATTCCTCTGGGCACACACGTGAGTACCCCGTCCGCACTCACGCGTTGTGACAGGAATTACTGGGCCAATGTTTTTGTTATGTTGGTTGAGGGATAAATATTGGCCCAGGACACTGGGGATAACTCTCCTGCTCTTCTGCGAAATAGTGGCCGTGGGATCTTTTACGTCCACCAGAGAGCGCAGACGGGGCCTCGGCTTAACGTCTCATCCGAAAGACGGCACCTCCGACAGTGCAGCGCTCCCTCAGCACTGCACTGGAGTGCCAGTCTAGCTTTATGTGCTCAAGTCCCTGGAGTGGGACTTGAACCCACAACCTTCTGACTGAGCCACAGCTGACACTTCACCCAGAGAGTGGTGAGAATGTGGAACTCGCCACTACAGGGAGTGGTTGAGGCGAATAGTATCGATGCATTTAAGGGGAAGATGGATAAACACATGAGGGAGAAAGGAATAGAAGGTTATATTGATGGGGTGAGATGAAGAGGGATGGGAGGAGGCTCGAGTGGAGCATAAACACCGGCATGACCCAGTTGGGCCGAGTGGCCTGTTTCTGTGCTATAAATACTCTGTAGTACTTTGTAATGATGGACATGAGAAGACCCTCAAGTCCATCCAGCCACCCACACCCACAGCCATGTGACCTCCGGGGAGAGGCTAGAAAGCAAATAAATTTGGGCGGGGGGGGGGAAATCTGGGAAACTCCGCTCAGACCGCCCCCCCAACCCTGTTTAGGCAATTGAAACTCGACCAGGAGACAACTCTAACCCTGATGAATGTCGCACCAGTACCCGCCTCTTATACCAGGTTGTAAAGTCTGTGGGTTGTGCAGTTAATAAATACACAGACTTCAGAAGTAACAAACAAAACAGGTCTTTACTATTCGAAGGTCCGGGCGAATCTGCCCCAGCAATCATGCCACAACACTTATATACTGGTGTGGTCACTATCGGTATTACAGTATACAGAAGCCAAACAAATAGTGCCACACCTAAAGTAGTTCCCTTAAAGGTGAACGGTTACATTCAATAGTTCCCTTAAAGATAGACGGGTACATACACTACAATCCTCTCTTTTTAGCTTATTACTTACAGAGTCCCCGTTAAACATACATATCTTCAAATTCCTATCAAACAAATTACAGATATAATCTCGGTGGAGTCAATGTCATATAAAACAATTTACAAATATAATCTCGGTGGAAACAGTTCACAGGTTCAGTCTCTGCGGAAACAGTTCATAGATTCAGTCTCTGATCTTGACTCGTTCCGAACAACATTTCTTTGGTGTAGCCGGTTCACCTGGCTAGCGTGACTCCTCCATAGCCTTTTTCTTGACGTAACAGCTTGAACTTTCGTCCTGTTGAACCAGCAGTGCGGACTTTTACAACCAACTGGCTGTCTTGACATTTTCCAGTTTTTCAACTAATTTAGCTCCTTTCGTAATGTCCCGCCTGGAATGGTAGAAGTGCTAATATTTTAGACAGTTATTATCTTCTGCTTCTTCTTTTTCTTTTCTGCCTTTTTGAAACTCTCGGAGCTCCTTTCTCAGCTGCCAGCTGTAGCGCCACCAACTCTTTATGTTCCTTAGACCTTAAGTGCTTCATCCGGATTTCAGCACTTTGAGAGTTTTCATCACAAGCTGGGCAGACCACATCCTCGTAATATTCAGTGTCACTCAACAGGTCATGGTAATATTCAGGTTCGTCCTGAGTTAGGCCAGCGAGAGAGACTTCTTCTTCCTCCTCACCCGTCTGGACGTTAGCTGACGGTGGTTCCTTCCCTAAACATCTTTCTTGAAAAGCCTTCTTCATGCATTCATATTCATCCCGCTCTTCCTGGGTTATCTGCCATTCCTTCACGACGGACCTCATTTGTGAGTTCAATACCTTCCTTTCCATCGGTAATTGCGTTATCAGGCTATTTAACCCTTCTACTGAAATAACGGTTTCCACATTCTTCTGTTCACCTTGACGTGATTCAATGTACTTTTGGCATCCTTGTAAAATTTGTGTTGCCACCTCAGCTATCTCCGTGACTTTTGAGAGCTCCGAACTCGTTCCCCCTGAAGATTGAAGCTCGTGTTCAGATTGATCCCCTTGCCGAGTCTTGTCCTTCAGCATATGAAGGAGTTGGCCGACCGTTAACTCTTCCCTGGGAACACGGCGGATCAGAGTCTTCTCCATTTCATCCACCTCTTTCTCCAATACTTCCACCTTACGTTCCTCTTGAACTTTGGCTTTCAGCGCTCGGCAAAGTTGCGCCATGATGCTCTCTAGTTCATGTTCAGGGATCATTCTTACAGTGTCCTGTTCTTCCACTGAAAGGATTCCCAGTTGAATCTGTTCTTCAAGTTGTTGCACCTCGGTCATTGCCGCCTCATACTTGTCTTGGGTGTCCTTCAATGTTTTTATAAGTTCTTGGACATCCTGTCCTTCATGCTCTGCCATGATTTTCACCTCTAATTGCTCATCTATGGATGGAGCTTCTATCGATGAGTCTGTCTTGGCCTTGAGTTCATCAAGAATTTCCTGCAGCCTTTGGACTTCTTGCTCATGTTCAACCTTTAGTTGTTCATATGCTTCTACTGAAACTAGCTTTTCGGAGGCTGCCGAGTTAACCCCCTCCAGAATTGTTGCCTGGGCCTGTTCATACTGTTCTTTCAACTTCTCACACTCTGCTTGAAAGGAGTCGTAGAGAAGAACTGGAATAAAATCCTGGCTCCCTGAAGATTCCTCTTCCTTTGGTTCATTCTGTAAATATTCTAGTTCCTGAACAGCATCAGGGGAATGTGATTGGTATTTGACCACGATGGCTCTATGGTCGCTCTCTGCTTGAGCTAGCTGTCTCTGTTGTCTTTCCAGGTTCTCCCATTCGGTGTCCCAGAACCTTTCCATATTTTTCATCTCCTGTACGAGACGGTCACTCAACTGTTCTAATTGTTGTCGTACTTTGACATAAGTTTGCGTCCGAGCTCGGTGTTCTTCCGTCATGGATGAATCCTTTGCTTGAACAGGCTCAGAATTCTCTGTCAACCTGGAGTTCTGCTCTGCAGCTTTATTCTTCTTGGTACCATAAGTCCTTCTGCATGTCTTCGTTTTCTTTCCCATCGTCGGCAAGTCCCTTTTAGCCTTGTCTTCCATTTCCGACTTGGTCTTATCATCATCCATTTCAGAATCTGAGCTAATAGCTTGCACCGAGTCCTCCCTCATTATGGCTTTTAGGTAATGCCATTCCGTGTCTATTTTCTTAATCCACTCCCGTCCTAGAAGTGGTGGTCCTCCCTCAGGTAATACGTACAAGTTCATTCTTGGGTGTTCTTTACCCCTATCTCTCACCTTGACTCTTATTTTCCCCACGGGGTATACGTTATGCCCCGTGTATGTCTGTAATACGAACTTGGTATTTCTTAAAGGTATGTAAGAGAATAGCCGGTGGTAGTCCCTTCGGTTGATGACTGATAGAGCTGATCCAGTGTCCAGCTCCATTCTTACTTGGACTCCAGCTATTTTTAGTATGACCCAGATGGCCTGTAGATCCGTTTCTTTACCCACATTGTGGATTCTCAGCCTACCCAGCTCCTGGTTGTTTGGGTCTGAGTCTGAATTCTGTTCGTCTGAACTCTTCTCAGCCACCTTGTGTACCTTGTTGTACTTTTCTTGTGGTGGCTTCCTTTGATTATTGGTCTTTTTCCCGGACCGGCATACCTTCGCGATGTGACCCAGTTTGCCACATTTCCTACACTCTTGGTTCTTAAACCAGCATTGATTCTGGTCATGCGTGGTCTTCCCACAACGGTAGCATTTTGTTGTACTTGAAGTAATTTGGTCCACCCCAAGTGCCGCCGCCTTTAGTTGCATTTCCGCCGTTCCTTTCGCTGCGGCTTCGTGCGATGCGGCTATAAGGACAGCCCTGTCCAGTGTGAGGTCGTTCTCTTCCAGTAGTCGCTTCTGCGTCCCTTCTTTGGACAATCCGCATACGAACTTGTCTCGCAGCGCTTCTGTCAGATTCCCTCCGAACTGGCAGTATTTCGCTAGCCTACGCAGTTCGACCAAGTATTCCGCATTGCTTTCGTCTTTCTTCTGCGTTCTTGCGTAGAATTTGAATCGTTCAGCCAGCATCAGCGGTGTGGGGTTCAAGTGGTCCTTCGGCACAGCCACAATCTCTTCGAAGGTCTGATCCGCTGGTTTATTTGGTGCTATTAAATGCTTCAAGAGCCCGTATGTTTTTGCCCCCATCGAGTTTAGCAATGTTATCGCCTTGTCGTCTTCCTCTATATTTTGTTGGCTTCGCAATAGATCTCTATGCGTTCCACGTACGTGGCCCAGTCTTCTATTTCAGAATTAAAGTCGTTAATATTCCCTCGCTTAGGCATTTTTCTTCCCTTGGGAGCAGCACCAGTATTTCTTTAAGTATTCTTATTTATTTGTTTGTTTCTAAGATGGCGGTTTTCCCGCGAAATCGGCGGTTTCCCGCTCTTTCCTTCTCTCCCCGCCCACTTCAATGGCGGTATGTCAATCAAGATGGCGGTTTTCCTGCGAAAATGGCGGTTTCCCGCTCTTCCTTTCTCGCCCCGCCCACTTCGATGGCGGTTTCCCGCTTCTGGCGTCTTCTCCGCCTAATGGCAGCTTCCCGCGTTTCTTCCCGGTGGAAGGGGTACGCTTCCCCCACAGCGGACAGGTTCAGCCGCTGGCTGGCTTCCGCACAGCTCCCCTTACTCGGCTATGTCTTTTCCTCCCGCCCGCACGGCTCTACCGGCGCTGGGTACACCCCGTTAACGGAGGACAGTTCAGCCGCTGGACTGGCTCTCGCGCAGTCTCTCTCTCCGTCCCCGGCTCTGTCGCTCTCTCACCCGCACGTTCGGTGCTACCGGCCCTGGGTACCCCGTTGGTGGAGAACAGTTCAGCCGCTGGACTGGCTCTCGCGCAGTCTCTCACCCCGTTTTCGGCTGTGTCTCTCCCCCACTCCCGCACGTTCGGTTTTGCCGGCTCTGAGTACCCCGTTGGTGGAGAACAGCTCAGCCGCTGGACTGGCTCCTCGCAGTCTCTCTCTCCGCACCCGGCTCTCACCCGCACGGTTCCCGTTCGCCTCCCCAGCCCTCTCGCAGACCGGTGTTTCCCTCCCCGGCTGCGGCTGGGTTTCTCTTCCCGCGCCTACTCACAGGCTCAGCGCTTCGTGGCTGCGGTCGCTGCCCAGATTTTTCCCGCCGATCGCGGTCCGGCTGTCACCCGACGCCGTTGGACCCGACTTTTGGCTGGCACAGCTCCCCCTACTCACATTCTCTTCGGCCGCCTTGTTCCCTGCTGATCAGCTCACTCCGCACCGTGGTAGAAGGGTAGTCAGTGCCTGTTGCAGATGGAAGCTTTTGTTGCTAAATCTTCCACCTTTCTCCTGCTGCAGCCTCGTGTTTTCTTCCAGCAGCACGACGAGGGCGGTTGCCTCTCTTCGACGCTCTTCTTGCTTTGGTAATCTTGCCGCAGGGTACGATCGGACTCGTCGCCACTGTAAAGTCTGTGGGTTGTGCAGTTAATAAATACACAGACTTCAGAAGTAACAAACAAAACAGGTCTTTACTATTCGAAGGTCCGGGCGAATCTGCCCCAGCAATCATGCCACAACACTTATATACTGGTGTGGTCACTATCGGTATTACAGTATACAGAAGCCAAACAAATAGTGCCACACCTAAAGTAGTTCCCTTAAAGGTGAACGGTTACATTCAATAGTTCCCTTAAAGATAGACGGGTACATACACTACACAGGTGATCTCAGCCCCAGCCAGAAACAGGTCCCGCTCGCGCTCTTTGGAATTCAGTGATTCGGCGTCCACCCGACATGCCTGTTCCAGAGGTCCACCAGTCTCTGGGGACGGAGCCACCTCCTGACACCTAGTTTGACTGCAGGGAGGGGTTGGATTCAGGACCAGACTCCGATGGGATGAAGGTACCCTCTCTATGTCAGCCGTCCGTATGTGACGTGGTATAGGGCCTCCCTCAACACGGGGCTAGGCTGTTGAAAGCCACAGCACTCAGTGCTTCCTACAATGTGGTACAAGTTGACTGCAACGTGCCCACTTTTACCTAGAATCCTCACTGATAGACCTGTTGTCCGGTATCTCCTTCAACTCTTAGCAATGGGCCTGTTGTCTGGTATCTCCTTGAACCCTCAGTAATGGATCTGTTGTCTGGTATCTCCTTCAACTCTTAGCAATGGGCCTGTTGTCCGGTATCTCCTTGAAGCCTCAGTAATGGGCCTGTTGTCTGGTATCTCCTTGAACCCTCAGTAATGGGCCTGTTGTCCGGTATCTCCTTGAACCCTCAGTAATGGGCCTGTTGTCCGGAATCTCCTTGAACCCTCAGTAATGGGCCTGTTGTCCGGTATCTCCTTGAACCCTCAGTAATGGGCCTGTTGTCCGGTATCTCCTTGAACCCTCAGTAATGGGCCTGTTGTGCGGTATCTCCTTGAACCCTCAGTAATGGGCCTGTTGTCTGGTATCTCCTTGAACCCTCAGTAATGGTCCTGTTGTCCGGTATCTCCTTGAACCCTCAGTAATGGGCCTGTTGTCCGGTATCTCCTTGAACCCTCAGTAATGGGCCTGTTGTCCGGTATCTCCTTGAACCCTCAGTAATGGGCCTGTTGTCCGGTATCTCCTTGAACCCTCAGTAATGGGCCTGTTGTCCGGTATCTCCTTGAACACTCAGTAATGGGCCTGTTGTCCGGTATCTACTTGAACCCTCAGTAATGGGCCTGTTGTCTGGTATCTCCTTGAACCCTCAGTAATGGGCCTGTTGTCCGGTATCTCCTTGAACCCTCAGTAATGGGCCTGTTGTCTGGTATCTCCTTGAACCCTCAGTAATGGGCCTGTTGTCCGGTATCTCCTTGAACCCTCAGTAATGGGCCTGTTGTCCGGTATCTCCTTGAACCCTCAGTAATGGGCCTGTTGTCCGGTATCTCCTTGAACCCTCAGTAATGGGCCTGTTGTCCGGTATCTCCTTAAACACTCAGTAATGGGCCTGTTGTCTGGTATCTCCTTGAACCCTTAGTAATGGGCCTGTTGTCTGGTTTCTCCTTGAACCCTCAGTAATGGGCCTGTTGTCTGGTATCTCCTTGAACCCTTAGTAATGGGCCTGTTGTCCTGTATCTCCTTGAACCCTCAGTAATGGAGACATTCCCTCTTTTTTCCTCTCCAGGTTATCCCAGTGTTTTGGCTGATGGACCACCATATGGAGGCAAGGCTGGAAAAGGATTAGGTACTGAATCAGCGAGAACTTGGAATGTAATAGCTTGCAACTCAACGTCAGAAAGCAGGAAAACTCTCCCCACCCATTTAATCTCCTCCCACAGCCCATGTACACTCTCCACGATCACTGACTACCCACCCATTTAATCTCCTCCCACAGCCCATGTACACTCTCCACTATCACTGACTACCCACCCATTTAATCTCCTCCCACAGCCCATGTACACTCTCCCCTATCACTGACTCTCCCCACCTATTTAATCTCCTCCCACAGCCCATGTACACTCTCCCCTATCACTGACTCTCCCCGCCCATTTAATCTCCTCCCACAGCCCATGTACACTCTCCCCTATCACTGACTCTCCCCACCCATTTAATCTCCTCGCACAGCCCATGTACACTCTCCCCATCACTGACTCTACCCACCCATTTGATCTCCTCCCACAGCCCATGTACACTCTCCCCCATCACTGACTCTACCCACCCATTTAATCTCCTCCCACAGCCCATGTACACTCTCCCCTATCACTGACTCTCCCCACCCATTGAATCTCCTCCCACAGCCCATGTACACTCTCCCCTATCACTGACTCTCCCCACCCATTTAATCTCCTCCTACAGCCCATGTACACTCTCCCCTATCACTGACTCTCCCCACCCATTTAATCTCCTCCCACAGCCCATGTACACTCTCCCCTATCACTGACTCTCCCCACCCATTTAATCTCCTCGCACAGCCCATGTACACTCTCCCCATCACTGACTCTACCCACCCATTTAATCTCCTCCCACAGCCCATGTACACTCTCCCCTATCACTGACTCTATCCACCCATTTAATCTCCTCCCACAGCCCATGTACTCTCCCCCATCACTGACTCTACCCACCCATTTAATCCCCTCCCACAGCCCATGTACACTCTCCCCTATCACTGACTCTCCCCACCCATTTAATCTCCTCCCACAGCCCATGTACACTCTCCCCTATCACTGACTCTATCCGCCCATTTAATCTCCTCCCACAGCCCATGTACTCTCCCCCATCACTGACTCTACCCACCCATTTAATCTCCTCCCACAGCCCATGTACACTCTCCCCTATCACTGACTCTCCCCACCCATTTAATCTCCTCCCACAGCCCATGTACACTCTCCCCTATCACTGACTCTCCCCACCCATTTAACCTCCTCCCACAGCCCATGTAATATCTGCCCTATAAGAACATAAGAACTAGGAGTAGGAGTGGCCATACGGCCCTTCGAGCCTGCTCTGCCATTCAATAAGATCATGGTTGACCTTCTACCTCAACTCCACTTTCCCGCACTATCGCCATATCCCTTGATTCCCTTACTGCCCAAACATCTGTGGATCTCTGCCTGGAATATCCTCAACGACTGAGCCTCCACAGCCCTCTGGGGTAGAGAATTCCAAAGATTCACCACCCTCTGAGTGAAGAAATTTCTCCTCATCTCAGTCCTAAATGGCCGACCCCTTATCCTGAGACTGTGACCCCTGGTTCAAGACTCTCCAGCCAGGGGAAACAGCTTCTCAGCATCAATCCTGTCAAGCCCTCTAAGAAGTTCATACCTTTCAATGAGATCACCACTCATTCACCACCTGTTTAATCTCCTTCCACAGCCCATGTACACCCGACATGGAGTTAGGTCGCAGCTTAGCCAGGATCTCATTGAATGGCGGAAGAGGCTTAAGGGGCTGAATGGCCTCCTCCTGTTCCTACCCTATCATGGATTCTACAGATTCATTAACCTCCGACCACAGCCCATATACACTCACCCTTTTGTGTTCCTTGGGCGTATTTGGCAACAGAGTATATGGGTGTGAGCTCCTTGCGACTGACTGCTCTTTTTGATCCCTAGATGCAGGACAACCTTTGTACGGAGGGCAGCAGGGACTGGCCAATGGGCTTGCAGTCGATGCTGCAGCTGCCAAGTATGGTAGGTATTGACGGTGGTCTGGGGATCTGGTGCATTGTGGGAGTTGGGCTGTGACGCCAATTCAGACCGATCAGGAAGAAGGTACTTAAGGCTAAGGGGCTCAAGGGATATGGGGAGAAAGCAGGGACAGGGTACTGAATTTGGACGATCAGCCATGATCACACTGAAAGGCGGAGCAGGCTTGAGGGGCCGAATGGCCTACTCCTGCTCCTATCTTCTATGTACTTGCAATTCGACAATTCACGACCTCGGGACCTCCCGAAGCGCTTCACGGCTAATGAAGTACTTTTGAAGTGTGACCACTGTTGTAATATAGGTAAATGCGGTAGCCAATCTGCGCACAGCAAGATCCCACAGTGAGACAATCACCCATTTAATCTGTTTTTTGAAAGATGTTTGTGACGCAATGGTATTAAGGAATGTGGGGCAAAGGCGGAAACATGGAGTTAGGTCACAGGTCAGCCATGATCTCATTGAATGCTGGAACAGGCTCGAGGGGCTGAATGACCCTCCTTCTGTTTCTATGTTTTGTTGATGTTCGGTCGAGGGATAAATATGGGCCCCAGCAACCCAGGGGATAAATACCCCTTGCTCTTCTTCCAATAGTGTCCGTGGGATCTTTCCCATCCACCTGAGAGGGCAGACGATGCCCTCGGGTTTAACGTTTCATCCGACAGATGGCACCTCCGACCATGCAACACTCCCTCAGTGTCGGCCTGGATTATGGGGCTCGAGTCTCTGAACTGAGTGGGCTCGAACCCATGACTTTCCAACTCAGAGGCGAGATAGATATCGACTCACCTAAGGTGACACTTACTAAGTTACCATTCTTACTATCCTGGTGACTGCTGCTCCCAGCATGAACTGAAGGCATCTTCATGGGACAGTGAAGAGGGAGCTTTACTCTGTATCTAAACCGTGCTGTACCTACCCTGGGAGTGTTTGATGGGACAGTGTAGAGGGAGCTTTACTCTGTATCTAACCCGTGCTGTACCTGCCCTGGGAGTGTTTGATGGGACAGTGAAGAGGGAGCGTTACTCTGTATCTAACCTGTGCTGTACCTGCACTGTGAGTGTTTGACGGGACAGTGTAGAGGGAGCTTTAATCTGTATCTAACCCGTGCTGTACCTGCCCTGGGAGTGTTTGATGGGACAGTGTAGAGGAAGCTTTACTCTGTATTGAACGCATGCTGTACCTGCCCTGGGAGTGTTTGATGGGACAGTGTAGAGGGAGCTTTACTCTGTATCTAACCCGTGCTGTACCTGCCCTGGGAGTGTTTGATGGGACAGTGAAGAGGGAGCGTTACTCTGTATCTAACCTGTGCTGTACCTGCACTGTGAGTGTTTGACGGGACAGTGTAGAGGGAGCTTTAATCTGTATCTAACCCGTGCTGTACCTGCCCTGGGAGTGTTTGATGGGACAGTGTAGAGGAAGCTTTACTCTGTATTGAACGCATGCTGTACCTGCCCTGGGAGTGTTTGATGGGACAGTGTAGAGGGAGCTTTACTCTGTATCTAACCCGTGCTGTACCTGCCCTGGGAGTGTTTGATGGGACAGTGAAGAGGGAGCGTTACTCTGTATCTAACCTGTGCTGTACCTGCACTGTGAGTGTTTGACGGGACAGTGTAGAGGGAGCTTTAATCTGTATCTAACCCGTGCTGTACCTGCCCTGGGAGTGTTTGATGGGACAGTGTAGAGGAAGCTTTACTCTGTATTGAACGCATGCTGTACCTGCCCTGGGAGTGTTTGATGGGACAGTGTAGAGGGAGCTTTACTCTGTATCTAACCTGTGCTGTACCTGCACTGTGAGTGTTTGATGGGACAGTGTAGAGGGAGCTTTACTCTGTATCTAACCCGTGCAGTACCTGCCCTGGGAGTGTTTGATGGGACAGTGTAGAGGGAGCTTTACTCTATCTAACCCGTGCTGTACCTGCCCTGGGAGTGTTTGATGAGGCGGTGTAGAGGGATCTTTACTCTGTATCTAACCCGTGCTGTACCTGCCCTGGGAGTGTTTGATGGGGCAGTGTAGAAGGATCTTTACTCTGTATCTAACCCGTGCTGTACCTGCCCTGGGAGTGTTTGATGGGACACTGTAGAGGGAGCTTTACTCTGTATCTAACCCGTGCTGTACCTGCCCTGGGAGTGTTTGATGAGACAGTGTAGAGGGAGCTTTACTCTGTGTTTAACCAGTGCTGTACCTGCCCTGGGAGTGTTTGATGGGACAGTGTAGAGGGAGCTTTCCTCTGTATCTAACCCGTGCTGTACCTGCCCTGGGAGTGTTTGATGGGACAGTGTAGAGGGAGCTTTACTCTGTGTTTAACCAGTGCTGTACCTGCCCTGTGAGTGGTTAACGCTGATACTGTGGCCCGTACCTAACATGCTAGAAATAGATGGAGTACTGTTTGAGTAATTATTGCTTTAAAAATTGAACCATCTTTGGTGTCGATAGTTCACTCGTGTTAATTGTACACAGGTACTCCCCGCCCATGATTGTTTTCTGCACCTTATAGGTGGGGCCGGTCAGCTCCCGTACACTGCTCAAGCAATGGCGTCAGCTGGGCTCGACGAGAAGGCTGGAAAATATGGTATAAACATCTCGTTCGGAGATAGAGCTGGTGAACTGTAGTGTGCGGCACACTGTTCACGCAGTGTTGGGACTATCTTCAATCGGGGCCGTTTTTTTTTTACCTCCTCCTGACTAACGCACATCTTCACTTCATCACCTATTGGCGCCAACTCTCCCACCCCAAACGACCTCTGACATGCCCGTTCCGCCCACCTCCCGGCCCAAGCTTGTGCGGCGGTTCCCACAGGCTGCTCTCCTGTGGGAGGAAGCGCAGATGAGCGCCACCCTCTGCCACCCCCACTCCTGACACCGGGCATGTTCCTGCAGGCCCTATTCCTGTGACAATAACGCCCACCACAGTCGAATAGCCAGTCCGTGTTCCGACGCCGCCTGGGCACAACCATGAAGAACGGGCCACCCTTTGGTTTGCCACCAGCACCCGTAGTATGCTTGCTGCGCCCCAAACCCGCCCACCCCCCGTCCCACGTAACACAAGTCTCCCCCCAGCGAGAATGGGGCAAGGAGGTGTTGTGCACTGACTGTTGCTATGACAACGAGAGATGGACACATGCCCCCTGGGAGGGGGGTGGGGGCATGAGTTAGAAACATAGAAACATAGAAGATAGGAGCAGGAGGAGGCTATTCGGCCCTTCGAGCCTGCTCCGCCATTCAATGAGATCATGGCTGATCATCCAAATTCAGTACCCTGTCCCTGCCTTCTCCCCATATCCCTTGATCCCTTTAGCCTTAAGAAATATATCCAACTCTTTCTTGAATATATTTAATGAACTGGCCTCCACCGCCCTCTGTGGCAGAGAATTCCACAGGTTCACCACTCTCTGGGTGAAGAAATTCCTCCTCATTTCAGTCCTAAATGGCTTACCCCTTATCCTTAGACTGTGACCCCTGGTTCTGGACTCCCCAGCCATCATAAACATCCTTCCTGCATCTAGTCTGTCCAGGCCTGACAGAATTTTATAGGTTTTGATGAGATCCCCTCTCAATCTTCTAAACTCCAGTGAGTATAAGCCCAATCGACACAATCTCTCCTCGTATGTCATTCCTGCCATCCCAGGTATCAGCCAGGATCTTGGCGGGTGGGGGGGGTGCGCGGGAACCCATTGGGTCTCGTGCGATGAGCGGATGGTCTTCAGAGGTCAAGGGGTACCGGAACCCTGGGCACTGCCAGTCACCCAGAACCCCGGGCCAAGGAGTTGAGGAGGCCATTGTCAGCAGTGCGGGCCCGCAGGTAAACTGACAGGAAGATGTTGCACCATGGGGTGCCGCACCAACATTCACACGCCACACGCATGCATTTCTTCCACTCACTGGACGATGATCAGTAGCAGCAACCTTGGCTGGTATCCCCCCACCGCCACTTCCTAACCTAAGGGAACTGACACCAATTTTAGCCACCTCCGCTAGGAGGAGGGATGGAGCCTGGGCCTCTCCTGCTCTGCGTGTGGGGCTCATTTCCACCCACATTATTCCTGTGATCACTTAATCAAGGGGCAAATGACTAGTCAGAGGGAATGATGAACTTTACAATTTTTTACTTCTTCCCTCTCCTAGCAGGTGTGGGACTCCCCTACAATGGACAGCCTGTTATTCCTGCAGGGCTGGGTGAGTTGGACGCTAATTATCTGCTCAACTGTGTATGATACATGACACCCAGTCCCAGAGGGGGAAAGGACAGTGTGTCTAACACACTGTGACACCCAGTCCCAGAGGGGGAAAGGACAGTGTATCTAACACACTGTGACACCCGGTCCCAGAGGGGGAAAGGACAGTGTATCTAATGCACTGTGACACCCGGTCCCAGAGGGGGAAAGGACAGTGTATCTAACGCACTGTGACACCCGGTCCCAGAGGGGGAAAGGACAGTGTATCTAATGCACTGTGACACCCGGTCCCAGAGGGGGAAAGGACAGTGTATCTAACGCACTGTGACACACGGTCCCAGAGGGGGAAAGGACAGTGTATCTAACGCACTATGACACCCGGTCCCAGAGGGGGAAAGGACAGTGTGTCTAAAACACTGTGACACCCAGTCCCAGAGGGGGAAAGAACAGTGTATCTAACGCACTGTGACACCCGGTACCAGAGGGGGAAAGGCCAGTGTAGCTAACACACTGTGACACCCGGTCCCAGAGGGGGAAAGGACAGTGTATCTAACGCATTGTGACACCTGGTCCCAGAGGGGGAAAGGACAGTGTATCTAACGCACTGTGACACTCGGTCACAGAGGGAGAAAGGACAGTGTATCTAACGCACTGTGACACCCGGTCCCAGAGGGGAAAGGACAGTGTATCTAACACACTGTGACACCCGGTCCCAGAGGGGAAAGGACAGTGTATCTAACACACTGTGACACCCGGTCCCAGAGGGGGAAAGGACAGTGTATCTAACGCACTGTGACACCCGGTCCCAGAGGGGGAAAGGACAGTGTATCTAACACATTGTGACACCCGGTCCCAGAGGGGGAAAGGACAGTGTATCTAACGCACTGTGACACCTGGTCACAGAGGGGGAAAGGACAGTGTATCTATCACACTGTGACACCCGGTCCCAGAGGGGGAAAGGACAGTGTATCTAACGCACTGTGACACCCGGTCCCAGAGGGGGAAAGGACAGTGTATCTAACATACTGTGACACCAGGTCCCAGAGGGGGTAAGGACTGTGTATCTAACATACTGTGACACCAGGTCCCAGAGGGGGTAAGGACTGTGTATCTCACACACTGTGACACCCGGTCCCAGAGGGGGAAAGGACAGTGTATCTAACACACTGAGACACCCGGTCCCAGAGGGGGAAAGGACAGTGTATCTAACGCACTGTGACACCCGGTCCCAGAGGGGGAAAGGACAGTGTATCTAACGCACTGTGACACCCGGTCCCAGAGGGGGAAAGGACAGTGTATCTAACGCACTGTGACACCCGGTCCCAGAGGGGGAAAGGACAGTGTATCTAACGCACTATGACACTCGGTCCCAGAGGGGGAAAGGACAGTGTATCTAACGCACTGTGACACCCGGTCCCGGAGAGGGAAAGGACAGTGTATCTAACGCACTGTGACACCTGGTCCCAGAGGGGGAAAGGACAGTGTATCTAACGCACTGTGACACCCGGTCCCGGAGAGGGAAAGGACAGTGTATCTAACGCACTGTGACACCCGGTCCCAGAGGGGGAAAGGACAGTGTATCTAACACACTGTGACACCCGGTCCCAGAGGGGGAAAGGACAGTGTATCTAACACACTGTGACACCCGGTCCCAGAGGGGGAAAGGACAGTGTATCTAACACACTGTGACACCCGGTCCCAGAGGGGGAAAGGACAGTGTATCTAACACACTGTGACACCCGGTCCCAGAGGGGGAAAGAACAGTGTATCTAATGCACTGTGACACCCGGTCCCAGAGGGGGAAAGGACAGTGTATCTAACGCACTGTGACACCCGGTCCCAGAGGGGGAAAGGACAGCGTGTCTAAAACACTGTGACACCCAGTCCCAGAGGGGGAAAGGGCAGCGTGTCTAATGCATTGTGACACCCAGTCCCAGAGGGGGAAAGAACAGTGTATCTAACGCACTGTGACACCCGGTACCAGAGGGGGAAAGGCCAGTGTAGCTAACACACTGTGACACCCGGTCCCAGAGGGGGAAAGGACAGTGTATCTAACGCATTGTGACACCTGGTCCCAGAGGGGGAAAGGACAGTGTATCTAACGCACTGTGACACTCGGTCACAGAGGGGGAAAGGACAGTGTATCTAACATACTGTGACACCCAGTCCCAGAGGGGAAAGGACAGTGTATCTAACATACTGTGACACCAGGTCCCAGAGGGGGTAAGGACTGTGTATCTAACATACTGTGACACCAGGTCCCAGAGGGGGTAAGGACTGTGTATCTAACACACTGTGACACCCGGTCCCAGAGGGGGAAAGGACAGTGTATCTAACACACTGTGACACCCGGTCCCAGAGGGGGAAAGGACAGTGTATCTAGCACACTGTGACACCCGGTCCCAGAGGGGGAAATGATAGTGTATCTAACACACTGTGACACCCGGTGCCAGAGGGGGAAAGGACAGTGTATCTAACACACTGTGACACCCGGTCCCAGAGGGGGAAAGGACAGTGTATCTAACACACTGTGACACCCGGTCCCAGAGGGGGAAAGGACAGTGTATCTAACACACTGTGACACCCGGTCCCTGAGGGGGAAAGGACAGTGTATCTAACACACTGTGACACCCGGTCCCAGAGGGGGAAAGGACAGTGTATCTAACGCACTGTGACACCCGGTCCCAGAGGGGGAAAGGACAGTGTATCTAATGCACTGTGACACCCGATCCCAGAGGGGGAAAGGACAGTGTATCTAACACACTGTGACACCCCTTATTGCTGAGATGCCCAGTTGCTGTGATCAGTTTTGACTACCCATTGTGTGTGACGTTTTCTCTCATGACGGTTATCAATGTTCCCTTTGACCTTTACCCCTTCCTCCTCAGGTGCTGGCCAGCTGGCCTATGCGATGCCTCAGGCAGGTTTAGGGATGCTGGGTGACCCAGCTGCAGTTAAGTACGGTGAGTATTGTTGTCGCAGATTGCAACGGCGCTGCCCCCTCCGCCCACCAACAGAACGGCCGAACCATCTTCCCCCGGCTCCTGCATGGATGAGAAGAGATACTGTCGACACACATCCCAGTCCGTACAGCATCGGCCGTGGCTCAACGGGTCTCGCTCTCGCCTCTGGGTCAGAAGTTCGTGGGTTCGAGCCCCCCCACACACTCCAGAGACTCGAGCCCCATTATCCCAGGCCCGGCACTCCCCGGTTGCTGCTACTGATCTGCTGTAGCCTTTGATGTGCTGTGTACTCATCTGTACCCTGTGATCTAGTGTGGGCTCCCTGTTGCCCTCTGTGCTCTTTGACCTGCTGTGCCCTTTGCCCTCCCATGTGCTCTGTGACCTGCTGTGCCCTCCCCTTTGTCCTGTGCTCTTTGACCTGTTTTGCCCTCCCCTGTGCTGTTTGACTTGTTGTGATTGACCTGGCATGTCCTTTGACCTGCTGTGTCCTCCCCTGTGCCCATTGGCCTGGCAAGCCCTTTGACCTGCTGTGTCCTCACCTCTGCCCTACTGTTCCCTTTGACCTACGTTTTTCCCTGCCATGACCTCCCCCCTCCCTGCTCTCTCTGTTTTGACAAGTCAATGTCCCCGCCCTCAATGACCTGTCATTAACCCGTTGACCTTTTTCCCGTAGGGAACAGAGGGCTCCGGACCGGGTACCTGGGCACAGGGCTCCCCCAAAGAATGGCAGCTGGTAGGGATGGCGGTCTTTGAGGACAAATGTGTCTCCGATCATTCCGATGCTTTGTGAACAGGCCCCTCGCCCTCCCCATTCCCCCCTCGTAGCGTTAACCCGTTGGATTCCCCCACCCGACACCACCGTTTAATCCTTTCAGTTCAAGGAGTGTCCAAGTGCGCCCTCAACTCAACAAGGGGTTGACTCACCAGATACCTGGACCCCAGTCCCATGTCAGCCTGGTTGACTCTTAAACACCCCTCTGTAGTGTCCCAACAAGCCCCTCCGTCATATCAAACCTGTAGCACTGTGGGAGCACCTTCACCACATGGGACTGCAGTGGTTCAGGAAGAAGGCCCATCACCACCTTCTCAAGGGTCAACTAGGGGATGGGCAATAAATGCCAGCATTGCCAGCGATGCCCACATCCTGAGACTGAATATAAGAAAAATTGAACTTTGTCAACGCCACTTGATGCCTTTGTTCCTCCCACGCTCCCTCTTGGTGATGTTACTCTGTAACTCTAGCAGTGTCCGAATATACCCTCTGCTGTGAGATGGACTTTAGTCCGACTTAAGAATGTCTTAGATGTCCTTTCCCTCTTTGGTCCCCGTGCCAGTGCCCCTTTCTCCCCTCAAGGGGCGTGCTTCATGAGAAGTCTGCCCTACCTTGCCCAAGTGGCCATTCTTTGTTTGCAGGCCAGCAGGCTGTTCGACTGTGAGGGGCATCACGGTACCATGCCCAAGCCCGTCTTCGGCCGCTGTCCCTCAGGAGCCGCATGCGGGGGGCACATGGGGAAGCAACTTTGGCTGATTTCCAACCCACAGCATACCGGGTGAAATCAGCTAGCTCAGCACAGGGCTGGGGATGGAGCCTGGGCCTTTCCTACTCTGTGTGTGTGTGGCTCAGGCCCACACCAGGTGAGATCAGCTCATTCAGCACTGGGCCGGAGATGGAGCCTGGGCCTTTCCTAATGTGTGTGTGTGGGGCTCAGTCCCACACCAGGTGAGATCAGCTTGCTCAGCACTAGGCCAGAGGTGGAGCCTGGGCCTTTCCTAATGTGTGTGTGTGGGGCTCAGTCCCACACCAGGTGAGATCAGCTTGCTCAGCACTGGGCCGGAGATGGAGCCTGGGCCTTTCCTGCTGTGTGTATGTGTGTGTGTGGCTCAGGCCCACACCAGGTGAGATCAGCTCACTCAGCACTGGGCCGGAGATGGAGCCTGGGCCTTTCCTACTCTGTGTGTGTGGGGCTCAGTCCCACACCAGGTGAGATCAGCTAGCTCAGCACTAGGCCTTTCCTGCTCTGTGCGCGGGTCTCCAAGTTAAGGTTGTATTCCTTATAATTTAGAAGGTTAAGGGGTGATCTGATTGAAGTTTTCAGGATATTAAGGGGAACAGAGAGGGTCGAGAGAGAGAAACTATTTCTGCTGGTTGGGGATTCTAGGACTAGGGGGCAGAGTCTAAAAATTAGAGCCAGACCTTTCAGGAGTGAAATTAGGAAACACTTCTACACACAAAGGCTGGTAGAAGTTTGGAACTCTCTTCCGCAAACGGCAATTGATGCTAAATCAATTGTTAATTTTAAATCGGAGATTGACAGATTTCTGTTAACCAAAGGTATTAAGGGATATGGGCCAAAGTTTGGTATATGGAGTTTGGTCGCAGATCAGCCATGATCTCATTGAATGGCGGAGCAGGCTCGAGGGGCTGAATGTCCTCATGTTCCTGTGTTCCTAGGTCTCGGATCACTGATTGTATCTGATCCGAGGTGAGGTTTTCAGATGTTTGTAGCTGTATGACTGAGGACTGGCCCCTGCTGGAGGTCAGGTTGAGTTGCGGCCTGGCTGTGTTTGACTCCAGCAACCCTGTGTGTTGTGTTTCTCTCTGTCACCACACTGAATTCTCTTTACCGCCATTACAGGTGGGTACGGACAGCTCGGAGTAGGCCAGGGACCTGGACAGCTGGGTAAGTGGCTTTGGGGAGAAGGGCATTGGGGAGAAGGGCATTGGGGAGAGGGGCTTTGGGGAGAGGGGCTTTGGGGAGAAGGGCTTTGGGGAGATGGGCTTTGTGGAGAGAGGCTTTGGGGAGAGGGGCTTTGGGGAGAAGGGCAGTGGGGAGAAGGGCTTTGGGGAGATGGGCTTTGGGGAGATGGGCTTTGGGGAGATGGGCTTTGGGGAGAAGGGCTTTGGGGAGAGGGGCTTTGGGGAGAAGGGCTTTGGGGAGATGGGCTTTGCGGAGAGAGGCTTTGGGGAGATGGGCTTTGGGGAGAAGGGCATTGGGGAGAAGGGCATTGGGGAGAGGGGCTTTGGGGAGAGGGGCTTTGGGGAGAAGGGCTTTGGGGAGAGTGCTTTGGGGAGAGGGGCTTTGGGGAGAGGGGCTTTGGGGAGAAGGGCTTTGGGGAGATGGGCTTTGGGGAGAGGGGCTTTGGGGAGAAGGGCTTTGGGGAGATGGGCTTTGGGGAGAACGGCATTGGGGAGAAGGGCATTGGGGAGAGGGGCTTTGGGGAGAGGGGCTTTGGGGAGAAGGGCTTTGGGGAGATGGGCTTTGGGGAGATGGGCTTTGGGGAGAAGGGCATTGGGGAGAAGGGCATTGGGGAGAGGGGCTTTGGGGAGAGGGGCTTTGGGGAGAAGGGCTTTGGGGAGATGGGCTTTGGGGAGAGAGCCTTTGGGGAGAGGGGCTTTGGGGAGAGGGGCTTTGGGAAGAAGGGCTTTGGGGAGATGAGCTTTGGGGACAGGGGCTTTGGGGAGAGGGGCTTTGGGGAGAAGGGCTTTGGGGAGATGGGCTTTGGGGAGAGAGGCTTTGGGGAGAGAGGCTTTGGGGAGAAGGGCTTTGGGGAGAGGGGCTTTGGGGAGAGAGGCTTTGGGGAGAGGGGCTTTGGGGAGAAGGGCTTTGGGGAGAGAGGCTTTGGGGAGAGGGGCTTTGGGGAGAGAGGCTTTGGGGAGAGAGGCTTTGGGGAGAAGGGCTTTGGGGAGAGGGGCTTTGGGGAGAGAGGCTTTGGGGAGAGAGGCTTTGGGGAGAGAGGCTTTGGGGAGAGGGGCTTTGGGGAGAAGGGCTTTGGGGAGAGAGGCTTTGGGGAGAGAGGCTTTGGGGAGAGAGGCTTTGGGGAGAAGGGCTTTGGGGAGAGGGGCTTTGGGGAGAGAGGGCTTTGGGGATAGGGGCATTGGGGAGAGGGGCTTTGGGGAGAAGGGCTTTGGGGAGAGGGGCTTTGGGGAGAGGGGCTTTGGGGAGAGAGGGCTTTGGGGAGAAGGGCTTTGGGGAGAGAGGCTTTGGGGAGAAGGGCTTTGGGGAGAGAGGGCTTTGGGGAGAGGGGCTTTGGGGAGAGAGGTTTTGGGGAGAGGGGTTTTGGGGAGAGGGGTTTTGGGGAGAGGGGCTTTGGGGAGAGGGGCTTTGGGGAGAAGGGCTTTGGGGAGGGGGCTTTGGGGAGAAGGGCTTTGGGGAGAGAGGCTTTGGGGAGAAGGGCTTTGGGGAGAGAGGCTTTGGGGAGAGAGGCTTTGGGGAGAGGGGTTTTGGGGAGAGGGGCTTTGGGGAGAGAGGCTTTGGGGAGAGAGGCTTTGGGGAGGAGGGCTTTGGGGAGAGGGGTTTTGGGGAGAGGGGCTTTGGGGAGAGAGGCTTTGGGGAGAGGAGTTTTGGGGAGAGGGGCTTTGGGGAGAGAGGCTTTGGGGGGAAGGGCTTTGGGGAGAGGGGTTTTGGGGAGAGGGGCTTTGGGGAGAGAGGCTTTGGGGAGAGAGGCTTTGGGGAGAGAGGCTTTGGGGAGAAGGGCTTTGGGGAAAGGGGCTTTGGGGAGAGGGGCTTTGGGGAGAGAGGCTTTGGGGAGAGGGGTTTTGGGGAGAGGGGCTTTGGGGAGAGGGGTTTTGGGGAGAAGGGCTTTGGGGAGAGAGGCTTTGGGGAGAAGGGCTTTGGGGAGAGAGGCTTTGGGGAGAGAGGCTTTGGGGAGAGGGGTTTTGGGGAGAGGGGCTTTGGGGAGAGAGGCTTTGGGGAGAGAGGCTTTGGGGAGAGAGGTTTTGGGGAGAGAGGCTTTGGGGGAGGGGCTTTGGGGAGAGAGGCTTTGGGGAGAGAAGTTTTGGGGAGAGAGGCTTTGGGGGAGGGGCTTTGGGGAGAGAGGCTTTGGGGGGAGTGGCTTTGGGGAGAGGGGCTTTGGGAGAGGGGCTTTGGGGAGAAGGGCTTTCGGGAGAGAGCTTTGGGGAGAAGGGCTTTGGGGAGAGGGGCTTTGGGGAGAAAGGCTTTTGGGAGAGGGGCTTTGGGGAGAGACGCTTTGGGGAGAGAGGCTTTGGGGAGAGGGGTTTTGGGGAGGGGGCTTTGGGGAGAGGGGTTTTGGGGAGAGAGGCTTTGGGAGAGAGGCTTTGGGGAGAGGGGTTTTGGGCTTGAGGATGGGCTTTGGGGAGAGGGGTTTTTGGGAGAGGGCTTTGGGAGAGAGGCTTTCGGTGAGAGGGGTTTTGGGGAGAGGGGTTTTGGGAGAGGGGCTTTGGGGAGAGAGGCTTTTGGGGAGAGAGGCTTTGGGAGAGAGGTTTTGGGGAGAGAGGCTTTGGGGAGAGAGGCTTTGGGGAGAGAGGCTTTGGGGGAGGGGCTTTGGGAGAGAGGCTTTGGGGGGAGGGGCTTTGGGGAGAGGGGCTTTGGGGAGAGGGGTCTTTGGGGAGAAGGCTTTCGGGAGAGAGGCTTTGGGGAGAAGGGCTTTGGGGAGAGGGGCTTTGGGGAGAGAGGCTTTGGGGAGAGACGCTTTGGGGAGAGAGGCTTTGGGGAGAGGGGTTTTGGGGAGGGGGCTTTGGGGAGAGGGGTTTTGGGGAGAGAGGCTTTGGGGAGAGGGTTTTGGGGAGAGGGGCTTTGGGGAGAGGGTTTTGGGGAGAGGGGCTTTGGGGAGAGGCTTTCGGGAGAGGGGTTTTTGGGAGAGGGGCTTTTGGTCTCTGCAGAGAGATCAGACAGGACTTAATGGGGAAGAGAAAGGGTCCTTTCAAAGATGTGCTCATCGGAAATACTGCCTAATCTCAATCTCTCTTCCTCTGAGGTGCTCAGACTCTCTCTCTCTTCCTCTTTGTTTCTCTCTCTCTCACTTTCCGTCACTCTTTCTCTGTGTCTCTTTCTCTCTCTCCCCTGTCTACCTCTCTTTCTGTCTCTTTGTCTCTCTCCCTCTCTCTCTCGGTCCCTCGCTCTCCCTCTCTCTCTCTGCCTGTGTGTGTGTCTCTCTTGTCTCTCCTCGCTCAGCTCTCCTTCTCTCCTGTCTCTGCCTCTCTCTCTGTCTCTCTCTGTCTCTCTTCCCCCATCCAGATGCTCCCTCTCGTATTTTGATTGTTTCCCTCTCTCACACTCTGGCATATTCAAACATTTAATAAATTCTGCCCCACTTTGAAGCGACGGTTGATTTGAATTCTCGATGTCTGCACTCTCTGATGCTTGAAGGCGCGCTGCCTGTGTCCCACCTCACTAACATGATGATTCCTCCTCTCATTCAGGGAGCCAAGCAAGGTAAATACCAGGCAAACGGTTACTATGGCAATGGTCGTGGAGGTAAGTGTGGTGACCACCACAAGGATTTATCGGCAGTGTGTCTGAGTGTGTGCGTGAGTGCGTGCGCGAGCATGTGTGTGTGTGAATGTGTGAGCGTGTGTGTCAGAGCATGTGTGAGCGTGTGTGTGTCAGAGCGTGTGAGTGCGTGTGTGTGTCAGAGCGTGTGAGTGCGTGTGTGTGTCAGAGCGTGTGAGTGCGTGTGAGAGTGTGTGTGTGTGTGAGCGAGCATGTAGTGTGTGTCTGTGTATTTTCTCTCTCAATATAAAGCTCACAATCTAAACGCTATGCTGACCTTCTGCCTGCTCCTTTTCCACAGTGACCCTAATGATCGCTGGTCTGCAGTGTATCAGTCGCCCCACTGATCCTCCCTTATCCAAACAGTAGGGGCCTGGTATTTGAACTGCCGACTCTCTTCCATGTCTGCTCGAATACAGCTTGGCTCCTCCCTCGATCTTTGCTGACAGCCTCTGCTCCTGGAACCCTCTGTACTGGGCGGAGCTGAGAGAAAGAGTTTGACTGCAGCTGGGGGGGGGGGGGGGGGGGAGGTGTTAACATGACCAGTTCTCACCGGTGATGAGAAGCGAGGCCGAACTGCTTGGCTTGTGTGTCATCCCCCCACCCCGCGCCTCCTCCCATGGTTGAACGTCCTCCCAGCACTCATCGGCTGGGCACACACCTGAGGGCCGGCTGATTGGCGTGCTGTGCCCCAGCGAGAGCGGGCACCTTCGAGAGAGGTGAGGAAGGCCAGGGCATGTGGAACGGGAAACATTTTCTGTGCACTCCCTTCAAGCAGAGATTTGCCCATACGCTGGTTGGCACACAGGCATTCCTAACTGGTGCCGCCGCCTATCTCGCTACCCACCTATCAGCCGTGGCTCCGTGGGTACCACTCTCGGCTCTGCGTCAGAAGGTTTTGGGTTCCAGTCCCAGTCCAGGGATTTGAGCACAAAAATCTAGGCCAACACTCCCAGTACTGAGGGAGCGCTGCACTGTCGGAGGGGCAGTACTGAGAGAGCGCTGCACTGTTGGAGGGGCAGTACTGAGGGAGCGCCGCACTGTCGGAGGGGCAGTACTGAGAGAGCGCCGCACTGTCGGAGGGGCAGTACTGAGGGAGCGCCGCACTGTCGGAGGGGCAGTACTGAGAGAGCGCTGCACTGTCGGAGGGGCAGTACTGAGAGAGCGCTGCACTGTTGGAGGGGCAGTACTGAGGGAGCGCCGCACTGTCGGAGGGGCAGTACTGAGGGAGTGCTGCACTGTCGGAGGGGCAGTACTGAGGGAGCGCCGCACTGTTGGAGGGGCAGTACTGAGGGAGCGCTGCACTGTCGGAGGGGCAGTACTGAGGGAGTGCCGCACTGTCGGAGGGGCAGTACTGAGGGAGCGCTGCACTGTCGGAGGGGCAGTACTGAGGGAGCGCTGCACTGTCGGAGGGGCAGTACTGAGGGAGCGCCACACTGTCGGAGGGGCAGTACTGAGGGAGCGCCGCACTGTCGGAGGGGCAGTACTGAGGGAGCCCTGCACTGTCGGAGGGTCAGTACTGAGGGAGAGCACCGCACTGTCAGAGGGTCAGTACTGAGGGAGAGCACCGCACTGTCAGAGGGTCAGTACTGAGGGAGCGCTGCACTGTCGGAGGGTCAGTACTGAGGGAGCGCCGCACTGTCGGAGGGTCAGTACTGAGGGAGCGCCGCACTGTCGGAGGGTCAGTACTGAGGGAGCGCCGCACTGTCGGAGGGTCAGTACTGAGGGAGCGCCGCACTGTCGGAGGGGCAGTACTGAGGGAGCGCTGCACTGTCGGAGGGGCAGTACTGAGGGAGCGCCGCACTGTCAAGAGGTGCCATCTTTTGGATGAGACGTTGAACCGAGGCCCCGTCTGCCCTGTAAGGTGGAAGTAAAATCCCATGGCACTATTAGAAGAGCAAGGGGAGTTCTCCCCGGTGTCCTGGGGCCAATATTTATCCTTCAACCAACATCACTAAAAAGCAGATGATCTGGTCACTATCACATTTATGTTCGTGGGAGCTTGCTGTGCGCAAATTGGCTGCCGCGCTTCCTCCCTTACGACAGCGACCGCACTTCGAAAAGTACTCGATTGGCTGGAAAGCGCCTCGGGAGGTCCTGAAAGGCGCTGTAGACAAGCAAGTTCTTTTGTAATCGTTTCTCATCCGCTGTCTAAATCGAACCCTCTTTCCTCTCAGCAGGCTGCCCTTCTGGAAAGTGTTTCGCGAAAGGAAAGTGAAGAGGAGCGGCTCAGGGAGGAAGAACACGATTCCCTACCCCTCCCTCCCCTCGCCCCGCACAGAAAAAACAAAAACAAACTCTGGTGCTAATCTCGAAACAATCTTGGTGCGATTCGCCGACTCCTCCCCCCCCCCCACCCGGTGTTTGAAGCATCAAAACCGGATCCGGTGGGGCTTTGGTGGCGTTTCTTATTTTTATACCGTGTTTTTTTTTAATCGAGAAGCTGCTTTCTGTTTTTGTATGTCCTCTCTGTCAACTTCAGCCAAGACCCCTGCTGAGAGAACGGGCATCTTCCTCCTCCGACCATCTGCGAGCGAAAACCTCTTCCGAGTTTGATTTAAGTCGGACATTTACTTCCCGGGAGGAACTGGTGCGACCGGCTGGAACACAGGAAGAGAGATGATCAGCGATTGCCCGACTCCAGCAACTCTGTCTGTGAATTGCTTCGAACTGACTTTTCCCCAGTCCCATTCTTCCTCCTCTACTAGGAGAATGTGGTTTTATGCAGACTGCTTCCCTTCCCTGATGCCTTGTCTTTATTCCCAGTAGGACCTGGAGTGCTGATTGCCTTGTGTCTGTCTGTACCCCCCACACCTTGTAATACCCCAGATGGTCCTCCCCACTCACTGTTTGGCACTTTCTGCTTGCAGCCCCTCTCATACCAGGGGGCGAAACCTGTCAATAAAACTAACTTACAACAGTTCTGCTCTGCTGATCCTTTATTTCAGTCCCTTCCGCCCTCGTTGTGTTAGACTCTGCACCCTGAGGACCATAGGATCTCACCTCGATGTACTCTGCACCACCAGAACGATCATGTCTCTCTCCCTGACTCTCTCTCTGCCGCGCCTCTGTCCATCTCAATTTCCCCCTCAGTCTTTCGGTCTTTTCTCTCTCTCGCTCCCCACATCTCTCTCTGTGTATCCCTCTCTCTTGCTCTCTCACATGCCCCCTCCATCTCTTGCTCTCTCTCCCCCTGTCACTTTCTCTCTCTCTCCTCTCCCTTTCACTTTCTGTCTCTCTCTTCCCATCGCTTGCTCTCTCTCTGTCCGTCTCTCTTTGTCTCTCCCTCCGTGTCCCTCTCCTTGTCCCTGTCTCTCTCTCCCTGTCCCTGTCTCTCTCTCCCTGTCCCTCTCTCTCTCCCTGTCCCTGTCACTCTCTCCCTGTCCCTGTCTCTCTCTCTCCCTGTCCCTGTCTCTCTCTCCCTGTCCCTGTCACTCTCTCCCTGTCCCTGTCTCTCCCTGTCCCTGTCTCTCTCTCTCCCTGTCCCTGTCACTCTCTCCCTGTCCCTCTCTCTCTCCCTGTCCCTCTCTCTCTCCCTGTCCCTGTCACTCTCTCCCTGTCCCTGTCACTCTCTCCCTGTCCCTGTCTCTCTCTCCCTGTCCCTGTCTCTCTCTCCCTGTCCCTCTCTCTCTCCCTGTCCCTGTCACTCTCTCCTTGTCCCTGTCTCTCTCTCTCCCTGTCCCTGTCACTCTCTCCCTGTCCCTGTCTCTCTCTCCCTGTCCCTGTCTCTCTCTCCCTGTCCCTGTCTCTCTCTCTCCCTGTCCCTGTCACTCTCTCCCTGTCCCTCTCTCTCTCCCTGTCCCTGTCACTCTCTCCCTGTCCCTGTCACTCTCTCCCTGTCCCTCTCTCTCCCTGTCCCTGTCACTCTCTCCCTGTCCCTGTCTCTCTCTCCCTGTCCCTGTCTCTCTCTCCCTGTCCCTCTCTCTCTCCCTGTCCCTGTCACTCTCTCCTTGTCCCTGTCTCTCTCTCTCCCTGTCCCTGTCACTCTCTCCCTGTCCCTGTCTCTCTCTCCCTGTCCCTGTCTCTCTCTCCCTGTCCCTGTCTCTCTCTCTCCCTGTCCCTCTCTCTCTCCCTGTCCCTGTCACTCTCTCCCTGTCCCTGTCACTCTCTCCCTGTCCCTGTCTCTCTCTCCCTGTCCCTGTCTCTCTCTCCCTGTCCCTCTCTCTCTCCCTGTCCCTGTCACTCTCTCCTTGTCCCTGTCTCTCTCTCTCCCTGTCCCTGTCACTCTCTCCCTGTCCCTGTCTCTCTCTCCCTGTCCCTGTCTCTCCCTGTCCCTGTCTCTCTCTCTCTCCCTGTCACTCTCTCCCTGTCCCTCTCTCCCTGTCCCTGTCACTCTCTCCCTGTCCCTGTCTCTCTCTCCCTGTCCCTGTCTCTCTCTCCCTGTCCCTGTCTCTCTCTCTCCCTGTCCCTCTCTCTCTCCCTGTCCCTGTCACTCTCTCCCTGTCCCTGTCTCTCTCTCCCTGTCCCTGTCTCTCTCTCCCTGTCCCTGTCTCTCTCTCCCTGTCCCTCTCTCTCTCCCTGTCCCTGTCACTCTCTCCTTGTCCCTGTCTCTCTCTCTCCCTGTCCCTGTCACTCTCTCCCTGTCCCTGTCTCTCTCTCCCTGTCCCTGTCTCTCCCTGTCCCTGTCTCTCTCTCTCTCCCTGTCACTCTCTCCCTGTCCCTCTCTCCCTGTCCCTGTCACTCTCTCCCTGTCCCTGTCTCTCTCTCCCTGTCCCTGTCTCTCTCTCCCTGTCCATTGTAATGATATCAGCAAATAGAGATGGTATTTGCCTGTTCGATTATGATGCCTTAATTGCATGTATTGATTGCTTGTGCCTGACCAGCAGAGAGCATGTGACCGAGAGAAGCAAGGCAGTTAGTTTAGTTTTGGTTTCGTGCTAGATGCATCACAGCATCGTGTCTCCTGTAAAAGCTGTATAAAAGAGTTGAACAGACTTTAGATTAAAACTCATTCTCTTTCATAAATGTCTCATCATTGAACCCACAAAGAAATCAATACATCCGTCTCTCTCTCCCTGTCCCTGTCTCTCTCCCTGTCTGTCACTCTCTCCCTGTCCCTCGCTCCCTGTCCCTGTCCCTCGCTCCCTGTCCCTCTCTCCCTCTTTTTCTCTCTCTCCCCCATTGCACCTGCTCCACCTAATCCATTCACCAGTTATTTCTAGGATGCCACGTTAATCTGTGCGAAAGACACATCCAGGAGTTTGGTGGCCACGGAGAGTCCGCACGACCTGCTGACCTGGGGCACGGGACGGGTGAACAGAAGCTTTGCTTTATTGACGGGCGCCAATCTACTCTCCCTAGGGGTTCAGTGCTGACCAACACTCAAAGTCATGAACCCCTCACCTCTGCACACCCTGGAGTCCATCCCACGCACTGGGCTACAGGGGAACACTCAATTCACACGTTTGAGAACAGTTTAAGAAGAGTTTAATCTATACCCTATGGGACTGAACTTCACGGCAGAATTGGGCAGTAATCAGACCGCGCAAAGGACCAATGTGGCTCATCTCAGGATTGGATCCTGAGTCAAAGATTAATGGGACAGTGTAGAGGGAGCTTTACTCTGTATCTAACTTGTGCTGTACCTGCCCTGGGAGTGTTTGATGGGACAGTGTAGAGGGAGTTTTACTCTGTATCTAACTTGTGCTGTACCTACCCTGTGAGTGTTTGATGGGACAGTGTAGAGGGAGCTTTACTCTGTATCTAACTTGTGCTGTACCTGCCCTGGGATTGTTTGATGGGACAGTGTAGAGGGAGTTTTACTCTGTATCTAACTTGTGCTGTACCTGCCCTGGGAGTGTTTGATGGGACAGTGTAGAGGGAACTATACTCTGTATCTAACCCTGTGCTGTACCTGCCCTGGGAGTGTTTGATGGGACAGTGTAGAGGGAGTTTTACTCTGTATCTAACCTGTGCTGTACCTGCCCTGGGAGTGTTTGATGGGGTAGTGTAGAGGGAGCATTACTCTGTATCTATCCCGTGCTGTACCTGCCCTGGGAGAGTAAAGCTCTCTCTACACTGTCCCATCAAACACTCCCAGGGCAGGTACAGCATGGGTTAGATACAGAGTAAAGCTCCCTCTAAACTGTCCCATCAAACACTCTCGGGGCAGGTGCAGCACGGGTTAGATACAGAGTAAAGCTCCCTCTACACTGTCCCATCAAACACTCCCAGGGCAGGTACAGCACAGGTTAGATACAGAGTAAAGCTCCCTCTACACTGTCCCATCAATCACTCCCAGGGCAGGTACAGCCCGGGTTAGATACAGAGTAAAACTCCTTCTACACTGTCCCATCAATCACTCCCAGGGCAGGTACAGCACGGGTTAGATACAGAGTAAAGCTCCCTCTACACTGTCCCATCAAACACTCCCAGGGCAGGTACAGCCCAGGTTAGATACAGAGTAAAGCTCCCTCTACACTGTCCCATCAATCACTCCCAGGGCAGGTACAGCACGGGTTAGATACAGAGTAAAGCTCCCTCTACACTGTCCCATCAAACACTCCCAGGGCAGGTACAGCCCAGGTTAGATACAGAGTAAAGCTCCCTCTACACTGTCCCATCAAACACTCCCAGGGCAGGTACAGCACGGGTTAGATACAGAGTAAAGCTCCCTCTACACTGTCCCATCAAACACTCCCAGGGCAGGTACAGCCCAGGTTAGATACAGAGTAAAGCTCCCTCTACACTGTCCCATCAAACACTCCCAGGGCAGGTACAGCACGGGTTAGACACAGAGTAAAGTTCCATCTACACTGTCCCATCAAACACTCCCAGGGCAGGTACAGCACGGGTTAGATACAGAGTAAAGCTCCGCTTGCACTGTCCCATCAAACACTCCCAGGGCAGGTACAGCACGGGTTAGATACAGAGTAAAGCTCCCTCTACACTGTCCCATCAAACACTCCCAGGGCAGGTACAGCACGGGTTAGATACAGAGTAAAGCTCCCTGTACACTGTCCCATCAAACACTCCCAGGGCAGGTACAGCACGGGTTAGATACAGAGTAAAGCTCCCTCTACACTGTCCCATCAAACACTCCCAGGGCAGGTACAGCACGGGTTAGATACAGAGTAAAGCTCCCTCTACACTGTCCCATCAAACACTCCCAGGGCAGGTACAGCACGTGTTAGATACAGAGTTAAGCTCCCTCTACACTGCCCATCAAACACTCCCAGGGCAGGTACAGCACGGGTTAGACACAGAGTAAAGCTCCCTCTACACTGTCCCATCAAACACTCCCAGGGCAGGTACAGCACGGGTTAGATACAGAGTAAAGCTCCCTCTACACTGCCCATCAAACACTCCCAGGGCAGGTACAGCACGGGTTAGATACAGAGTAAAGCTCCCTCTACACTGTCCCATCAATCACTCCCAGGGCAGGTACAGCACGGGTTAGATACAGAGTAAAGCTCCCTCTACACTGTCCCATCAAACACTCCCAGGGCAGGTACAGCCCAGGTTAGATACAGAGTAAAGCTCCCTCTACACTGTCCCATCAAACACTCCCAGGGCAGGTACAGCACGGGTTAGATACAGAGTAAAGCTCCCTCTACACTGTCCCATCAAACACTCCCAGGGCAGGTACAGCCCAGGTTAGATACAGAGTAAAGCTCCCTCTACACTGTCCCATCAAACACTCCCAGGGCAGGTACAGCACGGGTTAGATACAGAGTAAAGCTCCCTCTACACTGTCCCATCAAACACTCCCAGGGCAGGTACAGCACGGGTTAGATACAGAGTAAAGCTCCCTCTACACTGTCCCATCAAACACTCCCAGGGCAGGTACAGCACGGGTTAGATACAGAGTAAAGCTCCGCCTGCACTGTCCCATCAAACACTCCCAGGGCAGGTACAGCACGGCTTAGATACAGAGTAAAGCTCCCTCTACACTGTCCCATCAAACACTCCCAGGGCAGGTACAGCACGGGTTAGATACAGAGTAAAGCTCCCTTTACACAGTCCCATCAAACACTCCCAGGGCAGGTACAGCACGGGTTTGATACAGAGTAAAGCTCCCTCTACACTATCCCATAAAACACTCCCAGGGCAGGTACAGCACGGGTTTGATACAGAGTAAAGCTCCCTCTACACTGTCCCATAAAACACTCCCAGGGCAGGTACAGCACGGGTTAGATACAGACACTGCGATGTGATCCTGTATCTGCTCTCTGACACTGACACTGTGTGTTTCAGGAGGGTCTGAATTTTCCCCCTACACCATGCTGGCAGGGCTCGAAGCAGAACTTCAAGTCGGCCCGCTGAGCGTTTTCCTTCATTTAGTGACCTACATTTAAGGTGGTTTCCTGTCGTTCATGTGCAATGTCCTCAATGTCACAAGGGTCGGCTGAAATGAGAGTTGACCCATACTATCCAATTGGTCCATGCACACGCTCACACACTCACATATAGACACTCACACACGCACAGACACTGAGACACTGACAGACACACTCACCCACAGACACACTCACCCAGACACACTCACCCACAGACACAAGCAGACACCCACATGCAGACACGCTCAGACACACAGACACACTGAGACACATGCACAGACACACTGAGACACATGCGCAGACACACTCAGACACGCACACAGACACACTGAGATACACACACAGACACACTAAGACATGCGCACAGACACACTGAGACACATGCACAGACACACTGAGACACATGCACAGACACACTGAGACACATGCACAGACACACTGAGACACACACACAGACACACTGAGACACACACACAGACACACTGAGACACATGCGCAGACACACTGAGACACATGCACAGACAGACTGAGACACATGCACAGACACACTGAGACACACACACAGACACACTGAGACACACACACAGACACACTGAGACACATGCGCAGACACACTGAGACACATGCACAGACACACTGAGACACATGCACAGACACACTGAGACACATGCACAGACACACTGAGACACACACACAGACACACTGAGACACACACACAGACACACTGAGACACACACACAGACACACTGAGACACACACACAGACACACTGAGACACATGCACAGACACACTGAGACACATGCACAGACACACTGAGACACATGCACAGACACACTGAGACACACGCACAGACACACTGAGACACACACACAGACACACTGAGACACATGCGCAGACACACTGAGACACATGCGCAGACACACTGAGACACATGCACAGACACACTGAGACACATGCACAGACACACTGAGACACACACACAGACACACTGAGACACACACACAGACACACTGAGACACACACACAGACACACTGAGACACACACACAGACACACTGAGACACACACACAGACACACTGAGACACACACACAGACACACTGAGACACATGCACAGACACACTGAGATGCGCAGACACACTGAGACACGCACAGACACACTCAGACAAGGACATACTCAGACACAAGCATCGCAGACACGCTCAGACACATGCACTCAGACACACACATAGACTTACACACGTAGACACTTACACAGAAACACTCAAGACACAAGGACACACTCAGGCACACACAGACAAGACACAAGGACACACTCAGGCACACACAGACAAGACACAAGGACACACTCAGGCACACACAGACAAGACACAAGGACACACTCAGGCACACACAGACAAGACACAAGGACACACTCAGGCACACACAGACAAGACACACGGACACACTCAGACACACGTGCACACCCACAAGCACACAGCCACACAACGGGGTGGAGAGATTCCCAGATCAGGGGAATTCATCCCATCAGGGCCTGGTTTTTCCAGGATCTATTCTGGGGTTTTGGGGGGGGCAGTGGCTATCAGCCCCTAACGCTGGGCTCGGAGAGCGATGGGCTCCCCCCACACATGGTTGGGGAGGGGGGGGTGGGGGGAGCGGGTGGTCATGGTTTAGAGCAGGCCCCGCCGGAAGCCTGGGTCCGCCCAAAGGCGGGCGGGAAGGAGGCCCGATGGCTCCTCTCCACAGGGAGGCCCTCTCGCTCACTCTGTGAGGAGCCTGGGCCTACCCTCCCCGACTCCATCGGCATCTGGTGCCACAGGAAGTGAGAGCGAGCAGCGTTGGGCCGAAAGCCTGCCGCTGGGCAAGCACAGTGGAGCCCAGAGCGGCAGGAGTTCCAAGTGGCCTGGGAGAAGGGGGTGTGTGGTTCAATAGGGTAGACGTAGAGAGGATGTTCCCACTTGTGGGGAAGATCAAAACTAGGGGCCATCAATATAAGATCATCACTGATAAATCCAATAGGGAATGCAGGAGAAACTTCTTTACCCAGAGAGTGGTGAGAATGTGGAACTCACTACCACATTGAGGTCAATGGCATAGATGCATTTAAGGGGAAGCTAGATAAACACGAGAGAGGAATAGGTTATGGTGATATTGGGGAAACACTGTGTGTATGTAGATAAACCTGTATAATCCCCTTTTAACTGCTGTATTCCCCTCCCCCCGCAAGACAGTTGCAAGCTGAGAGGAATAAGGCATGTTCAGACTTGCCTGCTGCTGAGAGAAGGAAAACCAATCAGGTTCCAGCAGGTGACCAATCCGTGAGTCATCACAGGCTCGTGGGCTTTACGAATTCAGTACTGTATTGTGAGAGTTGGAGTAAAGACCTATTTCTTGTAGCTCGCTGTGTTGCCTATTTCTTTACGCGGGAGACTGTAGTCTCCCACATTGGTGACCCTGAATGTCGGCGGCCGAAGCCCCCGACTCACGTAGCCCTACAGAGGCCAGCAACAACCCGACGGCAACCAGCAGCAGCCCGATGTCGGCCGGCGCCGCGTCCTTGAAGCTCCCCACCTTCTGGGAACACCAAGCACCAGCTTGGTTCGCGCACATGGAGGCCCAATTCACCCTTCGCAGGGTTCAAGACGATGAAGAAAGGTCCCTCCACGTAGTCTCAGCACTAGCAAGCTCCACCGCCGCCGAAGTTCTCGACCTGCTGGGGAACCTACCACAGACCGGCAAGTACTCAACCATTAAGGGCCGCTTGCTGCAGGCTTACGGCCTGTCCGGGGAGGAGAGGGCCCGTAGGCTTCTTTCACTACCAGGCCTCGGCGACTCTACCCCGACCCAGTTGATGAGCCGGATGCTTGCGCTCCTGGGCTCTGAACCGCAGTGCTTCTTGTTTCGGGCCCTTTTCCTCAGCCTGCTTCCTCAGCAGGTACAGACTGCCCTCGCGGGGTCCCCGATCACGGACTGCATACAACTGGCAGCCGCCGCGGACAAAGTCTTCAGCGTCGCCCAACTTGGCTGTGCAGCCGCGAGGCTTCCCGACACCACCGAGCACGCGCCGCCACGCCAGGCCGCAGAACTATGCTACTACCACGCGCGTTTCGGCCACAAGGCCCAACGCTGCAGAGCACCCTGCTCTTTCGATCAAACCAAGATGGCCGCCCGGCCCAACGCGCCAGCCCCGCGCCACCGTCTAGGCCCGCTCGACCGCACCCCCGCCGCCACGATGGCCATCGGCACCGCAGGTAAACTGCTGTACATAACCGACTCCCTTTCAGGGCGCAGATTCCTTTGCGACACCGGAGCCCAATGCAGCATAATTCCTGCCTCCCAGCTCGACATCCAGGCAGGCTGCAGCGGCCCACCCCTCGTGGTGGCAAATGGCGCAGCCATCGCTACTTTTGGAAAGCAACGGGCCGAGGTTTGTTTCAACGGCCAGCGATTTACGTGGGATTTCGTGACGGCCTCGGTGGCACATCCCTTGCTGGGCGCCAATTTTCTTTGCACCTACGGACTCCTGGTCGACGTCCGCGACAGGCGCCTGATCGATGCAGCAACTTTCACTTCACTGGCCTGCCAGCAGAGCAACAGCCCGGCCCTCGTCGGGTCCTGCTCTGCCCCGGCGGATGATGACTACGCCCGCCTACTCGCAGATTTCCCGAGGCTCACACAACCGACCTTCTCAGCCGCGGCAGCCAAGCATGGTGTCGAGCACCACATCGCCACTACGGGACCACCAGTATTCGCCCGAGCCAGACGCCTGGACCCAGCCAAGATGGCGGTGGCCAAGGACGAATTCGCCACGATGGAGAAACTGGGCATCATCCGCCGCTCGAACAGCCCCTGGTCGTCCCCCCTCCACATTGTGCCCAAGCCGGGCGGTGGCTGGCGCCCCTGCAGCGATTACAGATGGCTCAACGACGCCACCACGCCCGATAGATACCCCATTCCGCACATCCAAGACTTCTCGGCACACCTAGCAGGAAAGTCCGTCTTTTCCAAGGTCGACCTGATTCGTGGCTACCATCAGGTCCCCGTCCACCATGCAGACGTCCAGAAGACGGCGGTCATCACCCCCTTCGGACTGTTCGAGTTCCTGCGCATGCCCTTCGGGCTCAAGAACGCCGCACAGGCCTTCCAACGGCTCATGGATTCCGTCCTACGGGACCTGAGCTTCCTGTTCGTCTATCTGGACGACATCCTCGTGGCCAGCACCAGCAAGGCCGAGCACATTGCGCATTTGCGCTCTCTTTTCCAGCGCCTCAGCCAACACGGGCTAATCGTCAACCCGGCCAAATGCCAGTTCGGAGCAGCCCAAATTGACTTTCTCGGCCACAGAATCTCGCCAAGGGGAGCCATTCCCCTGCCATCCAAGGTGCAGGCGGTGGCGGACTTTCCCCAGCCCACCTCAGTCAAGGCGCTGCAGGAACTTTTGGGGATGGTCAATTTCTATCACCGTTTCGTGCCCAAGGCCGCCTCACTCATGTGCCCCCTCTACGAAGCCACCAGGGGCAAAACGGGCAAAGAGCAACTCACCTGGTCCAGCGAGATGGCGACAGACTTCCACCAGACCAAAAGCGCTTTGGCCAACGCCACACTACTGGCCCACCCCATCCCGGGCGCCAAGACCGCCCTCACCACGGATGCCTCGGATTACGCCGTCGGCGCTGTCCAGCAACAGTGGGTCGAAGGCGCGTGGCAGCCACTGGCATTTTTCAGCCGACAGCTGCGCAAGAACGAGCAGGCCTACAGCACGTTCGACAGAGAGCTCCTGGCCCTGTTCCTGGCAATCCGGCACTTCCGTTTCCTCCTGGAAGGCCAGCCGTTCACCGCATTCGTGGACCACAAGCCGCTCACTTTCGCCATGGCCAAAGTAACCGAACCCTGGTCCGCACGCCAACAGCGCCAACTCAGCTTCATCTCGGAGTTCACCACGGACATCCGCCACGTCGCCGGCAAGGACAATTTGGTGGCCGACTGCCTCTCAAGACCCTCGCTCCACGCAGTGCACCTGGGCGTCGATTACGCCAGCATGGCGAGAGACCAGGCCGCCGACGCGGAGATCCAGGCCCTCAGGACGTCAACCACCAGTCTCACTCTGGCCGACATCCACTTCCACGCAGCCGGCACAACCCTCCTGTGCGACGTCTCCGTCCCCTCGCCTAGGCCGGTCGTCCCATCCGCCTGGCGCAAGCGAGTTTTCGACATCATCCATGGCCTCTCACATCCAGGGATGCGTGCGTCTCAGAAACTCATGTCCACCAAGTTCGTCTGGCCTGGACTCCACAAGGATGTGAGAGACTGGACCAACACATGCGTGGCATGTCAGCGCGCTAAGGTCCAGCAGCACACCAAGGCACCATTGGAGTGTTTCCCGGTGCCCGAGAGGCGTTTCGACCACGTCCACGTCGATCTGGTAGGCCCCTTGCCGCCGTCGCACGGTTTCACACACCTGCTCACGATCGTCGACCGCACCACCAGATGGCCCGAGGCGGTTCCCCTCGCCTCCACCACCACAACCGACGTCGCGCGAGCATTCGTCTCGACATGGGTGGCCCGGTTCGGCATGCCGACCGACATATCCTCGGACAGAGGCCCCCAGTTCACCTCCCACTTGTGGAATGCCATCACCGCCGGCCTCGGCACCAAGTTGCACAGGACAACAGCCTACCACCCGCAGGCCAACGGGCTCTGCGAGCGCTTTCATCGTTCCTTGAAAGCTTCCCTCTGCGCCAGCCTGGCCGACACCAGCTGGATCGACAAACTACCCTGGGTCCTCCTGGGATTGCGCACCGCGCCCAAAGAGGACCTCCGCGCCTCCGCGGCCGAGATGGTCTACGGCCAACCGCTCAGAGTACCAGGCGACTTCCTCCCCCTGACAACGGAGCCGTGGTCGGCCGCCAGACAGCTTTCCCTGCACCAGGACACGGCCCAGAAATTCCGTCCAGTGCCCACTTCGCAACACGGCCCGCAGCCGTCCTACGTGCCTCGGGACTTACGACATGCGGAGTTCGTCTTCGTGCGCCATGACGCGCACAGAGGCCCGCTGCAGGCACCATATACCGGCCCCTTCTCAGTATTGGAGACGGGGGACAAAGCTTTTCTTATCGACGTCGGCGGGAAGCCGTACCTTATTTCAGTAGACCGCCTCAAACCGGCGCACCTGGACCTCAGCTTCCCGTTTCGTCCGGCTCTTCCCCCACGGTGGGGCAGACCTCCCGCGTTGGCGGCGGCCCCACAAGAGGACCAAGACACGACAGAACCTTACTTCCCGGTCGCCGCCCCACCTTCGCCGGCAGCCCGTCCAGCCAGCCCACCGGCAGACCAGCCGCCAGACCAGCCGACGAACCAACCGGCCGACCTCCCAGACAGCCCTCCTCACACGCCAGATGGCTACTACAGCCGCTACGGCCGTTTGGTCAAACCTCCGCAGAGACTGACTTTTACAGTTAACGAGGATTCTGGGGGGGCGTATGTGGCGTTGCCACATTGGGGAAACACTGTGTGTATGTAGATAAACCTGTATAATCCCCTTTTAACTGCTGTATTCCCCTCCCCCCGCAAGACAGTTGCAAGCTGAGAGGAATAAGGCATGTTCAGACTTGCCTGCTGCTGAGAGAAGGAAAACCAATCAGGTTCCAGCAGGTGACCAATCCGTGAGTCATCACAGGCTTGCGGGCTTTACGAATTCAGTACTGTATTGTGAGAGTTGGAGTAAAGACCTATTTCTTGTAGCTCGCTGTGTTGCCTATTTCTTTACGCGGGAGACTGTAGTCTCCCACAATAGGATGAATTGAAGAGGGATGGGAGGAGGCTCGTGTGGAGCATAAACACCGGCACAGACCAGTTGGGCCGAATGGCCTGTTTCTGTGCTGTAAATGCTGTGTAATTGTATGTAAAATGGGTTTGGGTCTCAGTCCGAGTACTCCGCTCTAGATCTCTGCTGCAACTTGGCACCATGACTGACCGAGCAAATCCCTTGACGCCACACAGAGATACCAGTGGAAGATCTGACTGTCCTGGTCTGCTTTCAAATTCTTTCTCGGGATGTGGGCGATCCCTAGTTGCCCCTTGAGGTGGTGGTGGGCCCTCTTCTTGAACCACTAGCGGTTTTGATACAACTGAGGGGGCTCGCTAGGCCACCTCAGAGGGCCAGTTAAGAGTCGAGCACTTTTGGTGTGGGACTGCAGCCTTCGGTTGCCTGAGGAAGAGAGTGTTTGAAGACCAGGACCTCAAACCCAGCACCAAGCTCATGGTCTACAGAGCAGTAGTGATACCCGCCCTCCTGTATGCTTCAGAGACATGGACCATGTACAGCAGGCACCTCAAGGCACTGGAGAGGTACCACCAACGCTGCCTCCGCAAGATCCTGCAAATCCATTGACAGGATAGGCGCACCGATGTCAGTGTTCTCGCTCAGGCCAACATCCCCAGCATTGAAGCTTTGACCACGCTCGATCAGCTCCGATGGACGGGCCACATCGTCCGCATGCCCGATACGAGACTCCCAAAACAAGCACTCTACTCAGAGCTCCGACACGGCAAGAGAGCCCCAGGTGAGCAGAGGAAACGCTTCAAGGACACCCTCAAAACCTCCTTGAAAAAGTGCAACATCCCCACCGACACCTGGGAATCCCTGGCCCAAGACCACACAAAGTGGAGGAGAAGCATCCGGGAAGGTACCGAACACCTCGAGCCTCTTCGCCGGGAGCAAGCAGAAGCCAAGCGCAAACAGCGGAAGGAGTTCACGTCAACCCAAGCACCCCACCCACCCGCCCCTTCAACCACCGTCTGCCCCACCTGTGACAGAGACTGTAGGTCCCGCATTGGACTCATCAGTCACCTGAGAACTCATTTTTAGTGTGGAAGCAAGTCATCCTCGGTTCAGAGGGACTGCCTAAGAAGAAGAAGAAGGTCCAGACCGGGAAAGGATGAAAAGAAAAGACTTACATTTATATAGCGTCTTTCACGACCACTGGACATCTCAAAGCACTTTACAGCCAGTACTTTTGGCGTGTGTTGTAATGTAGAAAATGTGGCAGCCAATTTGCGCACAGCAAGCTCCCACAAACAGCAATGTGATAATGACCAGATGATCTGTTTTAGTGATGTTGATTGAAGGATCAATATTGGCCAGGACATCAGGGATAACTCCCCTGCTCTTCTTCGAAATAGTGCCATGGGATCTTCTACATCCAGAGAGGACAGACGGGGCCTCGGTTTAATGTCTCATCCGAAAGACGGCACCTCCGACAGCGCAGCACTCCCTCAGCACTGCACTGGAGTGTCAGCTGAGATTTTTGTGCTCAAGTCCCTGGAGTGGGACTTGAACCCACAACCTTCTGACTCAGAGGCGAAGGTGCTACTGAAGTGGGGAAAGAGTTAAACTGACATCGCTGGCAGTTTCACTGAATGGTGTAAGAAAGACAGGGGCTAACATGAAAGGCCACATCCATAAAGAGGCGGTCAAGATAAGCTGACCTTTGAAGACTAAAAAAGCAATTAAGTGGAGACAGGGCGTCTAGAATTTCAACTGCCCGTAAGAACTTTATTACCTAGGTCACATTCCAAGTTATCTTTTAATCAGCATTCAGCAGTTTGAGTGATTGATTGAGGAAGCAGCTTATACATGTTTACCTTAGGATATGTAACCAATCCGTGAAGGTGCATGCTGGCCAAGATCCAATCAGGTTGCAGGACTGAATTGTGCATGAGCCGGCCATGTGTTGTAATGTATAAAAATGTAGTGTTTGCTGTAACAATTTGGAGAAGTCTGGCTAAGACAGAGCAGACTGTCTCCCCACTGGTGTAATAAAGACAACTTGACTATCGATCTGAAACCTTGTCGAGTGTTGGTTTAAAATACTCCACAACACTACCCACTGAGCCACAGCTGACAGATGGCATGTTTCCTTGCCTAAAGGGACATCAGTAAACCAGTTGGGGTTTTTAAAAACGACAATCAGACAGCTTCACAGTTTTACTGATACTAGCTTTTTATTTCCAGATTTTAAAAAGTGAATTTAAATTCTCAAACTGCCATGATGGGATTTGAACTCATGGGTTATTAGTCCAGGCCTCTGGATTACTAGTCCAGTAACAGAACCATGACACTACTGTACCCCTCTGGATTACTAGTCCAGTAACAGAACCATGACACTACTGTACCCCTCTGGATTATTAGTCCAGTAACAGAACCATGACACTACTATACCCCTCTGGATTACTAGTCCAGTAACAGAACCATGACACTACTGTACCCCTCTGGATTACTAGTCCAGTAACAGAACCATGACACTACTGTACCCCTCTGGATTACTAGTCCAGTAACAGAACCATGACACTACTGTACCCCTCTGGATTACTAGTCCAGTAACAGAACCATGACACTACTGTACCCCTCTGGATTACTAGTCCAGTAACAGAACCATGACACTACTGTACCCCTCTGGATTACTAGTCCAGTAACAGAACCATGACACTACTGTACCCCTCTGGATTACTAGTCCAGTAACAGAACCATGACACTACTGTACCCCTCTGGATTACTAGTCCAGTAACAGAACCATGACACTACTGTACCCCTCTGGATTATTAGTCCAGTAACAGAACCATGACACTACTGTACCCCTCTGGATTATTAGTCCAGTAACAGAACCATGACACTACTGTACCCCTCTGGATTACTAGTCCAGTAACAGAACCATGACACTACTGTACCCCTCTGGATTATTAGTCCAGTAACAGAACCATGACACTACTGTACCCCTCTGGATTATTAGTCCAGTAACAGAACCATGACACTACTGTACCCCTCTGGATTACTAGTCCAGTAACAGAACCATGACACTACTGTACCCCTCTGGATTACTAGTCCAGTAACAGAACCATGACACTACTGTACCCCTCTGGATTATTAGTCCAGTAACAGAACCATGACACTACTGTACCCCTCTGGATTATTAGTCCAGTAACAGAACCATGACACTACTGTACCCCTCTGGATTACTAGTCCAGTAACAGAACCATGACACTACTGTACCCCTCTGGATTATTAGTCCAGTAACAGAACCATGACACTACTGTACCCCTCTGGATTACTAGTCCAGTAACAGAACCATGACACTACTGTACCCCTCTGGATTACTAGTCCAGTAACAGAACCATGACACTACTGTACCCCTCTGGATTACTAGTCCAGTAACAGAACCATGACACTACTGTACCCCTCTGGATTATTAGTCCAGTAACAGAACCATGACACTACTGTACCCCTCTGGATTATTAGTCCAGTAACAGAACCATGACACTACTGTACCCCTCTGGATTACTAGTCCAGTAACAGAACCATGACACTACTGTACCCCTCTGGATTACTAGTCTATTACTAACGACCTCACTACCTTACTAACAACAGAAAATGCTGGAAAAACTCAGCAGGTCAGGCAACATCCGTGGAGAGAAGGGTTTCGACCCCAAACGTCAACTCAAATTTCTCTCCACGGATGTTGCCTGACCTGCTGAATTTTTCCAGCATTTTCTGTTGTTATTTCGGATTTCCAGCATCCGCAGCATTTTGCTATCTCACTACCTTACTGTTCAGTTAGTTGACTTTAAGTTTGAGATTTTCATTCTCTCTCTCTCTCTCTCTCTCTCTCTCTCTCTCCAGGTAACTTGGGGACTGCAATCGGATTCCTAGATCCTGGAACTCCCTTCGGTTGGACGGAGAGAAAAACCGCGGCGATAATTTAAAAAAAAATCAACCATCAACTTTCTTTATTATGTGTCCAGAGTTAGAATGGGAAATGCAAATGTAATCATGTCACGCTGTAATAACACTGTTCCACCAGGGGTGGCACTATAGGGCAGGAGGGTGTAATTAAAGCGTGACATGTTTACATAGACATTTTCCATTATAAGTGGGGATGTGGGAAATTATCATGGAAATACACCTTAAGATAGGGACTGAATTATGTCAGTACGCCCTGGTCCAATCACTCTCCTCCCCCCCACCACCCCCCATCTCTCCTAAAGAGACTCAACTATTCCAATGCTCTCCTGGCCGGCCTCCCATCCTCCATAAGCTTGAGCTCATCAAAAACTCTGCGGCTCGTACCCTAACTCGCACCAAGTCCCATTCACCCATCACCCACTGTGCTCACTGACCTACACTTACTCCCGGTCCAGCAACACCTCAATTTTAAAATTCTCAACCTTGTGTTCAAATCCCTCCACGGCCCTCGCCACCCACCCCCTGCCACCCCCCCCTCCCCCCCACCGAGATCTCTGTGCTCCTCCAATTCTGGCCTCTTGTGTATCCCCAATTTTAATCGCTCCAGCATTGGTGACTGTGCCTTCAGCTGCCTAGGCCCTAGGCTCTGGAATTCCCTCACTAAAACTCTCTGCCTCTCTACTCTATTAAGGCGCTCCTTAGAACCTAAATCTTTAACTAAGTTTTTGGTCAACTGCCCTAATATCTCATGTGGCTCGGTGTCAAATTTTGTTTGATAACGCTCCTGTTGTTAGATTCGAATTTGGAGAAACTCTAGACAGAGACGGAATTGAGGACAAGTACAGAATTTATTAAAACAACTAAAAAAATACTTGTGCACAAGGGAGAGTCATCCTGTTTCCTCAAACAAGAGATGCACTCACAAAAGACAAGCTGATGTTCATTCAAGTTATACAATTCTATAAGCAACGCCCACCTGCTACAGAATGGGGCGTATACGTACAAACAGTGTCATAACAGTTGCTCTTTATTGGTTTATGTGGTTAGTCACTCAACTGTCGGGTCCACCCATCAACTGTCGGACCCACCCCCCCTTGAACTCAGGTAACCCCCGACCATGTTAGCCACAGATGTGGATTGTAATTTTACTCCCTGCATTTCTGTTGTTATCTGTTCCCCTTTGCAGGCCTTGTTGTTACTTTGAGAAAACATGTCATATCCTTATCTGTCGAACAGGCCGGATAATTGCAAGGCCACATTGATTCATGTGTTCTGAACTAATACCATTTGATTGTTAATTGTACTCTTATCTCCTAGGAGGACAGGGCAGTGTTTAGACACTGCTCTACTGAAGTGCTGTGGACACACATATTCCCATGCCCTTATCACTTCTATGTGTCGTTGATGTTTAATATTCGACCTTGCTGCATCCCTGCTATCTGCTCCCAGCTGCATTTTGTCAATCTCTGTTCTAAGACTTAAAAAAAAATCTTTGTCTTTAACAGCTAACATAGTCAAGTATCCCAGAATTCATTGGGAACTAGCTGGATCCTTCAGTGCGAAGCATCTTGAGATGTTTTACTATGTTAAAGGCGCTGTACATAAATGCAAGTTGTTGCTGTTGTTGTTCTTGGGATAGGACCAGGGGCAACAAGTAGTCACTGGTACGTCACCAGGGTGTCTACTCTTTGTTTGTGGGGCTAGACACGAGGGCTGATATAATGGTCAGGGGCTCCCGTAGGCTGGGATTGGAACCCAGGTCCTCCCTGTTGTGTGTGTGTGTGAGTGCGCGCGTGTGTGTGTGTGTGTGTGTGTGTGTGTGAGTGCATGGGGCTCAGTTCCACACCGGGCGAGATCAGCTATCCTCAAGGCCGGGGATGGAGCCTGGGCCCTTCCTGCTCTGTGTGCGGGGCTCAGTACCACACCAGGTGAGATCGGGTGAACTCTGAACTAATTTTTTTAAGCAGTCCTAATGTGATGAACTTTTGCTGATTTTTCCAGAGGGGTATGCTCAGATTGGTTTGGACCAAACTCTGGGACATCTGGGTAAGTCTTACCTGAGACTCATTCTGATCAGCGTTTCTCTCGTGGATTTTACAGCTCTACTCACCTTGTAGTATTCAGATAGTCAGACACGCTTCACTGAATATTTATCATAGAATCACACAGCACAGGAGGAGGCCATTCGGCCTGTCGTGCCTGTGCTGGCTCTTTGAAAGACCTCTCCATTTAGTCCCACTCCCCCCTGATCTTTCCCGAAAGCCCAAGCATATTTTTCTGTTTCCAGTATTCACCCAATTCCCTTTTGAAAGTTACTATTGAATCTGGTTCCACCGCCCTTTCAGGCAGCGCATTCCAGATCACAATAACTCGCTGCGTAAAAAACTTTCCTCATGTCGCCTCTGGTTCTTCTGCCAATTATCTTAAATCTGTGTCCTCTGGTCACCGACCCTCCTGCCACTGGAAACAGTTTCTCCTTTTTTACTCTATCAAAACACTTCATGATTTTGAACACCTCGATTAAATCTCCCCATAACCTTCCTGCTCGAAGGAGAACAATCCCAGCTTCTCCAGTCTCTCCACATAACTGAAGTCCCTCATCCCTGGAACCATTCTGGTCAATCTCCCTTTAACCTTCTCTGCTCTAAGGAGAACAACCCCAGCTTCTCCAGTCTCTCCACATAACTGAGGCCCCTCATCCCTGGTACCATTCTGGTCAATCTCCCCTTAACCTTCTCTGCTCTAAGGAGAACAACCCAGCTTCTCCAGTCTCTCCACATAACTGAAGTCCCTCATCCCTGGTACCATTCTGGTCAAACTCCTCTGCACTCTCTCCAAGGCCTTGACATCCTTCCTAAAGTGCGGTGACCAGAATTGGACACAACACTCCAGCTGAGGCCTAACCAGTGATTTATAAAGGTTTAGCGTAACATTCTTCGGTGTCAGCTGTGGCTCAGTGGGTAGCACTCTCACATCTGAGTCATAAAGGTTATGGGTTCAAGTCCCACTCGAGAGATTGAGCACGTAATCTAGGCTAACACTGGCCAATATTAATTTCTTAACCAACATCACTAAAATAGATTATCTGGTCATTCATCTGATTGCTGCACCTTGTCATGCACAAATTCGCTGCCACGTTTCCTAAGAAGATTAAATGGGAGGATAGTATCAGTGATAGGGGAGAGTGTACATGGGCTGTGGGAGGAGATTAAATGGGTGGGGAGAGTCAGTGATAGGGGAGAGTGTACATGGGCTGTGGGAGGAGATTAAATGGGTGGGGAGAGTCAGTGATAGGGGAGAGTGTACATGGGCTGTGGGAGGAGATTAAATGGGTGGGTAGAGTCAGTGATAGGGGAGAGCGTACATGGGCTGTGGGAGGAGATTAAATGGGTGGGGAGAGTCAGTGATAGGGGAGAGTGTACATAGGCTGTGGGAGGAGATTAAATGGGTGGGGAGAGTCAGTGATAGGGGAGAGTGTACATGGGCTGTGGGAGGAGATTAAATGGGTGGGGAGAGTCAGTGATAGGGGAGAGTGTACATGGGCTGTGGGAGGAGATTAAATGGGTGGGTAGAGTCAGTGATAGGGGAGAGCGTACATGGGCTGTGGGAGGAGATTAAATGGGTGGGGAGAGTCAGTGATAGGGGAGAGTGTACATAGGCTGTGGGAGGAGATTAAATGGGTGGGGAGAGTCAGTGATAGGGGAGAGTGTACATGGGCTGTGGGAGGAGATTAAATGGGTGGGTAGAGTCAGTGATAGGGGAGAGTGTACATGGGCTGTGGGAGGAGATTAAATGGGTGGGGAGAGTCAGTGATAGGGGAGAGTGTACATGGGCTGTGGAAGGAGATTAAATGGGTCGGTAGTGTCAGTGATAGGGGAGAGTGTACATGGGTTGTGGGAGGAGATTAAATGGTTGGGGAGAGTCAGCGATAGGGGAGAGTGTACATGGGCTGTGGGAGGAGATTAAATGGGTGGGGAGATTCAGTGATAGGGGAGAGCGTACATGGGCTGTGGGAGGAGATTAAATGGGTAGGGAGAGTCAGTGATAGGGGAGAGTGTACATGGGCTGTGGGAGGAGATTAAATGGGTGGGGAGAGTCAGTGTTAGGGGAGAGTGTACATGGGCTGTGGGAGGAGATTAAATGGGTGGGGAGGGTCAGTGTTAGGGGAGAGTGTACATGGGCTGTGGAAGGAGATTAAATGGGTGGGGAGAGTCAGTGATAGGGGAGAGTGTACATGGGCTGTGGGAGGGGATTAAATGGGTGGGCAGAGTCAGTGATGGGGAGAGTGTACATGGGCTGTGGAAGGAGATTAAATGGGTGGGGAGAGTCAGTGATAGGGGAGAGTGTACATGGGCTGTGGGAGGGGATTAAATGGGTGGGTAGAGTCAGTGATAGGGGAGAGTGTACATGGGCTGTGGGAGGAGATTAAATGGGTGGGGAGAGTCAGTGATAGGGGAGAGTGTACATGGGCTGTGGGAGGAGATTAAATGGGTGGGGAGAGTCAGTGATAGGGGAGAGTGTGCATGGGCTGTGGGAGGAGATTAAATGGGTGGGGAGAGTCAGTGATAGGGGAGAGTGTACATAGGCTGTGGGAGGAGATTAAATGGGTGGGGAGAGTCAGTGATAGGGGAGAGTGTACATGGGCTGTGGGAGGGGATTAAATGGGTGGGGAGAGTCAGTGATGGGGAGAGTGTACATGGGCTGTGGGAGGCGATTAAATGGGTGGGGAGAGTCAGTGATAGGGGAGAGTGTGCATGGGCTGTGGGAGGAGATTAAATGGGTGGGGAGAGTCAGTGATAGGGGAGAGTGTACATGGGCTGTGGGAGGAGATTCAATGGGTGGGGAGAGTCAGTGATAGGGGAGAGTGTACATGGGCTGTGGAAGGAGATTAAATGGGTGGGTTGCAGGAGTCTACGTACTCCTAACAAAATATACTGAACTCGGAGAGTTTCAACAGAAAAGTTTTAATTGTTGAGACCACATGTTGAACACAAAAATGGCGTCAGAGACGACACCAAGCCCGACTGTCTTTAATCAGTCCACCGCTTCGACTGCCCCTCCCCCGCTCTGGGCTTAACTATGTTGCAGATCGAGTTTCTTAAAGGTGTGATCCTTCTTAAAGGCATGACGCCTGATTTATAGTCTACGGACCGAAAAGCGGATTGTGTCCTTTCTGTGATCGGTACACCACACAGTTCCCCCCAGAATCCGCTAGTAGGGAGTGTACAAACCGGCGTGGCGGCTTGATGGCACGGCCGGAATGGCTCTTGGCGGTTGGTGTTGGGAGCGGGGCGGTCGGACGCGTCGGGCTCCTAGGCGGTCTGCCCCGCGGTGGGGGTTGGCCCACTTGAAAGGGTTTGTCAGGCTCTAGGTGCACCAGCTTGAGCCGGTCGACCGACACCTTGTCAGTTCTGCCGCCCACTTGGAGGAGGAAGAACTTGTTCCCCGTCTGGAGTACCTTGTAGGGTCCGTTGTATGGGGGCCGTAGAGGTCCTCGGTGGGTGTCATGGCGCACGAAAACAAATTTGGCCATGTGCAGGCTAGGTGGTACGCGGGTTGCTGGTTCGCTGTGCCGGCCGGTGGGTACCGGAGCGAACTGTTGTGCTCGGTTGGCGAAAGCGCGGCGTTGCTGGTCAGCCGACCAGGGGGTCGTGGCGGTGGGCAGGAACTCTCCGGGTATGCGCAGCGGCTGGCTGTACACGAGTTCCACCGCCGAGGCTTGCAGGTCTTCCTTGACCACGGAGCGTAGGCCAAGTAGCACCCACGGGAGGCAGTCGATCCAAGCCTCGTCCTCGAGGCTGGCGCGGAGGGACGCCTTTGTGGACTTGTGGAATCGCTTGCACAGTCCGTTGGCTTGGGGGTGGTAAGCCGTGGTGTGGTGAACGGCCACCCCGAGGTTTCGGCCGATGGCGGCCCACAGATCAGAGGTGAACTGCAGGCCTCTATTCGACGTCATGTCGGAGGGGACGCCGAACCGAGCGACCCAGGTCCCGATGAATGCCCTCGCGATGTCGGCGGCGGTGGTGGACGTCAGTGGAATGGCCTCGGGCCAGCGGGTGGTACGGTCCACGATTGTCAGCAGGTGCATGTGACCTTGTGATGGCGGCAGGGGGCCGACGAGGTCGATGTGGACATGGTCAAACCTTCTTTCTGGCACGGTGAACTCCTCGAGTGGGGCTTTGACGTGCTGGTGGATTTTGGCACGCTGGCAAGCTATGCAGGATCTGGACCAGATGCGCACATCTTTGCACAGGCCGCGCCAGACAAATCGGTTGGCCACCAGTCTAATGGACGCACGGGTGCCGGGGTGTGAGAGGCCGTGGACGATGTCTAACACCCATTTTCGCCAGGACGCCGGGACTACAGGGCGGGGTTGCGCCAAGGAGGTGTCGCATTTGACTGTGATGGCGGACAGGCCGCAGGCGACGTCGGTCAGTCACAGCCCTGGGAGGGTTGTGGGCGCGGAGAGCAGATCGGGGTCGGTGCGTTGCTCCGCTGCCAGTTGAGCATAGTCCACTGCCAGGTGGGCGCCGTGGACGGCGGGGCGGGATAGGCAGTCGGCCACCATGTTGTCTCGACCGGAGACGTGCCGGATGTCCATGGTGAATTCGGACACCGCGGCGAGCTGGCGTAGTTGCCTGGCTGACCACGGGTCCGCAGATTTTGCCATCGCAAATGTCAGGGGTTTGTGGTCGACAAACGCGGTGAAGGGGCGGCCCTCCAGAAGAAATCTAAAATGGCGGACTGCCAGGTACAGTGCGAGGAGCTCGCGGTCTAAGGCGCTGTATTTGGCCTCTGGGGGGCGCAGTTGGCAGCTGAAAAAGGCCAGCGGTTGCCAGGCCCCGTCGACCCACTGTTCGTACATGGCGCCGACCGCGTGGTCGGAGGCGTCCGTGGTGAGGGCCACCCTGGCGTTGGGCTGTGGGTGAGCGAGCATGGTGGCGTCGGTGAGCGCCTTTTTGGTTGAGTCGAAAGCGGTCAACATGTCCGCCGACCACTCGATCGCCATTCTGTCTTTCTTACCCCGGAGGGCTTCGTATCGGGGCCACATGAGGGAGGCCGCTCCGGGAATGAAGCGGTTGTAAAAGTTGATCATCCCCAAGAACTCCTGGAGGCCTTTGATGGTGGTAGGCCGGGGGAACTGCTGGATGGCTTGCACCTTGGCGGGCAGGGGAATGGCTCCGTCCTGCGTGATGTGGTGGCCGAGGAATTCGATCCTGCTGAGGCCGAATTGGCACTTGGCTGGGCTGATGATGAGCCCGTGCTCACTGAGCCGCTGGAACAGGGTGCGGAGGTGCTCGATGTGTTCCTGCTTGGAGGAACTAGCTACCAGGATGTCATCCAGGTAGACAAAGAGGAACTTCAGGTCCCGGAGGACCGAGTCCATGAGCCGCTGGAAGGCCTGGGCCGCGTTTTTGAGGCCGAAGGGCATTCGGAGGAACTCGAGTAGCCCAAAAGGAGTGATTATGGCCGTCTTGGGGACGTCCGTGGGGTGGACTGGCACCTGATGGTAACCGCGCACCAGGTCGACTTTGGAGAAGACTGAGCGGCCGGCCAGTCTAGCCGAGAAGTCTTGAATGTGCGGTATGGGGTACCGATCCAGCGTGGTGGCGTTGTTTAGGCGCCAGTAGTCCCCGCAGGGGCACCATCCCCCGTCGGGTTTGGTGACGATGTGGAGTGGGGAGGCCCAGGGGCTGTTGGAGTGGCAGATGATGCCGAGCTGTTCCATTGTGGCGAACTCGGCCCGCGCGATCTCCAGCTTGGCCGGGTCCAGCCTGTGGGCCTGTGGTGGGGATGAAGTGTTCTACCCTGTGCTTAGCAACTTTCGCGGAGAAGGTCGGGTTGGTGAGGAGTGCTGAGTAGTCGTCCGTTGAGCGGGCGCGGCACTGCCACGCCATTTCGGCGGGTTGGGGGGGGCCATGGCGCCCGGGATAGGTGACATGGTGTTCATGTCCACGAGGCGGCGCCGAGGCATGTCGACCAACAGGCTGTGGGCGCACAGGAAATCCGCACCGAGGAGCGGGGAGAGCACCTTGGTGGTGATAAACTCCCAGTGGTAGCGGCGGCCTGCGAGGTCGATGGTGACGGTGCGGGTGCCGTACGTCCGGATGTCGGTGCCGTTGGCGGCAGCCAGCGCAGGGCCGCGGCCGCCTCGCTGGATCTCGAGGGCGGACGCGGGGATGATGCTGCGCTGCGCGCCCGTGTTGCATAGGAAACGGCGTCCAGAGGCGCTGTCCGTAACGTACAGCAGCGCGCCTGCTTGCCCCACGGCCATCATGTAGGCCGGTATGGGGGCGGTTGGAAACGTGCAGGGATGGCTGCAACGGCATGCCCGTGCGCCGAACCGGGTATGGAAGTAGCAGTAGCCCTGGATCGGAGGGCTTGGGGAAGTGGGGGCCTGGGGGGCCTCGTGGCCGAGCTGTGTGGCCGCGCGATAGAGGGTGGAGCGCGCGCCGACGCTGCGGAGGCCAGGTCGGGGGTGACGGCGTGGTTGGAGCCGGCGGACAGGAGCTTATCGGCTTCGTCGGCCAGGTCCTCGAGGTCGGTGAGGCTGGACGCCATGATCGCCGGGGGGTAGTTGGCGGATAAAGAGCGTGCGGAAGAGGGAGCCGGGCGGTTTCTCATCGGTCAGAGCAAGCATGTGTGAGAGCAAGTCACCGAGGCCCGGGAAGTCGAGGAGGTGGCAGTTGCGCACGAATAGGGAGGCTGTGAATTTTTTAAGGAGCGCGGCCTTGAGATGTGCGTACTTGCCTTCCTCCGAAGGGTTTTGTAGTGTTGTCCAGACTCTCGTGATTGTGGAGCTGCCCAGGGAGGCGAGGAGGTAGTCGTACATCGTTGCGTCGGCGGTGATGCCGCGGAGTCGGAATTGCGATTCGGCTTGAAGGAACCAGGCGGTGGCTAGGTTCTCCCAGAACTCCGGCAGCTTCACAGAAACTGCGTTTGTGTCAGCCATGGTTACGCTTAGGAGTCATCCTGAGCGTCGGGGTCACCAATGTAGGAGTTTACGTACTCCTAACAAAATATACTGAACTCGGAGAGGTTCAACAGAAAAGGTTTAATTGTTGAGACCACATGTTGAACACAAAAATGGCGTCAGAGACTACACCAAGTCCGACTGTCTTTAATCAGTCCACAGCTTCGACTGCCCCTCCCCCGCTCTGGGCTTAACTATGTTGCAGATCGAGTTTCTTAAAGGTGTGATCCTTCTTAAAGGCATGATGCCCGATTTATAGTCTACGGACCGAAAAGCGGATTGTGTCCTTTCTGTGTTCGATACGCCACAGGGTAGAGTCAGTGATAGGGGAGAGTGTACATGGGCTGTGGGAGGAGATTAAATGAGTGGGGAGAGTCAGTGATAGGGGAGAGTGTACATGGGCTGTGGGAGGAGATTAAATGAGTGGGGAGAGTCAGTGATAGGGGAGAGTGTACATGGGCTGTGGGAGGAGATTAAATGGGTGGGTAGTCAGTGATAGGGGAGAGTGTACATGGGCTGCGGGAGGAGGTTAAATGGGTGGGGAGAGTTAGTGATAGGGGAGCGTGTCTCCTCGATGACGAGGTGACCCAGAAGCAATGGGATCTATCTGGTTCTTCATTCCTCAATGCAACAATTTCTTTTGTCACTTGACACCCCCCCCATTTCATGTATCATTTGACCCCCACCCATTTCGATCTTTATGTTTCTTTGCAGGGCTCAAAAGTAGCAAGTACCAGATTGGGGGGGGGGGCCGGCGGGGGGCATCCTTGGAGATGCCTATCAGAGTACGTCACCTTAGGAACCCGAGAAATAGCATGACTGGTGTTTGAGGTTAGTTGACGCTCTCGGGGACTGGTGGAGTTGGCTCCCCCAGCTCCCCCATCAAGTTCTTCCCATTTGGAGAGGCTGGCTAGAGCTGGGGTCCGCTTCCACCAGTACTTCCCCACCCCCCCCCCCACAAGTGACCATGCTTCTCGAGTAACCCCTTGGTTGGATCACTTCTCGCAGAGCAGGAGTGGGAACTCTGCTGACCCTTAAATATCACCGAGGCCAATTGATCTCTCCCGCAGCCAATTCAGCCCGGGTTTATTAACTCTAGCACCAGGCCAGGAGTGGAACCTGGGCCTTTCCTACCCTGTGTGGGGCTCAGTACCACCCCGGGGGGAGATCAGCGAGCTCAACCCAGCCTGATTGTCACAGGGCAGCCGTACCTCCATGCGAGGGTATCAGGGGAGTGGGTTTGCCGTTGAATATCTGATGACTTCCCTTCACCGAGGGGCAATAGATCGTCAGGGACCAGAAACAGCAGCAATGGATAGTCATGCTGGTAGGGAGCGTCTGATTGGACAATCTGCGCTCAAGTGTTGTGACCCTCTCTCCAATCGGCACTTCGAACAGTCTCCTTGCTGGGATCAGTCGATGCACTCTTGACCGTGAAGGGGTCGTGAGTCCTGTTTTGAGAGCCACGCTAAATGGTACCATTTTAAAGGGGGAGAGAGAGACCTGGGGGATGTACATCTTTGACGGTGGCAGGACAAGTCGATCAAGCTGTTAAAAAAAGCATATGGAATCCTTAGCTTTATTAATAGAGGAATAGAGTACAAAAGCAAGGAAGTTACGCTAAACCTTTATAAAACACTGGTTAGGCCCCAGCTGGAGTATTGTGTCCCAGTTCAGGGCATCGCACTTTAGGAAGGATGTCAAGGCTTTGGAGAGGGTGCAGAGGAGATTTACTAGAATGGTACCAGGGATGAGGGACTTCAGTGATGTGGAGAGACTGGAGAAGCTGGGATTGTTCTCCTTAGAGCAGAGAAGGTTAAGGGGAGATTGACCAGAATGGTACCAGGGATGAGGGACTTCAGTTATGTGGAGAGACTGGAGAAGCTAGGATTGTTCTCCTTAGAGCAGAGAAGGTTAAGGGGAGATTGACCAGAATGGTACCAGGGATGAGGGACTTCAGTTATGTGGAGAGACTGGAGAAGCTGGGATTGTTCTCCTTAGAGCAGAGAAGGTTAAGGGGAGATTGACCAGAATGGTACCAGGGATGAGGGACTTCAGTTGTGTGGAGAGACTGGAGAAGCTGGGGTTGTTCTCCTTAGAGCAGAGAAGGTGAAGGGGAGATTTACTAGAATAGTACCAGGGATGAGGGACTTCAGTGATGTGGAGAGACTGGAGAAGCTGGGATTGTTCTCCTTAGAGCAGAGAAGGTTAAGAGGAGATTTAATAGAGGTTTTCAAAATCAGAAACGGTTTTGATCGAGTAAATAGGGGGAAACTGTTTCCACTGGTGTGAGAGTCAGTAACCAGAGGACACGGATGTAAGTAATTGTCAAAAGAACCAGAGGCGAGATGAGAATGTTTTGCATGCAGCGAGTTACAGGAAACTCTCGTTTAAACGGCACCTAAATATCCGGAATTCTCTATTAACCGGCAAAATTCTCACTCTGAAAACAACACCACAATAACTGGCAATGTTGCCAAGTCCAAGTCCGAGTCTCCTGCGGTGGCCGAGTTAGTCAGTGGGGGTAGTTCTCCAAACTGCCACTACTCGGCTTCTTGGCGCTGTCGGAAGTCCGAACACCTCAATACCCCTGTAACAGGAGTCTGACTCTCCTGCGCTACCGGTAGTCTCTTCTGATCCGCCATTTTACAGGGGGACTGTGTCTCCCACGCTGCTGGTAGTCATTGCATTGCATTACCCTCAACTGGCAGTACTGTACTTAATCAAGCATCTGCCACCATCCATTTAACACAACATTCTGTAGGTGAGTACCCAATTACTGTATACTGCACATTTCTTGATTTTTATAATTTTTCTTTGTTAAAAATAGCCCCGGTAGATAACCTTCTCCATCATCCAGAATTTTTGATCAACCGGCAACACGCCGGTCCCGGATACCAAAGAGTTTCCTATATTGTGATCTGGCATGCACTGTCTGAAAGAGTGGTGGAAGCAGATTATATCGCAACTTTGAAAAGGGGAATTGGATAAATACTTGAAGGGGAAATAATACTGAAGGGATAATTACTAGTCCTAGCCCCTTTAAGGCGAGGCTATCTTCCCATTTGTAAGTTCAATTTTTATACCCTTTCTCAGTGGTATGTCCTTTGAAGTTTTCTGCTGATGTAAGTTAATTATCTCTAGCCATTTTTCTGCTGACCCCTGCTATTCTTACAGTTCAGCTGGTAGCGTTAAGAATCGTGTCTCTACCTTTAGGTGTTCGAAGCTTATCATAAAAAACGGTGTGGAGCAGGTGCATCTATTTGATGTCATTCTTACCAAAGTCTTCTGTTCAATTCTTAAGTCACCTCAGCTGGTTGCAACACAGACTCGTATCTCCAGTGTTTCATTTGATGTTATTTTTATGAAGGCATATGTTTCTTTAATTTTATGTGATTCTTTCCAAAGTGTTGTTTTAAGACACCTTAACAGGGTATACCATTGTGTTCTTTCCAAGGCTTCAGACTATCAGGAACCTCCAACCTCCTGTTTCAATAAGGTTATTGATTCAGTGTCAACAACTTATCTATTATCTCAATAGCCTGTATGCTGTTCACAGCTTCTCATTGTTAGGTTTTTAGATTTTCAAGCCCAGTTTGTCATGTTTTAATAAAATCAGAATTATTTTATAGAATGGTGTATTTTTCTGAATAGGTATATTGCTTATTCCTTCACAGTAGCAAGGCTCTGGGGTTAAGAGCAGGGGGAGTGGGACTAATTGGATAGCTCTTTCAAAGAGCCGGCACTGAAACGATGGGCCGAATGGCCTCCTCCTGTGCTGTAAGATGATATGGTTCTAAGCTGCTGTATTAACACAAGCCTTTCTCCCTCTCTTTCTTTCCCGGTTTTCCTAGCTTCCCATGAAACTCAGTCACGCTCCCCGGAGCAAGCCCGTCATGCCAGAGGGACGAAGAAGACAATTGAGGATGAGTGAGGGTCCTGGAGGTGTGGTGGTGGGCGGAGGAGATGGGGCCTGGGCCGCAGTGGAAGGACCGCCTCTTGGCTCAGAGTGGAACGCGGGATGTGGGGGGATCTGACCTCTGACCTTGACTTCCGCTCGGCTCCCTCTGGAGGAGAAGGAGCTTCGCACTCCTGAGCACATCAGTGACTCATCTTGTTGTCTCGTTCTTGTGTAAAAGTGTTGAAAACGCAATAAATATTTCCCCTTGATTCAATGGGATTGAAATTCCTTCCTAAATACGTTATGTTAAAGCACCTCTCCCTGCCTGGTGACCTCCACCACCTAGAAGGACAAGAGCAGCAATCTTTTGGGAACGCCACCACCTCCAAGTTCCCCTCCGAATCCCACACCCCACCCCGACTTAGACACATATCGGCAGTTCCTTCATCTGGAATGATACCAGAACTAAGAGGTTATACCTATCAGGAAAGATTGTAACAGGCTGGGCCTCCTTTCTCTAGAACTAGGGGCCATTAATACAAGATAGTCACTAATAAATCAAACAGGAAATTCAGGAGAAACTTCTTTACCCAGAGAGTGGTGAGAATGTGGAACTCGCTACCACAGGGAGTAGTTGAGGTGAATTGCATAGATGCATTTAAGGGGAAGCTAGATAAACACATGGGGGAGAAAGGAATAGAGGGATATGGTGATAGGGTGAGATGAAGAGGGGTGGGAGGAGACTCGTGTGGAGCATAAACACCAGCATGGACCTGTTGGGCCGAATGGCCTGTTTCTGTGCTGTAACTACTATGTCATTGTCGCTGGGTCCCAATCCTGGAACTCCCTACCTAACGCCACTGGGAGCTCCTTCACCTCGCAGACTGCAGCGGTTCAAGTTGAAGGCCCACCACCACCTTCTCAAAGGGGCAACTCGGGCATGGGACAATGCTTGTCAACAGGCACCCTGCCCCTGAGAACAAAGGAAAGGGGAGCATCGAAGGTTGCCCAGTGCGGGACCTCCAAGCATGCTGTAGGTGTTTGTCTATCGGACAAGGGAATGAGGAGTCTTTGAGGCTTGGGCCTGAGAATATTGCCCTCCTGCATCCAGGATACACCGTCAACCATCATTGGATTGGAGAGAGAGGGAAGTACAACAAAAACAACTTGCATTTATATAGCGCATTTAACCTAGTAAAGTGTCCCACAGCATTTCAAAGGAGTGATTATCAAACAAAATTTGACACCGAGCCACATAAGGAGATATCAGGACAGGTGGCCAATGGTTTGGTCAAATAGGTAGGTTTTAAGGAGTGTCTTAAGGAGGGAGAGGGTGGCAGAGAGGTTTGGGGAGGGAATTCCAGAGCTTAGGGCAGCTGAAGGCACGACTGCCAATGCTGAAAATCGGGGACATGTAAGAGGCTCGAATTGGAGGAGCGCAGAGATCTCCAAATTTGCAGATGACACAAAGCTGGGTGGGAGGGTAAGCTGTGAGGAGGATGTCGTGAAACTCCAGTACGATTTGGACAGGTTGGGTGATTGGGCAGAAACATGGCAAATGCACTATAATGTGGATAAATGTGAGGTTATCCACTTTGGTGGCAAAAACAGGAAGGCAGATTATTATTTGAATGGCAATAGATTGAGAGAAGGGGAAGTGCAAAGAGACCTGGGTGTCCTTGTGCACCAGTCGCTGAAGGTAAGCATGCAGGTGCAGCAGGCGGTTAAGAAGGCAAATGGTATGTTGGCCTCCGTAACAAGAGGGTTCGAGTACAGCAACAAGGATGTCTTGCTACAGTTATACAGGGCCTTGGTGAGACCGCACCTTGAGTATTGTGTGCAGTTTTGGTCACCTTACCTGAGGAAGGACGTTCTTGCCATGGAGGGAGTGCAGCGAAAATTCACCAGGCTGATACCTGGGATGGCAGGAATGACGTATGAGGAGAGATTGTGTTGATTGGGCTTATACTCACTGGAGTTTAGAAGATTGAGAGGGGATCTCATCGAAACCTATAAAATTCTGTCAGGTCTGGACAGACTAGATGCAGGAAGGATGTTTCTGATGGCCGGGGAGTCCAGAACCAGGGGTCATAGTCTAAGGATAAGGGGTAAGCCATTTAGGACTGAAATTAGGAGGAATTTCTTCACCCAGAGAGTGGTGAACCTGTGGAATTCTCTGCCACAGAGGGTGGTGGAGGCCAGTTCATTAAATATATTCAAGAAAGAGTTGGATATATTTCTTGAGGCTAAAGGGATCAAGGGATATGGGGAGAAGGCAGGGACAGGGTACTGAAATTGGAAGATCAGCCATGATCTCATTGAATGGTGGAGCAGGCTCGAAGGGCCGAATGGCCTACTCCTGCTCCTATCTTCTGTGAATCTATGAATCTATTGAAGGGTTGTAGGGCTGCAGGAGGTCACAGAGACAGTGAGGGGCGAGGCCATTGGGGGTTTTGAAAACAAGGCTGAAAATTATAAAATCGTTGCGCTGCCTGACCAGGAGCCAATGTAGGTCAGCGAGCACAGAGTTAATGGACGTACGGGACTCGGTGCGAGTCAGGACACGGGGCAGCAGAGCTTTGGATGAGCTGAAGTTTACGGAGGGTGGAAGCTGGGAAGCCGGCCAGATGAGCCTTGGCGTAGTCAAGTCTAGAGGGTTCAGCAGCAGATAAGCTGAGGCAGGAGTAGAGATGGGCGAAGTAGGTGCTCTTGAAGGGTCCTTCTTCAGCTGCTGAAGTTAATGTTCGATGATGCTGAGAGGTTGTTTCCCCTGAACTATGGGGCATATTCTCAGGGTGAGGAGAAATTTCTTCACTCAGAGGGTTGTGCATCTTTGGTATTCTCTACCACAAAGGGATGTGGATGCTCAGTCGTTGAATACATAGAAACATAGAAGATAGGAGCAGGAGTAGGCCATTCGGCCCCTCGAGCCTGCTCCGCCATTCAATGCGATCATGGCTGATCATCCAAACTCAGTACCCTGTCCCTGCTTTCTCCCCATATCCCTTGATCCCTTTAGCTTTAAGAAATATATCCAACTCCTTCTTGAATATATTTAATGAATTGGCCTCAACTGCCTTGTGTGGTAGAGAATTCCACAGGTTCACCACTCTCTGGGTGAAGAAATTCCTCCTCATCTCAGTCCTAAATGGCTTACCCCTTATCATTAGACTGTGACCCCTGGTTCTGGACTCCCCCGCCATCGGGATCATACATCATTCCTGCCATCCCAGGTATCAGTCTGGTGAATCTTCGCTGCACTCCCTCCATGGCAAGGACATCTTTCCTCAGATAAGGCGCCCAAAACCGCACACAATACTCAAGGTGTGGTCTCACCAAGGCCCTGTACAACTGCAGCAAGACATTCTTGTTCCTGTACTCGAATCCTCTCGCTATGAAGGCCAACATACCATTTGCCTTCTTAACCGCCTGCTGCACCTGCATGCTTACCTTCAGCGACTGGTGCACAAGGACACCCAGGTCTCGTTGCACTTCCCCTTCTCCCAGTCTATTGCCGTTCACATAATAATCTGCCTTCCTGTTTTTGCCACCAAAGTGGATAACCTTGCATTTATCCACATTATACTGCATCTGCCATATCACCCAACCTGTCCAAATCATACTGGATATATTCAAGGCTGAGATCGCTAAGATTTTTGGGCAGTAAGGGAATTAAGCAATAAGCAGATAGGGCGGGAAAGTGGGGTTGATGTAGCAGATCAGCCATGATCTTATTGAATGGCGGAGCAGGCTCGAGGGGCCGTATGGCCTACTGCTCATATTCCTTATGTTCTTATGTTAAACCGGGCCACACAAGGAGATATTACGACAGGTGACCAAAAGCTTGTGCCCCCTCGCTCACCTCACATGTTGCCCCACCCATCCCACGTGTTCCTCCCTCCCTCGCTCACCCCACCCACGTGTGCCCCGTCCCTCGCCCCCATGTGACCCCTCCGTCGCCCCCATGTGACCCCTCCGTCACCACTTTATGTCCCTCACCACACATATTCGGGCCTTCCCTACTCCACGTGACCCCCTCCCTTCCCAGATGTTCCCCCCCGCCACGTGTCCTCCCCCTCCCTCCCCTGTATAGCCCACCCCCATCTCCCCCCACCCCGTGTCTCCACACCCATTGATGTCACCCGCTGTCTCCTCACCCCCCGCCGTCTCCCCAGCCCCCGCTGTCGCCAAATGTCTCCTCACCCCCTGAAGTCCTCCTAATGTCTCCTCACCCCCTGATGTCTCCTCACCCCCTGATGTCTCCTCACCCCCTGATGTCTCGTAATGTCTCCTCACCCCCTGAAGTCCTTCTAATGTCTCCTCGCCCCCGATGTCTCCTAATGTCTCCTCGCCCCCTGATGTCTCCTAATGTCTCCTCACCCCCTGAAGTCATCCTAATGTCTCCTCACCCCTGATGTCTCCTAATGTCTCCTCGCCCCCTGAAGTCATCCTAATGTCTCCTCACCCCCTGATGTCTCCTCGCCCCCTGATGTCTCCTCACCCCCTGAAGTCATCCTAATGTCTCCTCACTTCCTGATGTCTCCTCGCCCCCTGAAGTCATCCTAATGTCTCCTCACCCCCTGAAGTCATCCTAATGTCTCCTCACCCCTGATGTCTCCTAATGTCTCCTCGCCCCCTGAAGTCATCCTAATGTCTCCTCACCTCCTGATGTCTCCTCGCCCCCTGATGTCTCCTCACCCCCTGATGTCTCCTAATGTCTCCTCACCTCCTGATGTCTCCTCGCCCCCTGATGTCTCCTCACCCCCTGATGTCTCGTAATGTCTCCTCGCCCCCTGAAGTCCTTCTAATGTCTCCTCGCCCCCTGATGTCTCCTAATGTCTCCTCACCCCCTGATGTCTCCTAATGTCTCCTCGCCCCCTGAAGTCATCCTAATGTCTCCTCACCTCCTGATGTCTCCTGATGTCTCCTCGCCCCCTGATGTCTCCTCGCCCCCTGAAGTCATCCTAATGTCTCACCTCCTGATGTCTCCTCGCCCCGATGTCGCCTCGCCCCCTGAAGTCCTCCTGAAGTCTCCTCGCCCCCTGAAGTCCTCCTGAAGTCTCCTCGCCCCCTGAAGTCATCCTGAAGTCTCCTCGCCCCCTGAAGTCCTCCTGAAGTCTCCTCGCCCCCTGAAGTCATCCTGAAGTCTCCTCGCCCCCTGAAGTCATCCTGAAGTCTCCTCGCCCCCTGAAGTCATCCTGAAGTCATCCTGAAGTCATCTCGCCCCCTGATGTCTCCTCGCCCCCTGAAGTCCTCCTGAAGTCTCCTCGCCCCCTGAAGTCCCCCTGAAGTCCCCCCGCCCCCTGAAGTCCCCTCGCCCCCCGAAGTCCCCTCGCCCACTGAAGTCCCCTCGCCCCCCGAAGTCCCCTCGCCCCCTGAAGTCCCCTCACCCCCTGAAGTCCCCTCGCCCCCTGAAGTCCCCTCACCCCCTGAAGTCTCCTCGCCCCCTGAAGTCCCCTCGCCCCCTGAAGTCCTCCCGCCCCCTGAAGTCCCCTCGCCCCCCGAAGTCCCCTCGCCCACTGAAGTCCCCTCGCCCCCCGAAGTCCCCTCGCCCCCTGAAGTCCCCTCACCCCCTGAAGTCCCCTCGCCCCCTGAAGTCCCCTCACCCCCTGAAGTCTCCTCGCCCCCTGAAGTCCCCTCACCCCCTGAAGTCCCCTCGCCCACTGAAGTCCCCTCGCCCCCCGAAGTCCCCTCGCCCACTGAAGTCCCCTCGCCCCCCGAAGTCCCCTCGCCCACTGAAGTCCCCTCACCCCCTGAAGTCCCCTCGCCCCCTGAAGTCCCCTCACCCCCTGAAGTCTCCTCGCCCCCTGAAGTCCCCTCGCCCCCTGAAGTCCCCTCACCCCCTGAAGTCCCCTCGCCCCCTGAAGTCCCCTCACCCCCTGAAGTCCCCTCGCCCACTGAAGTCCCCTCACCCCCTGAAGTCCTCCCGCCCCCTGAAGTCCCCTCGCCCCCTGAAGTCCCCTCGCCCCCTGAAGTCCCCTCGCCCCCTGAAGTCCCCTCACCCCCTGAAGTCCCCTCGCCCCCTGAAGTCCCCTCGCCCCCTGAAGTCCCCTCACCCCCTGAAGTCCCCTCACCCCCTGAAGTCCCCCCGCCCCCTGAAGTCCCCTCGCCCCCTGAAGTCCCCCCGCCCCCTGAAGTCCCCTCGCCCCCTGAAGTCCCCTCACCCCCTGAAGTCTCCTCGCCCCCTGAAGTCCCCTCACCCCCTGAAGTCCCCTCGCCCACTGAAGTCCCCTCGCCCCCTGAAGTCCCCTCGCCCCCTGAAGTCCCCTCACCCCCTGAAGTCCCCTCGCCCCCTGAAGTCCCCTCGCCCCCTGAAGTCCCCTCACCCCCTGAAGTCCCCTCGCCCCCTGAAGTCCTCCCGCCCACTGAAGTCCCCTCGCCCCCCGAAGTCCCCTCGCCCCCTGAAGTCCCCTCGCCCCCTGAAGTCCCCTCACCCCCTGAAGTCCCCTCGCCCCCTGAAGTCCCCTCACCCCCTGAAGTCCCCCCGCCCCCTGAAGTCCCCTCACCCCCTGAAGTCCCCTCGCCCCCTGAAGTCCCCTCACCCCCTGAAGTCCCCCCGCCCCCTGAAGTCCCCTCACCCCCTGAAGTCCCCTCGCCCCCCGAAGTCCCCTCGCCCCCTGAAGTCCCCTCGCCCCCTGAAGTCCCCTCGCCCCCCGAAGTCCCCTCGCCCCCTGAAGTCCCCTCGCCCCCTGAAGTCCCCTCGCCCCCTGAAGTCCCCTCGCCCCCTGAAGTCCCCTCGCCCCCCGAAGTCCCCTCGCCCCCTGAAGTCCCCTCGCCCCCTGAAGTCCCCTCACCCCCTGAAGTCCCCTCGCCCCCTGAAGTCCCCTCGCCCCCTGAAGTCCCCTCACCCACTGAAGTCCCCTCGCCCACTGAAGTCCCCTCGCCCCCCGAAGTCCCCTCGCCCCCCGAAGTCCCCTCGCCCCCCGAAGTCCCCTCGCCCCCTGAAGTCCCCTCACCCCCTGAAGTCCCCCCGCCCCCTGAAGTCCCCTCACCCCCTGAAGTCCCCTCGCCCCCCGAAGTCCCCTCGCCCCCTGAAGTCCCCTCGCCCCCTGAAGTCCCCTCACCCCCTGAAGTCCCCTCACCCCCTGAAGTCCCCTCGCCCCCTGAAGTCCCCCCGCCCCCTGAAGTCCCCTCGCCCCCCGAAGTCCCCCCGCCCCCTGAAGTCTCCTCACCCCCTGAAGTCCCCTCGCCCCCTGAAGTCCCCTCACCCCCTGAAGTCCCCTCGCCCCCTGAAGTCCCCTCACCCCCTGAAGTCCCCCCGCCCCCTGAAGTCCCCTCGCCCCCTGAAGTCCCCTCGCCCACTGAAGTCCCCTCGCCCCCCGAAGTCCCCTCGCCCCCCGAAGTCCCCTCGCCCCCTGAAGTCCCCTCGCCCCCCGAAGTCCCCTCGCCCCCTGAAGTCCCCTCGCCCCCTGAAGTCCCCTCGCCCCCCGAAGTCCCCTCGCCCCCTGAAGTCCCCTCGCCCCCCGAAGTCCCCTCGCCCACTGAAGTCCCCTCGCCCCCTGAAGTCCCCTCGCCCCCTGAAGTCCCCTCGCCCCCCGAAGTCCCCTCGCCCACTGAAGTCCCCTCACCCCCTGAAGTCCCCTCACCCCCTGAAGTCCCCTCACCCCCTGAAGTCCCCTCACCCCCTGAAGTCCTCCCGCCCCCTGAAGTCTCCTCACCCCCTGAAGTCCCCTCGCCCCCCGAAGTCCCCTCACCCCCTGAAGTCCCCTCGCCCCCTGAAGTCCCCCCGCCCCCTGAAGTCCCCTCGCCCCCTGAAGTCCCCTCGCCCCCTGAAGTCCCCTCACCCCCTGAAGTCCCCTCGCCCCCCGAAGTCCCCTCGCCCCCTGAAGTCCCCTCGCCCCCCGAAGTCCCCTCGCCCCCTGAAGTCCCCTCGCCCCCTGAAGTCCCCTCGCCCCCTGAAGTCCCCTCACCCCCTGAAGTCCCCTCGCCCACTGAAGTCCCCCCGCCCCCTGAAGTCCCCTCGCCCCCTGAAGTCCCCTCACCCCCTGAAGTCCCCTCACCCCCTGAAGTCCCCTCGCCCACTGAAGTCCCCTCGCCCCCTGAAGTCCCCTCGCCCCCTGAAGTCCCCTCACCCCCTGAAGTCCCCTCACCCCCTGAAGTCCCCTCACCCCCTGAAGTCCTCCCGCCCCCTGAAGTCCCCTCACCCCCTGAAGTCCCCTCACCCCCTGAAGTCCCCTCGCCCCCTGAAGTCCCCTCACCCCCTGAAGTCCCCTCGCCCACTGAAGTCCCCTCGCCCCCTGAAGTCCCCTCACCCCCTGAAGTCCCCTCGCCCCCTGAAGTCCCCTCACCCCCTGAAGTCCCCTCACCCCCTGAAGTCCCCTCACCCCCTGAAGTCCCCTCGCCCCCTGAAGTCCCCTCGCCCCCTGAAGTCCCCTCACCCCCTGAAGTCCCCTCGCCCCCTGAAGTCCCCTCACCCCCTGAAGTCCCCTCGCCCCCTGAAGTCCCCTCACCCCCTGAAGTCCCCTCGCCCCCTGAAGTCTCCTCACCCCCTGAAGTCCCCTCACCCACTGAAGTCCCCTCGCCCCCTGAAGTCCCCTCACCCCCTGAAGTCCCCTCGCCCCCTGAAGTCCCCTCACCCACTGAAGTCCCCTCGCCCCCTGAAGTCCCCTCGCCCCCTGAAGTCCCCTCACCCCCTGAAGTCCCCTCGCCCCCTGAAGTCTCCTCACCCCCTGAAGTCTCCTCACCCCCTGAAGTCCCCTCACCCCCTGAAGTCTCCTCGCCCCCTGAAGTCCCCTCACCCCCTGAAGTCTCCTCACCCCCTGAAGTCCCCTCACCCCCTGAAGTCTCCTCACCCCCTGAAGTCTCCTCACCCCCTGAAGTCCCCTCACCCCCCGAAGTCTCCTCACCCCCTGAAGTCCTCTCGCCCCCTGAAGTCCCCTCGCCCCCTGAAGTCCCCTCGCCCACTGAAGTCCCCTCGCCCCCTGAAGTCCCCTCGCCCCCCGAAGTCCCCTCGCCCCCTGAAGTCCCCTCGCCCCCCGAAGTCCCCTCGCCCCCTGAAGTCCCCTCGCCCCCTGAAGTCCCCTCGCCCCCTGAAGTCCCCTCACCCCCTGAAGTCCCCTCGCCCCCTGAAGTCCCCTCGCCCCCTGAAGTCTCCTCACCCCCTGAAGTCCCCTCGCCCCCTGAAGTCTCCTCGCCCCCTGAAGTCCCCTCGCCCACTGAAGTCCCCTCGCCCACTGAAGTCTCCTCGCCCCCTGAAGTCCCCTCGCCCCCTGAAGTCCCCTCGCCCCCTGAAGTCTCCTCGCCCCCTGAAGTCTCCTCACCCCCTGAAGTCCCCTCGCCCCCTGAAGTCTCCTCGCCCCCTGAAGTCCCCTCGCCCACTGAAGTCCCCTCGCCCACTGAAGTCTCCTCGCCCCCTGAAGTCTCCTCACCCCCTGAAGTCCCCTCGCCCCCTGAAGTCTCCTCACCCCCTGAAGTCCCCTCGCCCCCTGAAGTCCCCTCGCCCCCTGAAGTCCCCTCGCCCCCTGAAGTCTCCTCACCCCCTGAAGTCTCCTCACCCCCTGAAGTCTCCTCACCCCCTGAAGTCCCCTCGCCCACTGAAGTCCCCTCACCCCCTGAAGTCCCCTCGCCCCCTGAAGTCCCCTCGCCCCCTGAAGTCCCCTCGCCCCCTGAAGTCCCCTCGCCCCCTGAAGTCCCCTCGCCCACTGAAGTCCCCTCACCCCCTGAAGTCCCCTCACCCCCTGAAGTCTCCTCGCCCCCTGAAGTCCCCTCACCCCCTGAAGTCCCCTCACCCCCTGAAGTCCCCTCACCCCCTGAAGTCTCCTCACCCCCTGAAGTCTCCTCGCCCCCTGAAGTCCCCTCACCCCCTGAAGTCCCCTCACCCCCTGAAGTCCCCTCACCCCCTGAAGTCCCCTCACCCCCTGAAGTCCCCTCACCCCCTGAAGTCTCCTCACCCCCTGAAGTCCCCTCGCCCCCTGAAGTCCCCTCACCCCCTGAAGTCCCCTCACCCCCTGAAGTCCTCCCGCCCCCTGAAGTCCCCTCGCCCCCCGAAGTCCCCTCGCCCCCTGAAGTCCCCTCGCCCCCTGAAGTCCCCTCGCCCACTGAAGTCCCCTCGCCCCCTGAAGTCCCCTCGCCCCCTGAAGTCCCCTCGCCCCCCGAAGTCCCCTCGCCCCCCGAAGTCCCCTCGCCCCCTGAAGTCCCCTCGCCCCCTGAAGTCCCCTCGCCCCCTGAAGTCCCCTCGCCCCCTGAAGTCCCCTCGCCCCCCGAAGTCCCCTCGCCCCCTGAAGTCCCCTCGCCCCCTGAAGTCCCCTCGCCCACTGAAGTCCCCTCACCCCCTGAAGTCCCCTCGCCCCCTGAAGTCCCCTCACCCCCTGAAGTCTCCTCACCCCCTGAAGTCTCCTCGCCCCCTGAAGTCCCCTCGCCCCCTGAAGTCCCCTCACCCCCTGAAGTCTCCTCGCCCCCTGAAGTCCCCTCGCCCCCTGATGTCTCCTCGCCCCCTGAAGTCCTCCTAATGTCTCCTCACCCCCCGATGTCTCCTAATGTCTCCTCGCCCCCTGATGTCTCCTAATGTCTCCACGTCTCCCCACCCCCTGATGTCTTCTCACCCCCTGATGTCTCCTAATGTCTCCACACCCCCTGATGTCTCCGCAACCCCCGATGTCTCCACACCCCCTAATGTCTCCACACCCCCTGATGTCTCCGCAACCCCTGATGTCTCCTAATGTCTCCTCAGCCCCTGATGTCTCCTAATGTCTCCACACCCCCTGATGTCTCCTAATGTCTCCTCACCCCCTGATGTCTCCTAATGTCTCCTCACCCCCTGATGTCTCCACACCCCCTGATGTCTCCACACCCCCTGATGTCTCCACACCCCCTGATGTCTCCTAATGTCTCCTCACCCCCTGATGTCTCCTAATGTCTCCTCACCCCCTGATGTCTCCACACCCCCTGATGTCTCCTAATGTCTCCTAATGTCTCCTCACCCCCTGATGTCTCCACACCCCCTGATGTCTCCTAATGTCTCCTCACCCCCTGATGTCTCCTAATGTCTCCACACCCCCTGATGTCTCCTAATGTCTCCTCACCCCCTGATGTCTCCTAATGTCTCCTCACCCCCTGATGTCTCCTAATGTCTCCACACCCCCTGATGTCTCCTAATGTCTCCTCACCCCCTGATGTCTCCTAATGTCTCCACACCCCCTGATGTCTCCTAATGTCTCCACACCCCCTGATGTCTCCTAATGTCTCCTCACCCCCTGATGTCTCCTAATGTCTCCACACCCCCTGATGTCTCCTAATGTCTCCTCACCCCCTGATGTCTCCACACCCCCTGATGTCTCCTAATGTCTCCTCACCCCCTGATGTCTCCTAATGTCTCCACACCCCCTGATGTCTCCTAATGTCTCCACACCCCCTGATGTCTCCTAATGTCTCCTAATGTCTCCTCACCCCCTGATGTCTCCACACCCCCTGATGTCTCCTAATGTCTCCACACCCCCTGATGTCTCCTAATGTCTCCACACCCCCTGATGTCTCCTAATGTCTCCTCACCCCCTGATGTCTCCTAATGTCTCCTCACCCCCTGATGTCTCCTAATGTCTCCACACCCCCTGATGTCTCCTAATGTCTCCTCACCCCCTGATGTCTCCTAATGTCTCCACACCCCCTGATGTCTCCACACCCCCTGATGTCTCCACACCCCCTGATGTCTCCTAATGTCTCCTCACCCCCTGATGTCTCCTAATGTCTCCACACCCCCTGATGTCTCCACACCCCCTGATGTCTCCACACCCCCTGATGTCTTCTAATGTCTCCTCACCCCGATGTCTCCTAATGTCTCCTCACCCCCTGATGTCGCCAAATGTCTCCTCGCCCCCTGAAGTCATCCTAATGTCTCCTCACCCCCTGATGTCTCCTAATGTCTCCTCGCCGCCTGATGTCTCCTAATGTCTCCACATGTCTCCTCACCCCTTGATGTCTCCTAATGTCTCCACATGTCTCCCCACCCCCTGATGTCTCCTAATGTCTCCTCACCCCCTGATGTCTCCTAATGTCTCCACACCCCCTGATGTCTCCACACCCCCTGATGTCTCCTAATGTCTCCTCAACCCTGATGTCTCCACACCCCCTGATGTCTCCACACCCCCTGATGTCTCCACACCCCCTGATGTCTCCTAATGTCTCCTCACCCCCTGATGTCTCCTAATGTCTCCTCACCCCCTGATGTCTCCTAATGTCTCCTCACCCCCTGATGTCTCCTAATGTCTCCTCACCCCCTGATGTCTCCTAATGTCTCCACACCCCGATATCTCCTCACCCCCTGATGTCCTCCTAATGTCTCCTCACCCCCTGATGTCCTCCTAATGTCTCCTCGCCCCCTGATGTCTCCTAATGTCTCCTCACCCCCTGATGTCTCCTAATGTCTCCACACCCCGATATCTCCTCACCCCCTGATGTCCTCCTAATGTCTCCTCGCCCCCTGGAGTCCTCCTAATGTCTCCTCGCCCCCTGATGTCCTCCTAATATCTCCTCACCCCCTGAAGTCCTCCTAATGTCTCCTCACCCCCTGATGTCCTCCTAATGTCTCACCTCCTGATGTCTCCAAATGTCTCCTCACCTCCTGATGTCTCCTAATGTCCCCATACCCCCTGAAGTCCTCCTAATGTCCCCTCGCCCCCTGATGTCCTCCTGATGTCCCCTCGCCCCCTCGCCCCCCGATGTCCCCTCGCCCCCCTGATGTCTCCTCGCCCCCCTGATGTCTCCTCGCTCCCCTGATGTCTCCTAATGTCTCCTCACCACCCCCCCCCCATGTCTCCTAATGTCTCCTCACCACCCCCCCCCCATGTCTCCTGATGTCTCCTCACAACCTCCCCCACTGTAATGTATGTACCTTTAAGGGAGAGAACTACTTCTTCCAGCTCCTGTATCCTGTAGTACCGGCAGTGACCACACCTGTATATAAACACTGAGTAGTGATCTGTACAGTCAGTTGCAGCTTGAACCCTCATTCAGTAAACACCTGTTGATCGTTCCCTGCAGTCTTTGTCTGATTATTGAAAGACACAACATTAAGATACACGGATCTAACATTGGCGACGAGCAGACTCGAACCTACCTGCAACTCTGCATCACCTCCCAGGGATTTGCTCCTGGAGAACAGTGGAAGGAGGTCGAGTCCAGAGGCACGGGCGTCGACCACGGGCAACCGCCCAGTCATCCAGCGGAGATTTGAGCATCGCAGCGGAGACTGTCGAGAGCCAGGCTTGGCTTTCCAGTCACGGTGGTCCAGCGAGGCGGGCTGGCAACAGGTACTGCGCAGACCCTTCCCGGACAGCGGCGGCTAGAGCCAACCGAGCAGCACAGAAAAAGGCCGAGCAGCATCGACGGGGGAGAGAGAGAGGGCAGAGCGTACAGGGCACAGCCGGTGTTCAGGACAGAGCGGCGTCAACGGGGGAGAGAGACGAGAGAGAGCAGAGCACAGCCGGTGTTCAAGGGCCGAGCAGCGTCAACGGGGGAGAGAGGAGTGCAGGAAAACACGAGGCGCTGTCATTGCCACGAAGACCGCAGAGAGCGGCATTGGCAGCAGCGCAGGAGCAGTGCACGAAACCCACAGGGCGTCGCCATTTGCCACGAGGACCGCCGAGAGCAGCGTTGGCAGCAGCGCGGGAGACGCCATTTTAAGCCGCAGCGGGGAAGAAAGGAAAGCGCGGGAGACGCCATTTTAAGCCAGTCTAACCACACCCAAAAATGCCGAAGAGTGGCAGTATCACAGCGTTTGACAATGAAGTCGAAGATTGGACGACATATGTCGAACGCATAGAAGTATACTGCAAGGCGAATGAAGTGCCAGATGACAAGAAAGCAAACGTATGGCTTACTACAAAACCTAGTAACCCCAGAGAAGCCAGCAGAAAAGGATTTTGAAAACATAGTGTCAACCCTACAGGACCACTTAAACCCCACACCGCTGCTGATAGCAGAAAGATTTAAGTTTCACAAAAGGAACCAGCATAAAGATGAAAGTAATGCTGAGTATTTAACAGAACTGCGCAAGCTATCGAAACACTGCCAGTTTGGAACGGGACTAGCAGATACTTTAAGGGACAAGTTTGTGTGTGGGCTTCAAAGTGAAGGAACCCAGAAATGGCTTCTATCAGAAAAGGATCTTACGCTGGACAAGGCTTTCAGCATTGCAGTATCACATGAAGCAACAGCACGGGGCGCGGCAGAGATACAATGGAGGCCGCAAGAATATGGCACAAATGAAATGTCATACGGAACAGTGAAGTGCTATCACTGCGGCAGAACAACACACGACCATAATGATTGCTGGTTCAAGGACAAAGTGTGCAGACAGTGTGGAAAAGTAGGACACATAGCAAGAGTCTGCAGGTCGGGAAAGAAAACCAGCAGCAAGAAATCTCCACAGGAGAAGTACAAGAAGGTACATAAGGTGACAGAGAGTAGTTCAGACGAACAGAAGAGTGATACAGACTCCGGAAGCAAGGAGCTGGGTTGTCTGAAACTACATAATGTCCGCCATCTTGGACGCCTCCAACTCCAATCGCGGGTGACCCGGACTCAACCACCGCCTCGTCCGACGACCACAGCGACTCGCTCGACCATACGCTGGCCTCCGTGACGCTGGACCAATCTCTCCCTCACCAACTGTCCAGGTCCATGATGGACATTACGGTAAACGGCCGCGCCACTACCTGCCTTTTCGACAGCGGGAGCACGGAGAGCTTTATCCACCCCGACACGATGCGCAGTTACTCTCTCCCGGTCCTGCCAACGCGCCATCGGATCTCTGGTTTCCAAATCCCATTCAGCGGACGTCGGTGGCTACTGTGTAGTGACCCTTTCAGTAAGGGGCACAGAATACAAAAATTTTAAACTTCTTGTCCTGCCCCATCTCTGCACTGCCGTTCTACTGGGGTTGGATTTTCAGTGCCACCTTAAAAGTGTCACATTAGCGTACGGCGGACCCCTCCCCCCACTCACAGTCTGCAGCCAGCAGCTTTTAAATCGCCCGCCGTGCACCATTTGCAGCCTCTCCACGCTTAAAGTCTCCCACCCCCCCTTGTTCGCTAACCTCACCCACGACTGTAAGCCCATCACTACCAAAAGCAGGCGGTACAGTGCCGGGGATAGGAGCTTCATTAAATCCGAAGTAGCAAGACTCCTGAAGGAAGGGATTATTGAGGGTAGCACTAGCCCATGGCGAGCACAAGTGGTGGTAGTGAAGACTGGCGAAAAACAGCGCCTAGTTATTGACTACAGCCAGACGATCAATCGCTACACCCAGTTAGATGCATACCCACTCCCCCGCATATCTGACATGGTCAATCAGATAGCACAATACCGGGTGTTCTCGACGATTGATCTGAAGTCGGCATACCACCAGCTCCCCATCAGGGCTGAGGACCGCCAGTACACAGCTTTTGAAGCTGACGGTCGTCTCTACCACTTCCTCCGAGTCCCCTTCGGCGTCACCAACGGGGTTTCGGTCTTCCAAAGGGAGATGGACCGAATGGTTGACCAGAACGCGCTGCAGGCCACCTTCCCCTATCTAGACAACGTCACCATCTGCGGCCACAGCCAGCAGGACAATGACGTTAACCTAGAGAAATTCCTCCGTACGGCCCAGCGGCTGAATCTAACATACAACAAGGACAAATGTATGTTTCGCACCACGCGCCTCGCCATTCTTGGCTGCGTAGTGGAGAACGGAGTCATCGGCCCTGACCCCGACAGAATGCACCCCCTTATGGAGCTCCCCCTCCCCCACTGCCAAAAAGCACTGAAGAGATGCCTAGGGTTTTTCTCTTACTATGCTCAGTGGGTGCCCAACTATGCGGACAAAGCCAGACCCCTCATCAAGTCCACCTCCTTCCCCCTGACAGCAGAGGCATGTGCAGCCTTCACTCTCATAAAAAGAGATATTGCGAAGGCCACAATGCACGCAGTGGATGAGTCCATCCCTTTCCAAGTGGAGAGCGACGCATCCGACTTCGCCCTAGCTGCAAACCTTAACCAGGCGGGGAGACCCGTGGCCTTTTTCTCAAGGACCCTCCAGGGCCCCGAGATTCGACACTCCTCTGTTGAAAAGGAGGCCCAGGCCATTGTGGAAGCGGTGCGACATTGGAGGCATTACCTGGCCGGAAAACGATTTACCCTGCTCACTGACCAGCGTTCAGTAGCTTTCATGTTTAACAATAAGCAGAGGGGCAAAATCAAGAACGACAAGATCTTGAGGTGGAGAATTGAACTCTCCACCTACAATTACGATATCTTGTACCGGCCCGGGAAACTCAATGAGCCCCCAGATGCCCTATCACGTGGTACATGCGCCAACGCGCAGGTTGATAGACTGCAGACCCTCCACAATGACCTCTGCCACCCGGGGGTCACCAGGTTCTTCCATTTCATCAAATCCCGTAACCTGCCCTACGCCATCGAGGAGGTCAGGACCATGACCAGGAACTGCCAAATCTGTGCCGAGTGCAAACCGCATTTTTATAGGCCAGACAGAGCAAGCCTGATCAAGGCCACTCGCCTCTTCGAGCGCCTGAGCGTCGATTTTAAAGGGCCCCTCCCCTCCTCTGACCGCAACGTGTACTTCCTCAACATAATTGATGAGTACTCCCATTTCCCGTTTGCCATCCCTTGCCCAGACATAACCAGTACCACGGTCATTAAATGTCTGAATGACCTTTTCGCCTTGTTCGGCTTCCCTAGCTATATCCATAGCGACCGGGGCTCATCCTTTATGAGCGACGGACTCCGTCAGTACCTGCTCACGAGAGGTATCGCTAAAAGCAGAACCACCAGCTACAACCCCCGGGGGAACGGCCAGGTGGAAAGAGAGAACGCGACGGTTTGGAAGGCCGTCCTCTTAAACTTAAAATCTAAGGGCCTTCCGACCTCTCACTGGCAGGAGGTCCTCCCTGCGGCGCTCCACTCCATTCGGTCACTGCTTTGTACGGCCACCAATGCAACCCCCCATGAAAAAATGTTCACTTTCCCCAGGAAGTCCACATCGGGGACCTCGCTACCGACATGGCTGACGTCTCCAGGACCCGTCCTACTGCGGAAGCACGTGAGGTCCCATAAAACGGACCCCCTGGTCAAGAGGGCGAGCCTCCTCCACGCCAACCCCCAGTATGCTTAAGTGGCGTACCCGGACGGGCGGGAGGACACAGTCTCCATACGAGACCTCGCACCTTCGGGTGCCCCTGAAACACTACCATTGCCATCCACCACTACCCACAACCCAACCCCTGTAGACGGCATGCCGCAGCCCCAGGACCCGTCGTTGACCACCCAACCACTCAATGAGACGCCAGATTCAACGTTGGATGCTGCACCATCACCGCCGCCACCATGACGATCAGGACGGCATAGAAGGCCACCTGATATACTCACTTACACAAACCTTTAGTACACTTCACCCCGCCGGACTCAATTTTAAACAAGGGGTGAATGTGGTAAACCACTGTTATTGTTGTTCACCGTTGTTGTTGTTGTTGCACACTGTTGTATCTATGCATGCCTCAGCTGGCTCCACCCCTGGCTCCAACCACATGCCCAGGTATAAAGGTGACTGCTCTGCAGCCCCCTGCCTTCTTGGAAACCAGTCAACCACGAGAGGCATGCTCTGTTCTTTGTTAATAAAAGCCTTTTAGTTACTCTCCTAACTCTCCGTCTTTTATGAGTAATTAATAGCGCATCAACTATCTGGGTCACGCTCAAGATAGCAGGAGTCCAAGTGAAAATGGAATTGGACACAGGATCAGCCCTAACAGTCATAAACCAAAGGGACTACAAGCGGCTATTCTCACATATACCCTTGAGAGATATACAAAGATTGTCTTGAAGACGTACACGGGGCAAAAAGTCTACCCCAAAGGAAAAATAAGGGTGAACGTTATATATAACGGCAAGGAAACACCAAAAATGGACCTATATGTATTGCCAGATGGAGGACCACCACTACTAGGACGTGAATGGATCCGGAAGATACAGCTAGATTGGCATTCCATACAAGCACTGACTGTAGATGCCAAAAAGGATGACGACGTCACACCTGGACGACTGTCAAAAATGCTAACTGACGCACAAGAAGTGTTCCAGCAGGGACTCGGAACACTAAAAGGCATAACAGCGATGATCAAAATAGAGGAAAATGCAAGCCCAAAGTTTTTTAATGCCTTATGCGATCCGCCCAGCCGTCGAAGCAGAGCTGGAAGGTTTGGAACGTTCAGGAGTACTGTCCAAAGTGGACTGGAGCGAGTGGGCTACACCCATCGTTCCTGTAATGAAGAGGTCATTGAGTAATACGCCTGGGGAACCAAAGAAGGTTCGCATCTGTGGGGACTTTAAGGTGACAGTGAACCCAGTCCTTCACACTGTACAATATCCGCTTCCGCGGATTGAAGATATTATCGCCTCGCTATCTGGAGGGAAACGCTTCACTAAGATTGATCTGGCCCAGGCGTACCTGCAAATGGAGGTAGAAGAAGCCTCGAAACAGTACCTCACGATCAACACTCATAAAGGTCTCTACCAATACAACCGGCTGGTGTTCGGGGTAGCATCAGCTCCGGCTATTTGGCAAAGGGCAATGGAACAAGTCCTGCAAGGGATTCCAGGGACCCAGTGTTATTTGGACGACATCCTGGTCACGGGCGAAAATGACAGTGATCACCTCGCCAACCTGGAGCAGGTGCTCACTAGATTGAAGGAATATGGACTCCGAGCCAATCGCCACAAATGCGAGTTTTTCCAGAAGCAGATCTCGTATTGTGGCCACGTTATTGATAAAGGGAGGTTACATAAGTCCCCAGAGAAAATTGAGGCAGTAGTTAAGGCTCCAGCACCGGAAAATGTGTCACAACTGAGGTCGTTCCTCGGGCTGGTGAACTACTACCATAAGTTCTTGCTGAATTTGTGTACAGTACTACACCCACTGAACACCCTACTGCAAACGGGGGTACCATGGAAGTGGAGTGACGAATGTAAACGAGCTTTCCATTGATCACATCAAAAGAGGTGTTCGCTCATTTCAACCCAGCACTACCAATTCGGTTGGTGTGTGATGCATCACCCTATGGCATTGGAGCGGTGCTGTCACACAAATTCCTGGACGGCTCGGAGAGGCCAGTAGCCTTTGCGTCTCGGTCACTAACCTCAGCCGAGCGTAACTACGCCCAGATTGACAGGGAGGCCCTCAGCCTAGTGTGGGGAGTGAAAAAGTTCAATCACTATCTGCACGGGCAGAAGTTCACCTTGCTGACTGACCACAAACCACTTGTCTCCATCTTTAATCCAAAGAAGGGCGTTCCGGTGATGACTGCGCAACGGCTACAAAGATGGTCCCTTTTCTAGGGGTGCACCAATATGAAATCGAGTATAAGGGCACGAAACAGCATGGAAACGCTGATGGGCTATCATGCCTGCCACTGCCTACTGCGGAGGAAGCACCAGCAGTGGATCCTGTCGAAATATTTCATTCGACTATAATTGAATGCTTGTCAGTAACTAACGTTGGTATAGAGAAGGAGACCCGAAATGACCCGACACTGTCTCGGGTGTATGATTTGACGGTGAAGGGATGGCCAGCACATGGCGACTCACTGTTGCCAGCATTCTCATCCAGAAGAGAACAGCTGTCAGTATGCCAGGGGCACTTGATGTGTGGATCCCCAGTGGTAATTCCACCCAAGTTAAGGGAGAGAGTGCTCAATGAGCTTCACGAAGGTCATCTGGGAGGGGTGAAAATGAAAAGCCTTGCTAGGGCTTATGTGTGGTGGCCGGGGATCGATCAGCAAATCGAGGACCTGACAAAGAGCTGCTCAGGATGCCAGAAGGTCCAAAATGCACCACCACATGCCCCTCTACACCCATGGGAGTGGCCCTCATCTCCATGGCAATGGGTGCATATTGATTTTGCTGGTCCATTCATGGACTCAATGTTTTTAATAGCCGTGGATGCGCACTTGAAATGGCCTGAGGTGATCAAAATGTCCTCCACCACCACGGAGAAAACTATTGCAGTCCTACGGACCATTTTTGCCAGGAACGGCTTGCCAGAGCAGATTTGCTCTGATAACGGACCACAGTTTGTGTCCGAAGAGTTTCGAAGATTTATGAAAAGGAATGGGGTAAGGCATTACACATCCGCCCCGTATCATCCAGCCACAAATGGATTGGCTGAGAGGTTCATACAAACCTTTAAAAAAGCAGTAAAGGCCATGTGCGATGACGACATTCCACTGCAGCATAAGGTGGACAATTTCCTGTTAGCCTACAGAAATGTGACACATGCAGTCACCAACCAGGCCCCGGCCATGATGTTCTTTAACCGAAGGTTGAGATCTCGTCTGGATTTGCTCAGACCAAATGTACGAAGAGATGTTGAGAATAAGCAATTCCAGCACATCAATGAGAAGCCGACAAGGAGCTTCAATGTAGGGCAACCAGTCTTGGCCCACGACTACCGTACAGAGAAATGGCAACCAGGAACGATATGCACACGGCAGGGGCCACTAATGTACACAGTGGATGTTGGGGAGAACATTGTGAGACGCCATGCTGACCAGATCCTAGAGTCACAGGAACGAGTCAACCCCATGTCTCGGCCATACGTACCTGGTGAGGAACCCGACGTGCAGGTCGCATCTACCTCAGAAACAATAGCATTGGAAGCTGATGAATCAACTGACGACAGGGTGTTAGAATCGCCTCCGCACCAAGAGCGAGACACTCGGGAAAGGCGCTATCCAGAAAGGATCAGGAAGCCTCCCCAAAGACTGAATTTATAAATAGACTATTTTCAGTTAATGTTGCATGTTAAAAGTGTTAATTGTATTTAGTTTGATATTTAATTGTTAAATGAGTGTTATGGTACTGTTAATCTAAAAGGGGAGGAATTGCAATGTATGTACCTTTAAGGGGAGAACTACTTTTTACAGCTCCTGTATCCTGTAGTACCGGCAGTGACCACACCTGTATATAAACCCTGAGTAGTGATCTGTACAGTCAGTTGCAGTTTGAACCCTCATTCAGTAATCACCTGTTGATCGTTCCCTGCAGTCTTTGTCTGATTATTGAAGGACACAACATTAGGATACACGGATATAACACCCCCATGTCTCCGAATGTCTCCTCACCCCGTGATGTCTCCTCACCCCCACAGCACAGACCAGAGACAGTCCACAGCTTGAAGGCAGCTTTTTTAATTGCGGATTGTGATTAAATCTCTCTCTCTTTGTCTTTCTCTCTTTCTCCCTCAGCCCTCCTTGTGCCGCCGTCTCCTCCTCCTCTCTCCCCGCCAGCGCCGGCCCAGCAGCAGCCGGCGGGCCGCCTCCACCCCACCGCCGAAGTAGAATGCGGCCCAGTACTCGCGGTCGGAGGCGGGCACCCAGATCAGGCGGCTGTCGGGCAGGGCGGCGTCGGAGGAGGAGCAGCAGGGGGAGGGGGTGGAGAGCAGCTCGATCAGTGCCTGCTCCTCGGGCTGCAGCCGGAAGCGAAGATGTGGCGGCGGAGGAGGGACCGCGGCCGAGCGGTTCTTACCTGCGTCCCCGGCGGCGTTGTGCAGCGGCCGGCTGCTGGTGCTGGCGGTGCGGCGGCGGGAGGCGGCCGCCAGCGCCTGGAAATGCTCCCAGACCCAGAGCGACGTGTTTGTGCAGCTGAGAGCTTCATCGCCGCCGTGCTCCCGGAGCAGCAGCAGAGCCGAGGCCGGAGGAAGCCCGCCCGACGACCAGGCCTGGCAGGAGCCTCGGCCGATCGTGACTCCCTCCTCCTGCTCCGAGGAGAAGCTGCTGCTGCTGCTTTGCCCTCGCATTGTGTCGGCGCCCGAGACCAGCGAGGAGATCTGCGGCTCCTCGCTGCTGCAGCTGCTGCTTACTTCTTCTTCCTGCGGCGAGGGCGAGCGCAGGCTCTGCGGCGGCCGAGATTCGGGGTAGGCCGCTGCCGTCGCCATGGGGACGGCCGCCATTTTGGCGGCGCTGTTGCTGCTGCCGGAGGAAGAGGAGGAGGGGCTAGAGCTGGTCGCCCTGGAGACGGTGTCCACGGCGACGCCCACCACCGTCGGGTCGAGCCCCGCCCCGCCCCCTTCCCCTTGCTCCTCTGCCAATAGCAGGCTGGAGCTGCCACCGCTGTTGCTGGGATTCGCCAAGGGGGTGCTGCTGCTGCTGGGATTTGCCAAGGGGCTGCTGCTGGGATTTGCCTGGGGACTGTTAACCATTGCTAAGCTTCTGGGCATTGCTAGGGGGCTGCTGGGATTTGCTCGGGGGCTGCTGGGATTTGTCAAGGGGCTGCTGCTGGGATTTGCCTGGGGACTGTTAGCCGTTGCTGAGCTTCTGGGCATTGCTAGGGGGCTGCTGGGATTTGCTAGGGGGCTACTGGGATTTGCCTCAGGGCTGCTGGGATTTGCCATGGGGCTGCTGGGATTTGCCACGGGGCTGCTGGGATTTGCCACGGGGCTGCTGGGATTTTCCAGAGGGCTGCTGGGATTTTCCAGGGGGGTGCTGCGGGTGCTGCTGGAAGTATGCCGGGACCCCGGGGCGGAGGAGACCCCCAGTCGGGGGGAGACGGAGGGAGGCGGGCCGCTGGCCTCTGAGGTCGTGCTGGTGCTCTGGCTGGAGGAGGATGAGGAGGTGGTGGTGGTGGCGGTCCCGGACGACTCTGGGGCCCTGCTGGCGACCCGGGGGTCCCCACCCCCCACCTCCGGGGCCGCCTCTGGATCGGGGGAACCTCCGGCCGAGGTGGACCCCCCGGCCGAGCCCGGGACCACCCGCGCCAAACCCACAGAGGAGGGATCAGAGCCCGGCCCCGCCGAGGTGGGTCTCTCCCTGGGGGCCTGTGGGGTCCCGTCGGCGGCTGTGCCGGCCACTGTGGCCGCGGGGGCGAGGCTGGTAGCAACTGGGGTCGCTGGAGGCACCGGGATGTCGATGGTGCCAACTGAGGCCCCCTTGGCCCAAGTCTCCTCCCCTGCCATTGGTAGCATCTCCCCCAGTGCCCGCCCCAGGACTTTGGTCTCCTGGGCCATCAGCCGTTCCGTTAGTCCAGGGCCCGTGCTGTCCGGTGCCAGGGGGGACCTGGTCTCTCGAGTGGCTCCCAGGCTCGGTAAGGTCCTGGCTGCTGGTTTGGCGCTGGACACGTGCGTGGCGAAGCATGTCCTCTGCAGGGAGAGGTTCTCCTGGCACACTGTGGTCAGCGTCAGTCTGAAGGTGATCAATTCCGGGTAGGTGGACTGCAGCTCCACGATGGTGGTCTTCACTGACGGATATCTCAAGGGGGGTCTCGGCATCATACCGACGAGCAGGGCAGAAGGCACCACAGTCCTGCTGGGGGCGGCCCGGGTCGGGCTAGCTATGCTGGGGAAAACCTTCGATGCTGGTTGGAGACGGGACGAAGACAGTTCCTCTGGCGTCCTGCTCTCGTTGGTTGGGCTCCGAGCCGTCACCTCCTTTGGCGCAGGTTCCGAAAGGGCAACATCCAATGCCTTTGACTCCAGACCTAGGACCAAGAGAGATAGGATCAGGGAGCGTCATTAGGATCAATGCACCACTACTTCTGATAGATTTCGACCTCTCTGGCCTAATAACGTTCCCCCCATCTGCTCCCTAAATATCTCAACCCCACATTTTTACCTGCTCCCACCTGCCCACATTCTTCTCCCCATATACCTACCCACCATATCCCTCAATCCCACCTCTCCATACCCCTCATCCCACCTTCTCTCCATATCCTTCAATCCCACCTTCTCACCAGATCTCCCAACCCTACCTACCGACCTCAACAGATCTCCCAATCCCACCAACTCACCTTCTCCCCGTATCCCTCAATCCCACCTACTCACCATCTCCCTATATTCCTCAACCCCACCCACCCACCTTCTCCCCTCTCAATGAACCTGTTCTCTCTCCACAAAGCTATCTAATTTGGCTCTTGACCCATTTGATATTATCTGCCTCAACATTTTCCCCGATCCAATTCCTCTTAGTCTCTTCTAACTCCTTGGGATAAGTATTCAACCATCTGGGTGTTTTTCTGATGCAGTGCATTTTTTTCAAAAATTCATTCTCGGAATGTGGGCATCATTGACAAGGCAGGCATTTATTTCCCATCCATAAATCGATATGACTAGCTACGGGTCAACCACGTTGGCTTGGGACTGGAGTCACATGTAGGCCCAGACAAGGTAAGAATGGCAGGTTTCCTTCCTTAAATGAACCAGTTACAGAACCCGCCCTCTTGTCATTCCATCGATTACAATTGTCGGATTGTATAACGGGCATTCGACCCGCTCCAACACATTACCACCCAAGCAGTGCAGACCGTAATTCAATCCTTGCATTCGGGAAGACATAGGAACAGGAGGAGGCCATTCAGCCCCTCGAGCCTGTTCCGTCACCCAACCGGATCACGGCTGATCTGTATCTTAGCTTCATCTACCCGCCTTGGTTCCATAACCCTTAATACCCTTACCCAACAAAACCCTATCCATCTCAGTTTTGAAATTTTCAATTGACCTCCCCGGCCTCCACAGCTTTTTTGGGGGGAGAGAGTTCCAGATTTACACCAGACTTTGTGTGAAGAAGTGTTTCCTGACATCACCCCTGAACGGCCTGGCTCTAATTTTAAGGTCATGCCCCCCCTTGGTCCTGGACTTCCCCGACCAGAGGAAATTTCTATCTACCCTATCGAATCCTTTAATCATCTTAGATCCTTAGAATGATACAGCACAGAAGGATGCCACTCAGCCTGTGCCAGCTCTTTGGTAGAGCTGTCCAATTCGTCCCAAATCCCTCTTCCCTGCAAGTATTTATCCAATTCCCTTTTGAAAGTTACTATTGAATCTGCTTCCACCGCCCTTTCAGGCAGCGCATTCCAGATCACAACAACTCGCTGCATAAAAAAAAATGGTAAATCTGAGTCCTCTGGTTACTGACCCTTCTGTCACTGGAAACCGTTTCTCCTTATTTACGCTATCAAAACCGTTCATGATTTTGGACACTCCAAACCTTCCATATTCTTCTATACCCTGGAAAATACAAGCCTGGTCGATGCAACCTGTCCTCATAATTTAACGCTTTTAGACCTGGTATCTTAAATGGTTTGTTGCTGCAAAAAATTCTCGCAGACTTGCCAACCCTCCAGCGAACATGAACGCTTCCCTTTGGGTCCACTTTGGTCACCTCCCCTGTTCCCACAGGGGCAAAGACGAGTTCCAAGACCAGCTGGACTTCTCCAGAGAGTCGAGCCCCATAAAGCTTGGTAAGACCACACTTGGAGCACTCTGCATACATTTATGTCGGAGGGGCAATACTGAGGGAGTGCTGCATTGTCAGAGGGGCAGTACTGAGGGAGCGCTGCACTGTCAGAGGGGCAGTACGGAGGGAACATTACACTGATGGAGGGGCAGTAATGAGGGAGCGCTGCACTGTCGGAGGGGCAGTACTGAGGGAGTGCTGCACTGTCAGAGGGGCAGTACTGAGGAAGCGCTGCACTGTCGGAGGGGCAGTACTGAGGGAGTGCTGCACTGTCGGAGGGTCAGTACTGAGGGAGCACTGCACTGTGAGGGTGTCAGTTCTGAGGGAGCGCTGCACTGTGGAAGAGGCATTACTGAGGGAACGCTGCACTGTCGGAGGGGCTGTACTGAGGGAGTGCTGCACTGTCGGAGGGGCAGTACTGAGGGAGTGCTGCACTGTCGGAGGGGCAGTACTGAGGGAGCGCTGCACTGTCGGAGGGTCAGTACTGAGGGAGCGCTGCACTGTCGGAGGGTCAGTACTGAGGGAGCGCTGCACTGTCGGAGGGGCAGTACTGAGGGAGTGCTGCACTGTCGGAGGGGCAGTACTGAGGGAGTGCTGCACTGTCGGAGGGTCAGTACTGAGGGAGCGCTGCACTGTCGGAGGGGCAGTACTGAGGGAGTGCTGCACTGTCGGAGGGGCAGTACCGAGGGAGAGCCGCACTGTCGGAGGGGCAGTACTGAGGGAGATCTCGACTGACGGAGGGGCAGTACTGAGGGAGCGCTGCACTGTCGGAGGTGCCGCCTTTCGGATGAGACATTGAACCAGAGAGCCTCGTCTGCCCTCTCGGGTGGACGTAAAATCCCACAGCATTATTGGAAGAAGAGCAGGGAGAGAGTTCTTCCCATTGTTCCGGGGCCCAATATTTATCTCTCAACCAACGTCACTAATAAACAGGTTTTCTGGTCATTATCACGTTGCTGTTTGTGGGATCTTGCTGTGCACAATTTGGATGCCGTATTTCCCACATTAAAACAGTGACTACGCTTCAAAAAAAGTACTTCATTGGCTGTAAAGCGCTTTGGGACGTCCTGCGATCATAAAAGGCGCTGCAGAAATGGGAGTCTTTCTATTCACTTCTCTTGTAGTCGTGTTCCCAGCATACTGCAGGAGGTTTCAAAAGAGAGGCTCCTGCCATCTTAACTTTGGGAAAATAAACATAAGCCTTTGTGTGGGTCACTTACATAGAATTACATAGAATTTACAGCACAGAAACAGGCCATTCGGCCCAACAGGTCCATGCTGGTGTTTACATAGAAACATAGAAGATAGGAGCAGGAGTAGGCCATTCGGCCCCTCGAGCCTGCTCCGCCATTCAATGAGATCATGGCTGATCATCCAATTTCAGTACCCTGTCCCTGCTTTCTCCCCGTATCCCTTGATCCCTTTAGCCTTAAGAAATATATCCAACTCCTTCTTGAATATATTTAATGAATTGGCCTCAACTGCCTTCTGTGGTAGAGAATTCCACAGGTTCACCACTCTCTGGGTGAAGAAATTCCTCCTCATCTCAGTCCTAAATGGCCTACCCCTTATCATTAGACTGTGACCCCTGGTTCTGGACTCCCCCGCCATTGGGTTTATGCTCCACACGAGCCTTCTCCCACCCCTCTTCGTCTAATCCTATCAGCATATCCCTCTATTGCTTTTCCCTTGTGTGTTCCAGCTCCCCTTTAATGTATCTATGCTTTGCATCTCAACCACTCCCTGTGGTAGCGAGTTCCACATTCTCACCACTCTCTGGGTAAAGAAGTTTCTCCTGAATTCCCTGTTGGATTTATTAATGACTGTCTTATATTGATGACCTCTAGTTCTGGTCTCCTCCACAAGTGGAAACAACTTATCTACGTCTACCCTATCGAACCCCTTCATATTCTTAAAGACCTCTATTAAGTCACCTCTAATCCTTTTTTCTAGAGAAAACAGCCCCAGCCTGTTCAGTCTTTCCTGATAGTTATAACCTCTCAGTTCTGGTATCAACCTTGTAAAAATGTTTTGTGCCTTCTCTAGGGCTCCTGTATTCCTTTTAAAATATGAAGACCAGAGTTGTGCACAATGCTCCAAGTCTATATGGAGCAGTGCTCCAAGTGTGGTCTAACCAAGGTATATGGAGACCAGAACTGTGCACAGTGCTCCAAGTGTGGTCTAACCAAGGTATATGGAGACCAGAACTGTGCACAGTGCTCCAAGTATGGTCTAACCAAGGTATATGGAGACCAGAACTGTGCACAGTGCTCCAAGTGTGGTCTAACCAAGGTATATGGAGACCAGAACTGTGCACAGTGCCCCAAGTGTGGTCTAACCAAGGTATATGGAGACCAGAACTGTGCACAGTGCTCCAAGTGTGGTCTCACATAGAAACATAGAAGATAGGAGCAGGAGTAGGCCATTCGGCCCTTCTAGCCTGCTCCGCCATTCAATGCGATCATGGCTGATCATCCAAGTTCAGTACCCGGCCCCTGCTTTCTCCCCATACCCCTTGATCCCTTTAGCCTTAAGAAATATATCCAACTCCTTCTTGAATATATTTAATGAATTGGCCTCTACTGCCTTCTGTGGTAGAGAATTCCACAGGATCACCACTCTCTGGCTGAAGAAATTCCTCCTCATTTCTGTCCTAAAAGGCCTACCCCTTATCCTTAGACTGTGACCCCTGGTTCTGGATTCCCCGACCATCGGGAACATCCTCCCTGCATCTAGTCTGTCCAGTCCTGCCAGAATTTTATAAGTTTCAATGAGATCCCCTCTCATTCTTCTAAACTCCAGCGAGTACAAGCCCAATCGACCCAATCTCTCCTCATACGTCATTCCTGCCATCCCAGGTATCAGCCTGGTGAATCTTCGCTGCACTCCCTCCATGGCAAGAACATCCTTCCTCACATAATTTGACCAAAACTGCACACAATACTCAAGATGTGGTCTCACCAAGGCCCTGTACAACTGCCGCAAGACATCCTTGTTCTTGTACTCAAACCCTCTCGCTATGAAGGCCAACATACCATTTGCCTTCTTAACCGCCTGCTGCATCTGCATGCTTACCTTCAGCGACTGGTGCACAAGGACACCCAGGTCTCATTGCACTTCCCCTTCTCCCAATCTATTGCCATTCAGATAATAATCTGCCTTCCTGTTTTTGACACCATTTATCCACGTTATATTGCATCTGCCATGCTTCTGCCCAGTCGGAGTAGGCCATTTGCCCAGTCACCCAACCTGTCCAAATCATCCTGGAGTTTCTCGGCATCCTCCTCGCAGCACACACACCCACCCAACTTTGTGTCGTCTGCAAATTTGGAGATATTACATCCAATTCCCTCGTCCAGATCATTAATATATATTGTGAACAGCTGGGGTCCAAGCACCGATCCCTGCGGTACCCCACTAGTCACTGCCTGCCACTCGGAAGACGACCCGTTTATTCCAACTCTTTGCTTTCTATCCGCCAACCAGTTCTCTATCCAAGTCAATACCTTGCCCCCAATCCCATGTGCCTTAACTTTACACGCTAATCTCTTATGTGGGACCTTATCGAAAGCCTTCTGAAAGTCCAAATACACCACATCCACTGGTTCTCCCTTATCTATTTTACTAGTTACATCCTCAAAAAATTCCAGTATGTAATGTGGATATGGTATATGGAGACCAGAACTGTGCACAGTGCTTCAAGTGTGGTCTCACCAAGGTATATGGAGACCAAAACTGTGCACAGTGCTCCAAGTGTGGTCTAACCAAGATACTTCAGGAAAATGGAGATGAGGTAGACGATCAGTCATGATCTTACTGAATGGCAGAACAGGCTCGAAGGGCCAAATGGCCTACTCCGGCTCCTATTTCTTATGTTCTTATGTATATGGAGACCAGAGCTGTGGACAGTGCTCCAAGTGCGGTCTAACCAAGTTATATGGAGACCAGAACTGTTCACAGTGCTACAAGTGTGGTCTAACCAAGGTATATGGAGATCAGAACTGTGCACGGTGCTCCAAGTGTGGTCTAACCAAGGTATATGGAGACCAGAACTGTGCACAGTGCTCCAAGTGTGGTCTAACCAAGGTATTTGGAGACCAGAACTGTGCACAGTGCTCCAAGTGTGATCTAACCAAGGTATGGAGACCAGAACTGTGCACAGTGCTGCAAGTGTGGTCTAACTGAAGCATATAGAGACCAGACTGTGCACAGTGCTCCAAGTGTGGTCTAACCAAGGTATTTGGAGACCAGAACTGTGCACAGTGCTCCAAGTGTGGTCTAACCAAGGTATTTGGAGACCAGAACTGTGCACAGTGCTCCAAGTGTGGTCTAACCAAGGTATGGAGACCAGAACTGTGCACAGTGCTCCAAGTGTGGTCTAACCAAGGTATGGAGACCAGAACTGTGCACAGTGCTCCAAGTGTGGTCTAACCAAGCTTCGCTACAAGTTGAGTGCAACACTGAGGGCAGTAACTTTGCGATAGCCTAAACCTCGCTCCCACCCCTTTGTGGTTGGAAACCGGCAATGGGAATGCGGTTATGGTGGCTATCTCCCCTCCCCCACCCCCTCAGTACCGTCCAAGATGCTCTCCTGCTCAGGTCTGAGGTTCAGCGTCGGGTGTGAGGCCACGTGAGTGGAGACAGGGCGGGCAGCTTGGGCCTTGTCTTCGAAGGGGCAGGGGATAGGTTGAGTGGAGACGGAGTTGGGGTCCTTCAGCTCATTGATGGCCAAGGAGTAGTACTCCAGCAGCCCATAGTTGGCCCACTCCTCGGAAAAGGGCATCTCGAGATTGCAGCCGACCGCGTAGAACTGGGAATCACTCTCCGTGATTTCATCAGACTCCTGGCAGGACGAACAAAGGAGGGCACACGGGTTCAAATATCAACATCAACCGGCAATAATCAGAGCAAAGCATACATTGCCTACAAGTGTTTGATGGGACAGTGTAGAGGGAGCTTTACTCTGTATCTAACCCGTGCTGTACCTGCCCTGGGAGTGTTAGATGGGACAGTGTAGAGGGAACTTTACTCTGTATCTAACCCGTGCTGTACCTGCCCCAGGAGTGTTAGATGGGACAGTGTAGAGGGAGCTTTACTCTGTATCTAACCTGGGCTGTACCTGCCCTGGGAGTGTTAGATGGGACAGTGTAGAGGGAGCTTTACTCTGTATCTAACCCGTGCTGTACCTGCCCTGGGAGTGTTAGATGGGACAGTGTAGAGGGAACTTTACTCTGTATCTAACCTGGGCTGTACCTGCCCTGGGAGTGTTAGATGGGACAGTGTAGAGGGAACTTTACTCTGTATCTAACCTGGGCTGTACCTGCCCAGGGAGTGTTAGATGGGACAGTGTAGAGGGAGCTTTACTCTGTATCTAACCCGTGCTGTACCTGCCCTGGGAGTGTTTGATGGGACAGTGTAGAGGGAGCTTTACTCTGTATCTAACCTGTGCTGTACCTGCCCTGGGAGTGTTTGATGGGACAGTGTAGAGGGAACTTTACTCTGTATCTAACCTGTGCTATACCTGCCCTGGGAGTGTTTGATGGGACAGTGTAGAGGGAGCTTTACTCTGTATCTAACCTGTGCTGTACCTGCCCTGGGAGTGTTTGATGGGACAGTGTCGAGGGAACTTTACTCTGTATCTAACCTGTGCTATACCTGCCCTGGGAGTGTTTGATGGGACAGTGTAGAGGGAACTTTACTCTGTATCTAACCTGTGCTATACCTGCCCTGGGAGTGTTTGATGGGGACAGTGTAGAGGGAGCTTTACTCTGTATCTAACCCGTGCTGTACTTGCCCTGGGAGTGTTTGATGGGACAGTGTAGAGGGAGCTTTACTCTGTATCTAACCCGTGCTGTACCTGCCCTGTGAGTGTTTGATGGGACAGTGTAGAGGGAGCTTTACTCTGTATCTAACCCATGCTGTGCCTGCCCTGGGAGTGTTTGATGGGACAGTGTAGAGGGAGCTTTACCCTGTATCTAACCTGTGCTGTACCTGCCCTGGGAGTGTTTGATGGGACAGTGTGTAGAGGAAGCTTTACTCTGTATAATCAGTATATTACTTAAGATAATACTTTTTGTCAGTCTTCACAGTAGTGGAAGAAGATAATATACCTGACATTCCAGTCAATCTAATAATGAATCAAGTACAGGAACTCACTAAAGTTAACATAAGCAAGAATACAGTATTAGAAAAAATAGACACTAAGGACTGACAAATCCTCAGGACCAAATAGTTTCCACCACAAGCTTTTAAAGAAAGTAAGTGAGAAAATTGCAGATGCTTTAGCCATATCTTCCAAAGCACTCTCGATTCAGGAATTGTCCCTTTAGATTGTAAATTGCAAATGTAACTCCCATTATTTAAGAAAGGTGAGAGAGAGAGAAAAACCAGGAAATTACAAATCTGTTCGTCTAACATCTGTTGCGGGGAAGTTATTGGAATCTATAATTACGGACAGAGTGACTGAACACTTTGAGAAACTTCAGCTGGTTAGAGAGAGCCAACATGGATTTGTAAAGGGTAGGTCATGTTTAACACTCCTAATTGAATCTTTTGAGGAAGTAAATAAAGTAGTAGACAAGGGAATGTCCATGGATGTAGTTTGAATGGACTTCCAGAAGGCATTCGATTAGGTTCCACGAGAGAGAGCTAAAATTAAAGATCATGGAATTGAAGGCAAAGTATTGACCTGGTTGGGAGATTGGTTAGGCAGAGGAAGACAGAGAGTAGGGATAATTAAAGGCAAATCGTGTTTAACCAACTTGATCGAGTCTTTTGATGAGGTAACAGAGACGGTTGATGAAGGCAATGCGGTTGACGTAGTGTACATGGATTTCCAAAAGGCGTTTGACAATGTGCCACATTAGAGGCTTGCCAGCAAAGTTGAAGCCCATGGAATAAAAGGGACAGTGGCAGCATGGATACGAAATTGGCTAAGTGACAGGAAACAGAGAGTAGTGGTGAACGGTTGTTTTTCGGACTGGAGGAAGGTATACAGTGGTGTTCCCCAGGGGTCGGTTCTGGAACCGTTGCTTTTCTTGATATATATTAATGTCTTGGATGTGGGTGTGTCTTGTTTTGCACACTTTGTACAAAAATAATAACTTGCGGGTGTTAAGTATGTGTATTGTATTGAACAATTAACACAAAGACTTAAACGTATAACTCAAACAGGTCTTTACTGGTTGGAGGTAGGGACTATACGTAGGTCTTTACTTCATGCCCACAGGCGGGAACTGAGGGGAGATCAGTACCCACAGTACTATTTATACCCCTATGGCCAGGAGTGGTACTGCGTATCACTACGCCCTACAAGTAGTGCAGTCCTGTCCATAGGTTCAAAGTAGCACACATATTACATACACAACATTCCTCCCTTCCTAGCTTTACAGTCATCTCCCCATTTAACATAACGTAATAACATATATACATATATAACTTCAGGTTTACATAACAGAATAACATAGATACATAGATAACTTCATGTCAAAACAGATCACAGATTCAGTCTCTGCGGAAAACAGTTCACAGATTCAATCTCTGTGGTGTAGTCGGTTCACGTTGCTGGAGTGACTCATTCAATAGTCCTTCCATGGATTTAACAGTTTGAACTTCCGAACTGAATTGGCTCCGTTCGGAGGGACCACGTGTGTGATCTGGTAGAGGTAATAATGGTTCAGATGGGTCATCTTCTGTTTTGACTTTTCCTTTTCTGCTTTTTGGAGACTCTCTGGGTTCCACTGTCAGCTGCCAGCTGCATGCGCAGTTCCTCCTTCTCTTCCTCCTTTTTCCGTAGTAGAGCCACCTTCTCCCGATGTTCCGTAGACTTTCGGTGCTCCTCCATGATTTCTGTATGGTGGGAGTCGAAGTTACAAGTTGGGCAGGACAGGACATAGTAATATTCGGTGTCGTCCTGATCTAGGCCAGCGAGAGGGTCTTCTATTTCCTCCATACCCAGCTGGGCGTTAGCCAGCTTTTGTTCCAAGTCCAGACATCTTTCCTGAAGAGACTTCTTCATGCGTACCTCTTCATCCAGCTTTTTCTGGGCTTTCAGCAAGTCGTTTACTAATGACCTCATTTGAGATTTTACTACTTCAACTTCTTTTGGAGATTGATTGATCAGACTATTCAATCCCTCTACCGGAGCAGCTGTTTCAGCGGTCTGTTGTTCTACGTTGACGTGAGTCAGCGTACTTTTGGCATCCAAGGGCTGCTCTGTTGCAGTCATCTCAGTCTGTGTTGCCACCTCAGCTCTTCCAATAACCTTTGAGAGCTCCGAACCCCTTTCGTTTGAATATTGAAGTTCGTGTTCAAGTTTTTCCCATTTCAGAGTCCTGTCCTTCAGCATATGCAGGAGTTGGCTGACCGTTAACTCCTCTGACATCAGACGTTTTGTGTGCTCCTGCTCCATTTTCTCCATCAGCTGCTTCTGTTGTCTTTCCAGATTCTCCAACTCTATATCAAAGAACTCTTTCGTTGCATTCAACTCTTGCTCAAAACGGCGAAGCATTTGTTCTAATTGCTGTTGTAGTTTGAAATGGAGTTGAGTTCGAGCCCGGTGTCCCTCAGAAATGGGCACATCAGTAGACTTGCCAGACTCAGAGTCCACAGTTAAACTATGTTGTTGTTGCTCAGTGGAATTCTGTGCTGAAACTTTGTCTTTTGCACCTGAGTTGGGCTTACCATCATCCGTTCCAGAATCTGGGCCGACTATCTTCACCGAGTTCTCACTCGTTATTGTTTGTAGGAAATGCCAGTCCATATTCATTTTCTTAATCCACTCCCGTCCTAGTAGTGGAGGACCTCCTTCAGATATCACATATAAGTCCATTATTTGACTGTCTTCGCCCTTGTGGACCACTGCAACCTCTATTTTCCCGATGGGGTACACTCTTTGCCCCGAGTATGTTTTCAATATATTCCCCGTATCCTGTAGGGGAATATGTTGGAATAACTTTCCGTAATCTTTCTTATTTATGACCGTTAATGCCGATCCAGTGTCCAATTCCAGTTTTACTTGGACTCCTTCTATCTGAAGAGTGACCCAAATTGTCTGGAGGTCTGCACCCTTACCAGCGTTGAGTACTCTTAAGCTAGCCAGTTCATTACAGCTTAAGCTAGCCAGTTCATTACTGCTAGCGTCTGAATCGGACTCCTGTTCGGTCACCTTGTGTACCTTTGCGTATTTTCCTTGCGGTGACTTCTTGTTGCTGGTCTTCTTCCCTGACCTGCATACTCTAGCTATATGTCCAAGCCTACCACAAGTTCTACATTCTTGGTTTTTAAACCAACACTGGTTCTGATCATGCATTGTCTTTCCACAACGATAACATTTGCCAGAACTCACACCCAATTTGTGTGCACTGAGCTCCGGTGACCGTAGCTGCATTACTGCCGTGCCTCTCGCTGCGGCTTCGTGTGCTGCTGCCATAGTGACCGCCTTCTCAAGCGTCAGCTCATTCTCCTCGAGCAGTCACTTTTGTGTATCCTGTTTAAATAAACCACACACAAATTTGTCTCGTAGTGCATCTGTCAGTCCCGTTCCAAACTGGCAATATTTCGCTAATTTACGCAATTCCAGCAAATATTCAGCATTGCTTTCATGCTGTAGCTGCCTTCTGTCGTAAAATTTAAATCGTTCCGCTAGCATCAGCGGCGTGGGGTTTAGATGATCTTTCAGGACAGTAACAATCTCATCGAACGTCTTATCCGCCGGTTCATCTGGTGATAACAGGTGTTTCAATTGCCCGTATGTCTTCGCACCCATTAAATTTAATAATGTTAGAGCTTTATCTTGGTCACGAATTTTATTGGCCTTACAATAATTTTTTACTCTTTCAACATATATGGCCCAATCTTCAAGGTCACTATCAAAGGTGCTAATATTCCCGTGTTTAGGCATTGTAGATTTGCAATTTCTCAGATTTTATTTTGTTTACTTGTTATCAAAGATGGCGGTTTCCCGCTCTTGCCGTCGTCCTCCGCCCACAAAATGGCGGTTTTCCCGCGCTTGGCGGTCTTCACCCGTCCCCCGACGCCGTCTCCCTTCAGCCCCCGAGTGCGGCCCTTATCTTCGCCGCGATCGATAGCCCGCGCTGTGCACCGCGGCTCTCGCACCTTGAGCTTCTGCAGCCGCCGCGCCTTTCAGTCCGAGTGCGGCCCTTATCTTTGATCCCGATCGCTGGCCCGCGCTGCGCCTCGCACTTGAAGCGGCTCCTGGCCTCTGGCTCACCCGCTCGCGCGGCTCTTGCTCGCTCCCTCCCGGGCTCTGGCTTACCCGCTCGCGCGTTTCACCGTGGCTCTTATCAGGGATTGCGATCGCCCTTATCTTCTCCAACTTCCCCAGCCCTGTCTTTGCAGCCAACGCTGCACGGCTTACCCCACCACCTAGGTTGAACAAGGAAACTGCAGAAAGACTTCTGTCAGTCGCTGGAAGCTGTCAGGACGGCTGCTGCACTCCAGTGCTCAGTCGCTGATGGAGGCTTCAGAGTCCTAAAGCCTGTCGCTTCTAGTGGGGTGGTGATGTTTGAAACCTCTCTTCAACTGCCGCAGGGTAAGAACCTGACTCGTCGCCAGTGTTAAGTATGTGTATTGTATTGAACAATTAACACAAAGACTTAAACGTATAACTCAAACAGGTCTTTACTGGTTGGAGGTAGGGACTATACGTAGGTCTTTACTTCATGCCCACAGGCGGGAACTGAGGGGAGATCAGTACCCACAGTACTATTTATACCCCTATGGCCAGGAGTGGTACTGCGTATCACTACGCCCTACAAGTAGTGCAGTCCTGTCCATAGGTTCAAAGTAGCACACATATTACATACACAACAGCGGGACAATGGAGTGTTACAGTTTAACTCTTTATTTAAGCATTAGGTCTGATCTTACTTGTAGCAGCACAGTGGGGACAAGATGGAGTTAGGACCCCTAGCCTGGGTCTTCAAAACAATAGTAGTCCTTACAGATGCCTGCAGGCCAATGACAACTCAGCATGTGATCACATGTGAATATAATAGGTATTCCTTACAGATGCCTGCGGGCCAATGATAATTCAATATGCAAATGTTACAGGGTGTACAGGGCACAATTTCAAAATTTACAGATGACACAAAACTTGGAAGTACAGTGAACAGTGAGGAGAAGAGTGATAGACTTCAAGAGGACATAGACAGGCTGGTGGAATGGGTGGAGATGTGGCAGATTAAATTTAACGCAGAAAAGAGCAAAGTGATGCATTTTGGTAGAAAGAATGAAGAGAGGAAATATAAACTAATGGGTACAATCCTAAAGGGGGTGCATGAACAGAGAGACCTGGAAGTATATGTGCACAAATCATTGAAGGTGGCAGGACAGGTTGAGAAAGCAGTTAAAAAAGCTTACGGGATCCTGGGCTTCATGAGTCAAGGTATAGAGTAGAAAAGCGTGGAAATTATGATGAACCTGTATAAAACACTGGTTCGGCCCCAACCGGAGTACTGTGTCCAATTCTGGGCGCTGCACTTTAGGAGGGATGTGAAGGCCTTAGAGAGGGTGCATGAAAATATTCACAAGAATGGTTCCAGGGATAAGGGACTTCAGTTATGTGGATAGACTGGAGAAGCTGGGGTAACACAATAGAGAGCCATATATCCAAGTTTGCCAATGACATAAAGATTACAAAAAGAGACTTTGATAGATTAAGTGAGTGGGCAAAACTGTGGCAAATGGAGTTCAACGCAGGTAAGTGTGAGGTCATCAATTTTGGACCAAGAAAGGATGGATCCGAGTACTTTTTTAAAAGGTGAAAAGCTTGGAACAGTGGAAGTTCCAAAGGCATTTAGGTGCCCCAGGTACACAGATCACTAAAATGTAAGGATCAGGTACAAAAAATTATCAAAAAGGCTACTGGAATGTTAGCCTTTATAACTAGTTAGAGGACTAGAACATGAATGGAAGGAAGTTTTGCTACAGCTGTACAAAGCCCTGGTTAAACCACGTCTAGAGTATTGTGTACAGTTCTGATCATCGCACCATAGAAAGGATATAATGGCCTTGAATGAAGTGTAGTGCAGATTCACCAAAATTTTACCATGGCTCCAAGGATTAAATTATGAGGCCAGGTTACATCAACTAGCCTTGTATTCTCTGGAATATAGAAGGTTAAGGGGTGATTTGCTTGAGGTTTTTAGGATTTTGAAAGGAATTGATAAGGTAGATAGAAACATTTTTCGCTGGTAGGGGAATCTATGACAAGAGGACTTAAGCTTAAAGTCACAGCGAGGACATTCAGGTGAGACGTTAGGAAGCACTTGCACAGTATTTACAGCACAGAGACAGGCCCTTTGACCCAAAAGGTCTATGCCGGTGTTTATGCTCCACATGAGCCCCCTCCCACTCCTTTTCATCTCACCCCATTAACATATCTCTATTCCTTTCTCTAGCTTCCCCTTAAATGCATCCATGCTAGTTGCCTCAACCACTCCCTGTGGTAAAGAGTTCCACATTCCTACCACTCTCTGGGTAAAGAAGTTTCTTCTGAAATCCCTGTTAGATGTATTGGTGACTATCTTATATTGATGGCCCTTAGTTCTGGTCTCTCCCGCAATTGGAAACATCTTCTCTACGTCTACCCTATCGAACCCTTTCATAATCTGAAAAACCTCTCCACCAGGCCACACCCTCAGTCTTCTCTCGTCTAGAGGAAAGAGCCCCAGCCTGTTCAATCGTTCCTGATGGGTATAACCTCTCAATTCTGGTATCATCCTAGTCAATCTTTTTTGCACCTTCTCCAGTGTCTCTATATCCTTTTTATGATATGGAGACCAGAACTGTTCACAGTGCTCCCAAGGAAAATGCTAGAGTCCATTATAAAAGATGTAATAGCAGAGCACTTGGAAAAGAGTGACAGGATCGGACAAAGTCAACATGGATTTACAAAAGGTAAATCATGCTTGACTAATCTACTGGAATTTTTTGAGGATGTAACTGGTAGAATAGATAAAGGAGAACCAGTGGATGTGGTGTATTTGGACATTCAGAAGGCTTTCAATAAGGTCCCGCATAAGAGATTTGTTGTGTCTGTGTATAATAAGACACGGACTGCAGGAGAACGGTACAACAGGTGTTTACTCAACGTGGCTCACACGGGAACTGATCTGTACAGATTACTACTCAGTGCTACATACAGGTGTGGTCACTGCCGGTACTGCAGTATACATGAGCTGTAAAAGATAGTTCCCCCCTTAAAGGTATATACATTACAATTCCTCCCCTTTTAGATTAACAGTACCATAACACTCATTTAACAATTAAATATCAAACTAATCACAATTAACACTTTTAACATGCAACATTAGCTGAAAATAGTCTATTTATATATTCAGTCTTTGGGGAGGCTTCCTGATCCTTTCTGGATAGCGCCTTTCCCGAGTGTCTTGCTCTTGGTGCGGGGGCGATTCTGGCCCCCTGTCGTCGGTTGGTTCATCAGCTTCCGAAGGGACAGTGTAGAGGGAGCTTTACTCTGTATCTAACCCGTGCTGTACCTGCCCTGGGAGTGTTTGAAGGGACAGTGTAGAGGGAGCTTTACCCTGTATCTAACCTGTGCTGCAATCCCTTTGCTAAAACCCTAAGTGGGAATCTCAAGGTCTCCAATTACTGCCACATCGGCCTGGGGTAGCAGAGCAGACTGTCCCCGCTCCAACAGGTAGAGTAAGGCCTAAACTGGGGCTTTCCTAATCTCATTGGCGCCATAGATGTGCTACCATGGTAAGGCTCTAGTACGAGCGGCCTGGCTGGAATGAGCTGAATGTGAAGTGATCCTGGACACTGCTGCCATCTCCTCTGGATGCAGAAAAGGCCCCAAGGGGGCAGAAGGGCATAGCAGGCCCAGGCATTGATAGAGGTGCCACAGGCTGCACCAGCTCCACCTCAGGACACCAAGGCCTAGAAGCCCATACCGACACACGGTAGCAAGGCTCCACATGTACCTCTTTCACTGAGGCAACTCCTTAACTCAGCATTGGGCCAGGGATGGAACCTGGGCTTTTCCTGCTGTGTGTGTGCGGTTCGGGGGGTGGTGGGGAGCAGGGGTTGCTCAGTCCCACACCGGGATGAGCATTGATCCAATGAGCCACTCTGGATAATGCATTTAGGTTAAGGAGGTAATGAAGGCAGCAACTTACCAGGGAACTATTGTTGCAACAGAGTAACCTCAAAGAAGAGAGTTTTGGGACAGCGGGTAAACGACTGCGAAGGGGCCTGTTCACATCTGGCTTGCTGTACCCCTGTCGCATTGTACCTGCATGGTGAAAGAGAGAGTATCAGAGAGCAACCTGCAGCCTATATTCTGTATCTAATCCGTGCTGTACCTGCCCTGGGAGTGTTTGACGGGACAGTGTAGAGGGAGCTTTACTCTGTATCTGACCCGTGCTGTACCTGCCCTGGGAGTGTTTGACGGGACAGTGTAGAGGGAGCTTTACTCTGTATCTAACCCGTGCTGTTTTTGCCCCTGGGAGTGTTTGATGGGACAGTGTAGAGGGAGCTTTACTCTGTATCTAACCCGTGTTGTACCTGCCCTGGGAGTGTTTGATGGGACACTGTAGAGGGAGCTTTACTCTGTATCTAACCCATGCTGTACCTGCCCTGGGAGTGTTTGATGGGACAGTGTAGAGGGAGCTTTACTCTGTATCTAACCCGTGCTGTTTTTGCCCCTGGGAGTGTTTGAGGAGGCAGCGTAGAGGGAGCTTTACTCTGTATCTAACCCGTGCTGCACCTGCCCTGGGAGTGTTTGATGGGAAAGTGCAGAGGGAGCTTTACTCTGTATCTAACCAGTGCTGTTTTAGCCCCTGGGAGTGTGTGATGGGACAGTGTAGAGGGAGCTTTACTCTGTATCTAATCGGTGCTGTTTTTGCCCCTGGGAGTGTTTGATGGGACAGTGTAGCGGGAGCTTTACTCTGTATCTAACCCATGCTGTACCTGCCCTGGGAGTGTTTGATGAGACAGAGTAGAGGGAGCTTTACTCTGTATCTAACCCGTGCTGTACCTGCCCTGGGAGTGTTTGATGGGACAGTGGAGAGGAAGCTTTACTCTGTGTCTAACCCGTGCTGTACCTGCCCTGGGAGTGTTTGATGGGACAGTGTAGAGGGAGCTTTACTCTGTATCTAACCCATGCTGTACCTGCCCTGGGAGTGTTTGATGGGACAGTGTAGAGGGAACTTTACTCTGTATCTAACCCGTGCTGTACCTGCCCTGGGAGTTTTTGATGGGACAGTGTAGAGGGAGCTTTACTCTGTATCTAACCCGTGCTGTACCTGCCCTGGGTGTGTTTGATGGGACAGTGTAGAGGGAGCTTTACTCTGTATCTAACCCGTACTGTACCTGCCCTGGGAGTGTTTGACGGAAGCTTTACTTTGTAACTAAACCAAGTCTCCCCAACCCAGTTTGTGCTCCTCCCTGTACTAGAACCCCTTGGAATTGGATACAATGGGAGCAGATTTCTGCTCCACCAGAATCTGTACCTTGGGATGGCGTCACTTTGGGATTCAGGAGCTCAGGGCTGATGCTGCCTGACCGGCCGCACAAAAGTCACTGTAGAAGTGAGGGAGAGGACAAGGTAAAGGGAAATGCAGTGAATGTGGTTGACCGGGATGCTCAAAAAGCCTTGGATAAGTTGTCGACATATGGCAATGATAGCAGATCGTGGAATTAAGGGGGCTTGAGAGCACAGGGATAGAGAAACAGTTGCACGACATAAATACAAGGTCTGGAAATGTGAGAAGCGTCTTGTAATAAAGAAAGAACATAAGAACATAAGAAATAGGAGCAGGAGTCGGCCATACCGCCCCTCGAGCCTGCTCCACATTCAATAAGATCATGGCTGATCATCGACCTCAACTCCACTTTCCTGCCCGACCTCCATATCCCTCGATTCCCCTAGAGTCCAAAAATCTATCGATCTCAGCCTTGAATATACTCAACGACTCAGCATTCACAGCCCTCTGAGTGAAGAAATTCCTCCTCATCTCGGTCTTAAATGACCGACCCCTTATCCTGAGACTATGCCCCCTAGTTCTAGACTCTCCAGCCAGGGGAAACAACCTCTCAGCATCTACCCTGTCAATCCCCCTCAGAATCTTGTATGTTTCAATGAGGTCACCTCTCATTCTTCTAAACTCCAGAGAGTACAGGCACATACAAGGGCAGCACGGTGGCATAGTGGTTAGCACTGTTGCCTCACAGCGCCAGAGACCCGGGTTCGAATCCGGCCTCGGGCGACTGTCTGTGTGGAGTTTGCACATTCTCCCCGTGTTTGCGTGGGTTTTCTCCGGGTGCTCCGGTTTCCTCCCACAGTCCAAAGATGTGCGGGTTAGGTTGATTGGCTATGATAAATTGACCCTTAGTGTTAGGGGGATTAAATGCGTGGGGTTACAGGGATAGGGTGGGATATGTGTTGGTGTAGGGGTTACGGGGATCGGGTGGGATATGTGTCGGTGCAGGCTCGATGGGCCAAATTGGCCTCTATCTGCACTGTGGGGTTTCTGTGATTCTGTGATTCTACACAATCTCTCATCATAGGACAGCCCTCTCATCCCAGGAATCAATCCAGTGAACCTTCGTTGCACCGCCTCCAAGGCAAGTATATCCTTCCTTAGATAAGGAGACCAAAACTGTGCACAGTACTCCCGGTGTGGTCTCACCAAGGCCCTGTACAATTGTAGCAAGACTTCCTTACTCTTATACTCCAACCCCCTTGCAATAAAGGCCAACATGCCATTTGCCTTCCTTATTGCTTGCTGCACCTGCACGCTGGCTTTCTGTGTTTCTTGCACGAGGACACCCAAATCTCTCTCAACACCAACATTTGAAAGTTTGTCACCATTTTTTAAAAAATTCTGTTTTTCTATTCTTCCTACCAAAGTGAATAACCTCACATTACCCTACATTATACTCCATCTGCGACCTTACTGCCCACTCACTTAGTCTATCTATATCCCTTTGCAGACTCTTTGTGTTCTCCTCACAGCTTACTGTCCCACCTAGCTTTGTGTCATCAGCAAACTTGGATACATTACACTCGGTCCCTGCATCTAGGTCATTAATATAGATTGTAAATAGCTGAGGCCCCGACACTGATCCTTGCGGCACCCCACTAGTTACAGCCTGCCAACCTGAAAAAGATCCGTTTATCCCTACTCTCTGCTTTCTGTCCGTTAACCAGTCCTCTCTCCATATTACCCCCAACCCCATGAGCCCTAATCTTGTGTAATAACCTTTTATGTGGTACCTTATCAAATGCCTTTTGGAAATCCAAATATACTACATCCACTGGTTCCCCTTTATCTACCCTGCTCATTACATCCTCAAAAAACTCTAATAAATTTGTCAAACATGATTTTCCTTTCATAAAACCATGCTGACTCTGCCTAATCATGTTATGATTTTCTAAGTGCCCTGTGACCACTTCCTTAACAATGGATTCCAGCATTTTCCCAACGACTGATGTCAGGCTAACTGGCCTGTAGTTCCCTGTTCTCTCTCAAGATAGAGTTGCATTTCTATAGCACCTTTCACGACCTCAGGACACCCCGAAGCGCTTCACAGCCAATGAAGTATTTCTGAAGTGTGGTCACTGTTGTAATGTAGGAAATGAGGCAGCCAATTTGCACACAGCAAGCTCCCACAAACAGCAATGTGATAATGCCCAGATAATCTGTCTTTAGGTGGGATAAATATTGGCCCCAGGACACTGGGGAGAACTCCACCCGCTCGTCTTCCAATAGTGTTGTGGGATTTTACGTCCACCTGAGAGAGCAGACGGGGCCCTCGGTTTAATGTCTCATCCGAAAGGCGGCACCCTCCGACAGTGCGGCGCTCCCTCAGCACTGCACTGGGAGTGTTGGCCTAGATTTTTGTGCTCAAGTCTCTGGAGTGCGACCTGAATCCACAACCTTCGTGACTCAGAGACGAGAGTGCTACCCACTGAGCCACGGCTGACAACCAGTGGAAAGGCGATGTGTGGCGATACGTGGGCTGTGAGTTGGGGCACCTCTTATTTACCCCAATATTGGCACATGGCGCCAAATTGAGGGGGCAGGTTGTGACTCAGGGTACAAGAGACTGCAGGACGACATAGGTAGGTGAGCGGGGTGGGCAGTTAGGTGGCAGATGTAGTTTAACGCGGGGAGGCTTGTAAAGAAAATACATTTTGAAGGTAAGAATACAGAATGGCTATAGAGCTTGAGTGACCGGTGTATCTATTCCATGAGACAGCTCTATTCTTTCCTCCACCGTGCCCCCACCACTGCCCGCCCCCCCCCCCACCAACCCACAGCACTGACATCCTCGGTTCCGATGGGTAGAAAGCTCTCCCTCGATAAAAGAATGTACGAATCTATTTTGAAGGAATGAGAAATGGGCCTACCTTGTGCATGGATATCTGAGGCCTGAGCACGATCTGCTCATCTGAGACCCTCAGGCTCCTTTAGGACTGGCATCCAGTGAATGTGCCTTGCCTGTAGTTCGTGATCAGCTCCCCTGAGGCCCCAAGGTCCTTGCAGCTTCCAGGACTATCTCAGCTGCCTACCTAGCTCTGTTGTAGCGATCCGATTGGCCAGCAAATCGCAGAGTGCTCCTCAGAGTGACATACGTGCAGCGTAACAGGTTGTGACGTAACGTGACGTGATAATTGGGGGAAATGTGGGTTCCCCGCCTCAGGTGATGTAAGTGTCTGTGGCTCTTTGCACAAAGGCCTCAAGCCTTTAACACCTACACAAACAAGCAGGAAAAAGAAAACACGTTAATTTAATCTTTTGTCAAGCTGCGATGTGGATTGATTCATTGGGCCCTTCCGGCTCTGTGTGTGTGAGACTCAGACCCACTATGGGTGACATCAGCTCACTCAGCACAGGCCAGGGATGGAGCCTGGGCCTTTCCTGCTCGGTGTGTGGGGCTCAGACCCACTCTGGGTGACATCAGCTCAGTCAGCACAGGCCGGGGATGGAGCCTGGGCCTTTCCTGCTCGGTGTGTGGGGCTCAGACCCACTCTGGGTGACATCAGCTCAGTCAGCACAGGCCGGGCATAGGGCCTGGGCCTTTCCTGCTCTGTGTGAGTGTGCAGGGCTCAGTAACGTGGGACCGGGTGGTGCACTGACTGACCTAGTGAGCTACACGTCTAATATTCAGGCAGGTTTTGCCATGTCAGATACTAAATGTTTATTGAGTGGAAACAGTTGCTGGATATAAAGCAGGTAAAAAAAGACTCTCAACAGCTCAGTTCAAGGGGGGCACGGTGGCATAGTGGTTAGCACTGTTGCCTCACAGCGCCAGGGACCCGGGTTCAAATCTGGCCTCGGGCGACTGTCTGTGTGGAGTTTGCACATTCTCCCCGTGTTTGCGTGGGTTTCCTCCGGGTGCTCCGGTTTCCTCCCACAGTCCAAAGATGTGCAGGTTAGGTTGATTTGGCTATGATAAATTGACCCTTAGTGTTAGGGGATTAAATACATGGGGTTATGGGGATAGGGTGGGATATGTGTCGGTGCAGGCTCGATGGGCCGAAATGGCCTCTATCTGCACTGTAGATTCTGTGATTCTGTGATTCTGTGATTCATTGTCGCGCATTACCAGACCGGAAATGAAAGTGTACCTAACGCACTGTGACACCCGGTCCCAGAGGGGGAAAGGACAGTGTATCTAACACACTGTGACGCCCGGTCCCAGAGGGGGAAAGGACAGTGCATCTAACGCACTGTGACACCCAGTCCCAGAGGGGGAAAGGACAGTGTATCTAACGCATTGTGACACCCGGTCCCAGAGGGGGAAAGTACAGTGTATCTAACACACTGTGACACCCGGTCCCAGAGGGGGAAAGGATAGTGTATCTAACGCACCGTGACACCCGGTCCCAGAGGGGGAAAGGACAGTGTATCTAACGCACCGTGACACCCGGTCCCAGAGGGGTAAAGGACAGTATATCTAACGCACTGTGACACCCGGTCCCAGAGGGGGAAAGTACAGTGTATCTAACACACTGTGACACCCGGTCCCAGAGGGGGAAAGGACAGTGTATCTAACACACTGTGACACCCGGTCCCAGAGGGGGAAAGGACAGTGTATCTAACACACTATGACACCCGGTCCCAGAGGGGGAAAGGACAGTGTATCTAACACACTGTGACACCCGGTCCCAGAGGGGGAAAGGACAGTGTATCTAACGCACCGTGACACCTGGTCCCAGAGGGGGAAAGGACAGTGTATCTAACACACTGTGACACCCGGTCCCAGAGGGGGAAAGGACAGTGTATCTAGCACACTGTGACACCCGGTCCCAGAGGGGGAAAGGACAGTGTATCTAATGCACTATGACACCCGGTCCCAGAGGGGGAAAGGACAGTGTATCTAACACACTGTGACACCCGCTCCCAGAGGGGGAAAGGACAGTGTATCTAACGCACTGTGATACTGGTCCCAGAGGGGGAAAGGACAGTGTATCGAACACACTGTGACACCCGCTCCCAGAGGGGGAAAGGACAGTGTATCTAACGCACTGTGATACCGGTCCCAGAGGGGGAAAGGACAGTGTATCTAACACATTGTGACACCCGGTCCCAGAGGGGGAAAAGGATAGTGTATCTAACACACTATGACACCCGGTCCCAGAGGGGGAAAGGACAGTGTATTTAACACACTATGACACCCGGTCCCAGAGGGGGAAAGGACAGTGTATCTAATGCACCGTGACACCCGGTCCCAGAGTGGGAAAGGACAGTGTATCTAACGCACTGTGATACCCGGTCCCAGAGGGGGAAAGGACAGTGTATCCAACGCACTGTGACACCCGGTCCCAGAGGGGGAAAGGACAGTGTATCTAACACACTGCGACACCCGGTCCCAGAGGGGGAAAGGACAGTGTACCTAATGCACTGTGACACCCGGTCCCAGAGGGGAAAGGACAGTGCATCCAACGCACTGTGACACCCGGTCCCAGACCGGAAAGATCAGTGTATCTAACGCACTGTGACACCCGGTCCCAGAGGGGAAAGGACAGTGTATCTAACACACTGTGACCCCCGGTCCCAGACCGGAAAGATCAGTGTATCTAACGCACTGTGACACCCGGTCCCAGAGGGGGAAAGGACAGTGTATCTAACACACTGTGACACCCGGTCCCAGAGGGGGAAAGGACAGGGTATCTAAGGCACTGTGACACCCGGTCCCAGAGGGGGAAAGGACAGTGTATCTAACGCACTGTGACACCCGGTCCCAGAGGGGGAAAGGACAGTGTATCTTATGCACTGTGACACCCGGTCCCAGAGGGGGAAAGGACAGTGTATCTAACGCACTGTGACACCCGGTCCCAGAGGGGGAAAGAAGAGTGTATCTAACGCAGTGTGACACCCGGTCCCAGAGGGGGAAAGGACAGTGTATCTAACGCACTGTGACACCCGGTCCCAGAGGGGGAAAGGACAGTGTATCTAACGCACTGTGACACCCGGTCCCAGAGGGGGAAAGGACAGTGTATCTAACGCACTGTGACACCCGGTCCCAGAGCGGGAAAGGACAGTGTATCTAACGCACTGTGTCACCCGGTCCCAGAGGGGGAAAGGACAGTGTATCTAATGCACTGTGACACCCGGTCCCAGAGGGGGAAAGGACAGTGTATCTAGCACACTGTGACACCCGGTCCCAGAGGGGGAAAGGACAGTGTATCTAATGCACTGTGACACCCGGTCCCAGAGGGGGAAAGGACAGTGTATCTAACACACTGTGACACCCGCTCCCAGAGGGGGAAAGGACAGTGTATCTAACGCACTGTGATACTGGTCCCAGAGGGAGAAAGGACAGTGTATCGAACACACTGTGACACCCGCTCCCAGAGGGGGAAAGGACAGTGTATCTAACGCACTGTGATACCGGTCCCAGAGGGGGAAAGGACAGTGTATCTAACACATTGTGACACCCGGTCCCAGAGGGGGAAAGGACAGTGTATCTAACGCACTGTGACACCCGGTCCGAGAGGGGGAAAGGACAGTGTATCTAACACACTATGACACCCGGTCCCAGAGGGGGAAAGGACAGTGTACCTAACGCACTGTGACACCCGGTCCCAGAGGGGGAAAAGGATAGTGTATCTAACACACTATGACACCAGGTCCCAGAGGGGGAAAGGACAGTGTATCTAACACACTATGACACCCGGTCCCAGAGGGGGAAAGGACAGTGTATCTAATGCACCGTGGCTCCCGGTCCCAGAGGGGGAAAGGACAGTGTATCTAACGCACTGTGATACCCGGTCCCAGAGGGGGAAAGGACAGTGTATCCAACGCACTGTGACACCCGGTCCCAGAGGGGGAAAGGACAGTGTATCTAACACACTGTGACACCCGGTCCCAGAGGGGGAAAGGACAGTGTATCTAATGCAATGTGACACCCGGTCCCAGAGGGGAAAGGACAGTGTATCTAACGCACTGTGACACCCGGTCCCAGACCGGAAAGATCAGTGTATCTAACGCACTGTGACACCCGGTCCCAGAGGGGAAAGGACAGTGTATCTAACACACTGTGACACCCGGTCCCAGACCGGAAAGATCAGTGTATCTAACGCACTGTGACACCCGGTCCCAGAGGGGGAAAGGACAGTGTATCTAACACACTGTGACACCCGGTCCCAGAGGGGGAAAGGACAGGGTATCTAAGGCACTGTGACACCCGGTCCCAGAGGGGGAAAGGACAGTGTATCTAACGCACTGTGACACCCGGTCCCAGAGGGGGAAAGGACAGTGTATCTAATGCACTGTGACACCCGGTCCCAGAGGGGGAAAGGACAGTGTATCTAACGCACTGTGACACCCGGTCCCAGAGGGGGAAAGGAGAGTGTATCTAATGCAGTGTGACACCCGGTCCCAGAGGGGGAAAGGACAGTGTATCTAACGCACTGTGACACCCGGTCCCAGAGGGGGAAAGGACAGTGTATCTAACGCACTGTGACACCCGGTCCCAGAGGGGGAAAGGACAGTGTATCTAACGCACTGTGACACCCGGTCCCAGAGCGGGAAAGGACAGTGTATCTAACGCACTGTGTCACCCGGTCCCAGAGGGGGAAAGGACAGTGTATCTAACGCACTGTGACACCCGGTCCCAGAGGGGGAAAGGACAGTGTATCTAACGCACTGTGACACCCGGTCCCAGAGGGGGAAAGGACAGTGTATCTAACGCACTGTGACACCCGGTCCCAGAGGGGGAAAGGACAGTGTATCTAATGCACTGTGACACCCGGTCCCAGAGGGTGAAAGGACAGTGTATCTAATGCACTGTGACACCTGGTCCCAGAGGGGGAAAGGACAGTGTATCTAACGCACTGTGACACCCGGTCCCAGAGGGGGAAAGGACAGTGTATCTAATGCACTGTGACACCCGGTCCCAGAGGGGGAAAGGACAGTGTATCTAACGCACTGTGACACCCGGTCCCAGAGGGGGAAAGGACAGTGTATCTAACACACTGTGACACCCGGTCCCAGAGGGGGAAAGGACAGTGTATCTAACGCACTGTGACACCCGGTCCCAGAGGGGGAAAGGACAGTGTATCTAACGCACTGTGACACCCGGTCCCAGAGGGGGAAAGGACAGTGTATCTAACGCACTGTGACACCCGGTCCCAGAGGGGGAAAGGACAGTGTATCTAATGCACTGTGACACCTGGTCCCAGAGGGGGAAAGGACAGTGTATCTAATACACTGCGACACCCGGTCCCAGAGGGGGGAAGGACAGTGTATCTAACGCACTGTGACACCTGGTCCCAGAGGGGGAAAGGACAGTGTATCTAACACACTGCGACACCCGGTCCCAGAGCGGGGAAGGACAGTGTATCTAACGCACTGTGACACCTGGTCCCAGAGGGGGAAAGGACAGTGTATCTAACGCACTGTGACACCCGGTCCCAGAGGGGGAAAGGACACTGTATCTAACGCACTGTGACACCCGGTCCCAGAACGGGAAAGGACAGTGTATCTAACGCACTGTGACACCTGGTCCCAGAGGGGGAAAGGACAGTGTATCTAACACACTGCGACACCCGGTCCCAGAGGGGGGAAGGACAGTGTATCTAACACACTGTGACACCCGGTCCCAGAGGGGGAAAGGACAGTGTATCTAATGCACAGTGACACCCGGTCCAAGAGGTGGAAAGGACAGTGTATCTAATGCACTGTGACACCTGGTCCCAGAGGGGGAAAGGACAGTGTATCTAATGCACTGTGACACCCGGTCCCAGAGGGGAAAGGACAGTGTATCTAACGCACTGTGACACCCGGTCCCAGAGGGGGAAAGGACAGTGTATCTAAAGCACCGTGACACCCGGTCCCAGAGGGGGAAAGGACAGTGTATCCAACGCACTGTGACACCCGGTCCCAGAGGGGGAAAGGACAGTGTATCTAACACACTGCGACACCCGGTCCCAGAGGGGGAAAGGACAGTGTACCTAATGCACTGTGACACCCGGTCCCAGAGGGGAAAGGACAGTGCATCCAACGCACTGTGACACCCGGTCCCAGACCGGAAAGATCAGTGTATCTAACGCACTGTGACACCCGGTCCCAGAGGGGAAAGGACAGTGTATCTAACACACTGTGACACCCGGTCCCAGACCGGAAAGATCAGTGTATCTAACGCACTGTGACACCCGGTCCCAGAGGGGGAAAGGACAGTGTATCTAACACACTGTGACACCCGGTCCCAGAGGGGGAAAGGACAGGGTATCTAAGGCACTGTGACACCCGGTCCCAGAGGGGGAAAGGACAGTGTATCTAACGCACTGTGACACCCGGTCCCAGAGGGGGAAAGGACAGTGTATCTTATGCACTGTGACACCCGGTCCCAGAGGGGGAAAGGACAGTGTATCTAACGCACTGTGACACCCGGTCCCAGAGGGGGAAAGGAGTGTGTATCTAACGCAGTGTGACACCCGGTCCCAGAGGGGGAAAGGACAGTGTATCTAACGCACTGTGACACCCGGTCCCAGAGGGGGAAAGGACAGTGTATCTAACGCACTGTGACACCCGGTCCCAGAGGGGGAAAGGACAGTGTATCTAACGCACTGTGACACCCGGTCCCAGAGCGGGAAAGGACAGTGTATCTAACGCACTGTGTCACCCGGTCCCAGAGGGGGAAAGGACAGTGTATCTAATGCACTGTGACACCCGGTCCCAGAGGGGGAAAGGACAGTGTATCTAGCACACTGTGACACCCGGTCCCAGAGGGGGAAAGGACAGTGTATCTAATGCACTGTGACACCCGGTCCCAGAGGGGGAAAGGACAGTGTATCTAACACACTGTGACACCCGCTCCCAGAGGGGGAAAGGACAGTGTATCTAACGCACTGTGATACTGGTCCCAGAGGGAGAAAGGACAGTGTATCGAACACACTGTGACACCCGCTCCCAGAGGGGGAAAGGACAGTGTATCTAACGCACTGTGATACCGGTCCCAGAGGGGGAAAGGACAGTGTATCTAACACATTGTGACACCCGGTCCCAGAGGGGGAAAGGACAGTGTATCTAACGCACTGTGACACCCGGTCCGAGAGGGGGAAAGGACAGTGTATCTAACACACTATGACACCCGGTCCCAGAGGGGGAAAGGACAGTGTACCTAACGCACTGTGACACCCGGTCCCAGAGGGGGAAAAGGATAGTGTATCTAACACACTATGACACCAGGTCCCAGAGGGGGAAAGGACAGTGTATCTAACACACTATGACACCCGGTCCCAGAGGGGGAAAGGACAGTGTATCTAATGCACCGTGACTCCCGGTCCCAGAGGGGGAAAGGACAGTGTATCTAACGCACTGTGATACCCGGTCCCAGAGGGGGAAAGGACAGTGTATCCAACGCACTGTGACACCCGGTCCCAGAGGGGGAAAGGACAGTGTATCTAACACACTGTGACACCCGGTCCCAGAGGGGGAAAGGACAGTGTATCTAATGCAATGTGACACCCGGTCCCAGAGGGGAAAGGACAGTGTATCTAACGCACTGTGACACCCGGTCCCAGACCGGAAAGATCAGTGTATCTAACGCACTGTGACACCCGGTCCCAGAGGGGAAAGGACAGTGTATCTAACACACTGTGACACCCGGTCCCAGACCGGAAAGATCAGTGTATCTAACGCACTGTGACACCCGGTCCCAAAGGGGGAAAGGACAGTGTATCTAACACACTGTGACACCCGGTCCCAGAGGGGGAAAGGACAGGGTATCTAAGGCACTGTGACACCCGGTCCCAGAGGGGGAAAGGACAGTGTATCTAACGCACTGTGACACCCGGTCCCAGAGGGGGAAAGGACAGTGTATCTAATGCACTGCGACACCCGGTCCCAGAGGGGGAAAGGACAGTGTATCTAACGCACTGTGACACCCGGTCCCAGAGGGGGAAAGGAGAGTGTATCTAATGCAGTGTGACACCCGGTCCCAGAGGGGGAAAGGACAGTGTATCTAACGCACTGTGACACCCGGTCCCAGAGGGGGAAAGGACAGTGTATCTAACGCACTGTGACACCCGGTCCCAGAGGGGGAAAGGACAGTGTATCTAACGCACTGTGACACCCGGTCCCAGAGCGGGAAAGGACAGTGTATCTAACGCACTGTGTCACCCGGTCCCAGAGGGGGAAAGGACAGTGTATCTAATGCACTGTGACACCCGGTCCCAGAGGGGGAAAGGACAGTGTAGCTAACGCACTGTGACACCCGGTCCCAGAGGGGGAAAGGACAGTGTATCTAACGCACTGTGACACCCGGTCCCAGAGGGGGAAAGGACAGTGTATCTAATGCACTGTGACACCCGGTCCCAGAGGGTGAAAGGACAGTGTATCTAATGCACTGTGACACCTGGTCCCAGAGGGGGAAAGGACAGTGTATCTAACGCACTGTGACACCCGGTCCCAGAGGGGGAAAGGACAGTGTATCTAACGCACTGTGACACCCGGTCCCAGAGGGGGAAAGGACAGTGTATCTAACGCACTGTGACACCCGGTCCCAGAGGGGGAAAGGACAGTGTATCTAACACACTGTGACACCCGGTCCCAGAGGGGGAAAGGACAGTGTATCTAACGCACTGTGACACCCGGTCCCAGAGGGGGAAAGGACAGTGTATCTAACGCACTGTGACACCCGGTCCCAGAGGGGGAAAGGACAGTGTATCTAATGCACTGTGACACCTGGTCCCAGAGGGGGAAAGGACAGTGTATCTAATACACTGCGACACCCGGTCCCAGAGGGGGGAAGGACAGTGTATCTAACGCACTGTGACACCTAGTCCCAGAGGGGGAAAGGACAGTGTATCTAACACACTGCGACACCCGGTCCCAGAGCGGGGAAGGACAGTGTATCTAACGCACTGTGACACCTGGTCCCAGAGGGGGAAAGGACAGTGTATCTAACGCACTGTGACACCCGGTCCCAGAGGGGGAAAGGACACTGTATCTAACGCACTGTGACACCCGGTCCCAGAATGGGAAAGGACAGTGTATCTAACGCACTGTGACACCTGGTCCCAGAGGGGGAAAGGACAGTGTATCTAACACACTGCGACACCCGGTCCCAGAGGGGGGAAGGACAGTGTATCTAACACACTGTGACACCCGGTCCCAGAGGGGGAAAGGACAGTGTATCTAATGCACAGTGACACCCGGTCCAAGAGGTGGAAAGGACAGTGTATCTAATGCACTGTGACACCTGGTCCCAGAGGGGGAAAGGACAGTGTATCTAATGCACTGTGACACCCGGTCCCAGAGGGGAAAGGACAGTGTATCTAACGCACTGTGACACCCGGTCCCAGAGGGGGAAAGGACAGTGTATCTAAAGCACCGTGACACCCGGTCCCAGAGGGGGAAAGGACAGTTTATCTAACACACTGTGACACCCGGTCCCAGAGGGGGAAAGGACAGTGTATCTCACGCACTGTGACACCCGGTCCCAGAGGGGGAAAGGACAGTGTATCTAACGCACTGTGACACCCGGTCCCAGAGGGGGAAAGGACAGTGTATCTTATGCACTGTGACACCCGGTCCCAGAGGGGGAAAGGACAGTGTATCTAACGCACTGTGACACCCGGTCCCAGAGGGGGAAAGGAGAGTGTATCTAACGCAGTGTGACACCCGGTCCCAGAGGGGGAAAGGACAGTGTATCTAACGCACTGTGACACCCGGTCCCAGAGGGGGAAAGGACAGTGTATCTAACGCACTGTGACACCCGGTCCCAGAGGGGGAAAGGACAGTGTATCTAACGCACTGTGACACCCGGTCCCAGAGCGGGAAAGGACAGTGTATCTAACGCACTGTGTCACCCGGTCCCAGAGGGGGAAAGGACAGTGTATCTAATGCACTGTGACACCCGGTCCCAGAGGGGGAAAGGACAGTGTATCTAGCACACTGTGACACCCGGTCCCAGAGGGGGAAAGGACAGTGTATCTAATGCACTGTGACACCCGGTCCCAGAGGGGGAAAGGACAGTGTATCTAACACACTGTGACACCCGCTCCCAGAGGGGGAAAGGACAGTGTATCTAACGCACTGTGATACTGGTCCCAGAGGGAGAAAGGACAGTGTATCGAACACACTGTGACACCCGCTCCCAGAGGGGGAAAGGACAGTGTATCTAACGCACTGTGATACCGGTCCCAGAGGGGGAAAGGACAGTGTATCTAACACATTGTGACACCCGGTCCCAGAGGGGGAAAGGACAGTGTATCTAACGCACTGTGACACCCGGTCCGAGAGGGGGAAAGGACAGTGTATCTAACACACTATGACACCCGGTCCCAGAGGGGGAAAGGACAGTGTACCTAACGCACTGTGACACCCGGTCCCAGAGGGGGAAAAGGATAGTGTATCTAACACACTATGACACCAGGTCCCAGAGGGGGAAAGGACAGTGTATCTAACACACTATGACACCCGGTCCCAGAGGGGGAAAGGACAGTGTATCTAATGCACCGTGACTCCCGGTCCCAGAGGGGGAAAGGACAGTGTATCTAACGCACTGTGATACCCGGTCCCAGAGGGGGAAAGGACAGTGTATCCAACGCACTGTGACACCCGGTCCCAGAGGGGGAAAGGACAGTGTATCTAACACACTGTGACACCCGGTCCCAGAGGGGGAAAGGACAGTGTATCTAATGCAATGTGACACCCGGTCCCAGAGGGGAAAGGACAGTGTATCTAACGCACTGTGACACCCGGTCCCAGACCGGAAAGATCAGTGTATCTAACGCACTGTGACACCCGGTCCCAGAGGGGAAAGGACAGTGTATCTAACACACTGTGACACCCGGTCCCAGACCGGAAAGATCAGTGTATCTAACGCACTGTGACACCCGGTCCCAGAGGGGGAAAGGACAGTGTATCTAACACACTGTGACACCCGGTCCCAGAGGGGGAAAGGACAGGGTATCTAAGGCACTGTGACACCCGGTCCCAGAGGGGGAAAGGACAGTGTATCTAACGCACTGTGACACCCGGTCCCAGAGGGGGAAAGGACAGTGTATCTAATGCACTGTGACACCCGGTCCCAGAGGGGGAAAGGACAGTGTATCTAACGCACTGTGACACCCGGTCCCAGAGGGGGAAAGGAGAGTGTATCTAATGCAGTGTGACACCCGGTCCCAGAGGGGGAAAGGACAGTGTATCTAACGCACTGTGACACCCGGTCCCAGAGGGGGAAAGGACAGTGTATCTAACGCACTGTGACACCCGGTCCCAGAGGGGGAAAGGACAGTGTATCTAACGCACTGTGACACCCGGTCCCAGAGCGGGAAAGGACAGTGTATCTAACGCACTGTGTCACCCGGTCCCAGAGGGGGAAAGGACAGTGTATCTAATGCACTGTGACACCCGGTCCCAGAGGGGGAAAGGACAGTGTATCTAACGCACTGTGACACCCGGTCCCAGAGGGGGAAAGGACAGTGTATCTAACGCACTGTGACACCCGGTCCCAGAGGGGGAAAGGACAGTGTATCTAATGCACTGTGACACCCGGTCCCAGAGGGTGAAAGGACAGTGTATCTAATGCACTGTGACACCTGGTCCCAGAGGGGGAAAGGACAGTGTATCTAACGCACTGTGTCACCCGGTCCCAGAGGGGGAAAGGACAGTGTATCTAACGCACTGTGACACCCGGTCCCAGAGGGGGAAAGGACAGTGTATCTAACGCACTGTGACACCCGGTCCCAGAGGGGGAAAGGACAGTGTATCTAACACACTGTGACACCCGGTCCCAGAGGGGGAAAGGACAGTGTATCTAACGCACTGTGACACCCGGTCCCAGAGGGGGAAAGGACAGTGTATCTAACGCACTGTGACACCCGGTCCCAGAGGGGGAAAGGACAGTGTATCTAACGCACTGTGACACCCGGTCCCAGAGGGGGAAAGGACAGTGTATCTAATGCACTGTGACACCTGGTCCCAGAGGGGGAAAGGACAGTGTATCTAATACACTGCGACACCCGGTCCCAGAGGGGGGAAGGACAGTGTATCTAACGCACTGTGACACCTGGTCCCAGAGGGGGAAAGGACAGTGTATCTAACACACTGCGACACCCGGTCCCAGAGCGGGGAAGGACAGTGTATCTAACGCACTGTGACACCTGGTCCCAGAGGGGGAAAGGACAGTGTATCTAACGCACTGTGACACCCGGTCCCAGAGGGGGAAAGGACACTGTATCTAACGCACTGTGACACCCGGTCCCAGAACGGGAAAGGACAGTGTATCTAACGCACTGTGACACCTGGTCCCAGAGGGGGAAAGGACAGTGTATCTAACACACTGCGACACCCGGTCCCAGAGGGGGGAAGGACAGTGTATCTAACACACTGTGACACCCGGTCCCAGAGGGGGAAAGGACAGTGTATCTAATGCACAGTGACACCCGGTCCAAGAGGTGGAAAGGACAGTGTATCTAATGCACTGTGACACCTGGTCCCAGAGGGGGAAAGGACAGTGTATCTAATGCACTGTGACACCCGGTCCCAGAGGGGAAAGGACAGTGTATCTAACGCACTGTGACACCCGGTCCCAGAGGGGGAAAGGACAGTGTATCTAAAGCACCGTGACACCCGGTCCCAGAGGGGGAAAGAACAGTGTATCCAACGCACTGTGACACCCGGTCCCAGAGGGGGAAAGGACAGTGTATCTAACACACTGCGACACCCGGTCCCAGAGGGGGAAAGGACAGTGTACCTAATGCACTGTGACACCCGGTCCCAGAGGGGAAAGGACAGTGCATCCAACGCACTGTGACACCCGGTCCCAGACCGGAAAGATCAGTGTATCTAACGCACTGTGACACCCGGTCCCAGAGGGGAAAGGACAGTGTATCTAACACACTGTGACACCCGGTCCCAGACCGGAAAGATCAGTGTATCTAACGCACTGTGACACCCGGTCCCAGAGGGGGAAAGGACAGTGTATCTAACACACTGTGACACCCGGTCCCAGAGGGGGAAAGGACAGGGTATCTAAGGCACTGTGACACCCGGTCCCAGAGGGGGAAAGGACAGTGTATCTAACGCACTGTGACACCCGGTCCCAGAGGGGGAAAGGACAGTGTATCTTATGCACTGTGACACCCGGTCCCAGAGGGGGAAAGGACAGTGTATCTAACGCACTGTGACACCCGGTCCCAGAGGGGGAAAGGAGAGTGTATCTAACGCAGTGTGACACCCGGTCCCAGAGGGGGAAAGGACAGTGTATCTAACGCACTGTGACACCCGGTCCCAGAGGGGGAAAGGACAGTGTATCTAACGCACTGTGACACCCGGTCCCAGAGGGGGAAAGGACAGTGTATCTAACGCACTGTGACACCCGGTCCCAGAGCGGGAAAGGACAGTGTATCTAACGCACTGTGTCACCCGGTCCCAGAGGGGGAAAGGACAGTGTATCTAATGCACTGTGACACCCGGTCCCAGAGGGGGAAAGGACAGTGTATCTAGCACACTGTGACACCCGGTCCCAGAGGGGGAAAGGACAGTGTATCTAATGCACTGTGACACCCGGTCCCAGAGGGGGAAAGGACAGTGTATCTAACACACTGTGACACCCGCTCCCAGAGGGGGAAAGGACAGTGTATCTAACGCACTGTGATACTGGTCCCAGAGGGAGAAAGGACAGTGTATCGAACACACTGTGACACCCGCTCCCAGAGGGGGAAAGGACAGTGTATCTAACGCACTGTGATACCGGTCCCAGAGGGGGAAAGGACAGTGTATCTAACACATTGTGACACCCGGTCCCAGAGGGGGAAAGGACAGTGTATCTAACGCACTGTGACACCCGGTCCGAGAGGGGGAAAGGACAGTGTATCTAACACACTATGACACCCGGTCCCAGAGGGGGAAAGGACAGTGTACCTAACGCACTGTGACACCCGGTCCCAGAGGGGGAAAAGGATAGTGTATCTAACACACTATGACACCAGGTCCCAGAGGGGGAAAGGACAGTGTATCTAACACACTATGACACCCGGTCCCAGAGGGGGAAAGGACAGTGTATCTAATGCACCGTGACTCCCGGTCCCAGAGGGGGAAAGGACAGTGTATCTAACGCACTGTGATACCCGGTCCCAGAGGGGGAAAGGACAGTGTATCCAACGCACTGTGACACCCGGTCCCAGAGGGGGAAAGGACAGTGTATCTAACACACTGTGACACCCGGTCCCAGAGGGGGAAAGGACAGTGTATCTAATGCAATGTGACACCCGGTCCCAGAGGGGAAAGGACAGTGTATCTAACGCACTGTGACACCCGGTCCCAGACCGGAAAGATCAGTGTATCTAACGCACTGTGACACCCGGTCCCAGAGGGGAAAGGACAGTGTATCTAACACACTGTGACACCCGGTCCCAGACCGGAAAGATCAGTGTATCTAACGCACTGTGACACCCGGTCCCAGAGGGGGAAAGGACAGTGTATCTAACACACTGTGACACCCGGTCCCAGAGGGGGAAAGGACAGGGTATCTAAGGCACTGTGACACCCGGTCCCAGAGGGGGAAAGGACAGTGTATCTAACGCACTGTGACACCCGGTCCCAGAGGGGGAAAGGACAGTGTATCTAATGCACTGTGACACCCGGTCCCAGAGGGGGAAAGGACAGTGTATCTAACGCACTGTGACACCCGGTCCCAGAGGGGGAAAGGAGAGTGTATCTAATGCAGTGTGACACCCGGTCCCAGAGGGGGAAAGGACAGTGTATCTAACGCACTGTGACACCCGGTCCCAGAGGGGGAAAGGACAGTGTATCTAACGCACTGTGACACCCGGTCCCAGAGGGGGAAAGGACAGTGTATCTAACGCACTGTGACACCCGGTCCCAGAGCGGGAAAGGACAGTGTATCTAACGCACTGTGTCACCCGGTCCCAGAGGGGGAAAGGACAGTGTATCTAATGCACTGTGACACCCGGTCCCAGAGGGGGAAAGGACAGTGTATCTAACGCACTGTGACACCCGGTCCCAGAGGGGGAAAGGACAGTGTATCTAACGCACTGTGACACCCGGTCCCAGAGGGGGAAAGGACAGTGTATCTAATGCACTGTGACACCCGGTCCCAGAGGGTGAAAGGACAGTGTATCTAATGCACTGTGACACCTGGTCCCAGAGGGGGAAAGGACAGTGTATCTAACGCACTGTGACACCCGGTCCCAGAGGGGGAAAGGACAGTGTATCTAACGCACTGTGACACCCGGTCCCAGAGGGGGAAAGGACAGTGTATCTAACGCACTGTGACACCCGGTCCCAGAGGGGGAAAGGACAGTGTATCTAACACACTGTGACACCCGGTCCCAGAGGGGGAAAGGACAGTGTATCTAACGCACTGTGACACCCGGTCCCAGAGGGGGAAAGGACAGTGTATCTAACGCACAGTGACACCCGGTCCCAGAGGGGGAAAGGACAGTGTATCTAATGCACTGTGACACCTGGTCCCAGAGGGGGAAAGGACAGTGTATCTAATACACTGCGACACCCGGTCCCAGAGGGGGGAAGGACAGTGTATCTAACGCACTGTGACACCTGGTCCCAGAGGGGGAAAGGACAGTGTATCTAACACACTGCGACACCCGGTCCCAGAGCGGGGAAGGACAGTGTATCTAACGCACTGTGACACCTGGTCCCAGAGGGGGAAAGGACAGTGTATCTAACGCACTGTGACACCCGGTCCCAGAGGGGGAAAGGACACTGTATCTAACGCACTGTGACACCCGGTCCCAGAATGGGAAAGGACAGTGTATCTAACGCACTGTGACACCTGGTCCCAGAGGGGGAAAGGACAGTGTATCTAACACACTGCGACACCCGGTCCCAGAGGGGGGAAGGACAGTGTATCTAACACACTGTGACACCCGGTCCCAGAGGGGGAAAGGACAGTGTATCTAATGCACAGTGACACCCGGTCCAAGAGGTGGAAAGGACAGTGTATCTAATGCACTGTGACACCTGGTCCCAGAGGGGGAAAGGACAGTGTATCTAATGCACTGTGACACCCGGTCCCAGAGGGGAAAGGACAGTGTATCTAACGCACTGTGACACCCGGTCCCAGAGGGGGAAAGGACAGTGTATCTAAAGCACCGTGACACCCGGTCCCAGAGGGGGAAAGGACAGTGTATCTAACACACTGTGACACCCGGTCCCAGAGGGGGAAAGGACAGTGTATCTCACGCACTGTGACACCCGGTCCCAGAGGGGGAAAGGACAGTGTATCTAACGCACTGTGACACCCGGTCCCAGAGGGGGAAAAGACAGTGTATCTAACACACTGTGACACCCGGTCCCAGAGGGGGAAAGGACAGTGTATCTGACGCACTGTGACACCCGGTCCCAGAGGGGGAAAGGACAGTGTATCTAATGCACTGTGACACCTGGTCCCAGAGGGGGAAAGGACAGTGTATCTAACGCACTGTGACACCCGGTCCCAGAGGGGAAAAGGACAGTGTATCTAATGCACTGTGACACCTGATCCCAGAGGGGGAAAGGACAGTGTATCTAACGCACTGTGACACCCGGTCCCAGAGGGGGAAAGGACAGTGTATCTAATGCAATGTGACACCTGATCCCAGAGGGGGAAAGGACAGTGTATCTAACACACTGCGACACCCGGTCCCAGAGGGGGGAAGGACAGTGTATCTAACGCACTGTGACACCTGGTCCCAGAGGGGGAAAGGACAGTGTATCTAACACACTGCGACACCCGGTCCCAGAGGGGGGAAGGACAGTGTATCTAACGCACTGTGACACCCGGTCCCAGAGGGGGAAAGGACAGTGTATCTAATGCACAGTGACACCCGGTCCCAGAGGTGGAAAGGACAGTGTATCTAATGCACTGTGACACCTGGTCCCAGAGGGGGAAAGGACAGTGTATCTAATGCACTGTGACACCCGGTCCCAGAGGGGAATGGACAGTGTATCTAACGCACGGTGACACCCGGTCCCAGAGGGGGAAAGGACAGTGTATCTAACACACTGTGACACCCGGTCCCAGAGGGGGAAAGGATAGTGTATCTAACGCACTGTGACACCCGGTCCCAGAGGGGGAAAGGACAGTGTATCTATTACACTGTGACACCCAGTCCCAGAGGGGGAAAGGACAGTGGATCTATCACATTGTGACACCCGGTCCCAGAACGGGAAAGGACAGTGTATCTAATGCACTGTGACACCTGGTCCCAGAGGGGGAAAGGACAGTGTATCTAACACACTGTGACACCCGGTCCCAGAGTGGGGAAGTACAGTGTATCTAACACACTGTGACACCTGGTCCCAGAGGGGGAAAGGACAGTGTATCTAACGCACTGTGACACCCGGTCCCAGAGGGGGAAAGGACAGTGTATCTAACACACTGTGACACCCGCTCCCAGAGGGGGAAAGGACGGTGTATCTAACGCACTGTGACACCCATTCCCAGAGGGGGAAAGGACAGTGTATCTAACACACTGTGACACCCGGTCCCAGAGGGGGAAAGGACAGTGTATCTAACGCACTGTGACACCCGGTCCCAGAGGGGGAACGGACAGTGTATCTAATGCACTGTGACACCTGGTCCCAGAGGGGGAAAGGACAGTGTATTTAATGCACTGTGACACCCGGTCCCAGAGGGGAAAGGACAGTGTATCTCACGCACTGTGACACCCGGTCCCAGAGGGGGAAAGGACAGTGTATCTGACGCACTGTGACACCTGGTCCCAGAGGGGGAAAGGACAGTGTATCTAACGCACTGTGACACCCGGTCCCAGAGGGGGACAGGACAGTGTATCTAACGCACTGTGACACCCGGTCCCAGAGGGGGAAAGGACAGTGTATCGATCACACTGTGACACCCAGTCCCAGAGGGGGAAAGGACAGTGGATCTATCACACTGTGACACCCGGTCCCAGAACGGGAAAGGACAGTGTATCTAATGCACTGTGACACCTGGTCCCAGAGGGGGAAAGGACAGTGGATCTATCACACTGCGACACCCGGTCCCAGAGGGGGAAAGGACACTGTATCTAACACACTGTGACACCCGGTCCCAGAGGGGGAAAGGACAGTGTATCTAACGCACTGTGACACCCGGTCCCAGAACGGGAAAGGACAGTGTATCTAATGCACTGTGACACCTGGTCCCAGATGGGGAAAGGACACTGTATCTAACACACTGCGACACCCGGTCCCAGAGGGGGGAAGGACAGTGTATCTAAAACACTGTGACACCCGGTCCCAGAGGGGGAAAGGACAGTGTATCTAATGCACAGTGACACCCGGTCCCAGAGGTGGAAAGGACAGTGTATCTAACACACTGTGACACCTGGTCCCAGAGGGGTAAAGGACAGTGTATCTAATGCACTGTGACACCCGGTCCCAGAGGGGAAAGGACAGTGTATCTAACGCACTGTGACACCCGGTCCCAGAGGGGGAAAGGACAGTGTATTTAAAGCACCGTGACACCCGGTCCCAGAGGGTGAAAGGACAGTGTATCTAACGCACTGTGACACCCGGTCCCAGAGGGGGAAAGGACAGTGTATCTAACGCACTGTGACACCCGGTCCCAGAGGGGGAAAGGACAGTGTATCTAACGCACTGTTACACCCGGTCCCAGAGGGGGAAAGGACAGTGTATCTAACACACTGTGACACCCGGTCCCAGAGGGGGAAAGGACAGTGTATCTAACGCACTGTGACACCCGGTCCCAGAGGGGGAAAGGACAGTGTATCTAATGCATTGTGACACCTGCACCCAGAGGGGGAAAGGACAGTGTATCTAACGCACTGTGACACCTGGTCCCAGAGGGGAAAAGGACAGTGTATCTAATGCAGTGTGACACCTGGTCCCAGAGGGGGAAAGGACAGTGTATCTAACGCACTGTGACACCCGGTCCCAGAGGGGGAAAGGACTGTGTATCTAACACACTGTGAGACCCGGTCCCAGAGGGGGAAAGGACTGTGTATCTAATGCACTGTGACACCTGATCCCAGAGGGGGAAAGGACAGTGTATCTCACACACTGCGACACCCGGTCCCAGAGGGGGGAAGGACAGTGTATCTAATGCACTGTGACACCTGGTCCCAGAGGGGGAAAGGACAGTGTATCTAACACACTGCGACACCCGGTCCCAGAGGGGGGAAGGACAGTGTATCTAACGCACTGTGACACCTGGTCCCAGAGGGGGAAAGGACAGTGTATCTAACGCACTGTGACACCCGGTCCCAGAGGGGGAAAGGACTGTGTATCTAACACACTGTGACACCCGGTCCCAGAGGGGGAAAGGACTGTGTATCTAATGCACTGTGACACCTGATCCCAGAGGGGGAAATGACAGTGTATCTCACACACTGCGACACCCGGTCCCAGAGGGGGGAAGGACAGTGTATCTAACGCACTGTGACACCTGGTCCCAGAGGGGGAAAGGACAGTGTATCTAACACACTGCGACACCCGGTCCCAGAGGGGGGAAGGACAGTGTTTCTAACGCACTGTGACACCTGGTCCCAGAGGGGGAAAGGACAGTGTATCTAACGCACTGTGACACCCGGTCCCAGAGGGGGAAAGGACAGTGTATCTAACGTACTGTGACACCCGGTCCCAGAACGGGAAAGGACAGTGTATCTAATGCACTGTGACACCTGGTCCCAGAGGGGGAAAGGACAGTGTATCTAACACACTGCGACACCCAGTCCCAGAAGGGGGAAGGACAGTGTATCTAACACACTGCGACACCCGGTCCCAGAGGGGGGAAGTACAGTGTATCTAACACACCATGACACCCGGTCCCAGAGGGGGAAAGGACAGTGTATCTAATGCACTGTGACACCCGGTCCCAGAGGGGGAAAGGACGGTGTATCTAACGCACTGTGACACCCGGTCCCAGAGGGGGAAAGGACAGTGTATCTAACACACTGTGACACCCGGTCCCAGAGGGGGAAAGGACAGTGTATCTAACGCACTGTGACACCCGGTCCCAGAGGGGGAACGGACAGTGTATCTAATGCACTGTGACACCTGGTCCCAGAGGGGGAAAGGACAGTGTATTTAATGCACTGTGACACCCGGTCCCAGAGGGGAAAGGACAGTGTATCTAACGCACTGTGACACCCGGTCCCAGAGGGGGAAAGGACAGTGTATCTGACGCACTGTGACAGCCGGTCCCAGAGGGGGAATGGTCAGTGTATCTAACGCACTGTGACACCCAGTCCAAGAGGGGGAAAGGACAGTGTATCTAACGCACTGTGACACCTGGTCCCAGAGGGGGAATGGTCAGTGTATCTAACGCACTGTGACACCCGGTCCCAGAGGGGGACAGGACAGTGTATCTAACGCACTGTGACACCCGGTCCCAGAGGGGGAAAGGACAGTGTATCGATCACACTGTGACACCCAGTCCCAGAGGGGGAAAGGACAGTGGATCTATCACACTGTGACACCCGGTCCCAGAACGGGAAAGGACAGTGTATCTAATGCACTGTGACACCTGGTCCCAGAGGGGGAAAGGACAATGTATCTAACACACTGCGACACCCGGTCCCAGAGGGGGGAAGCACAGTGTATCTAACACACTGTGACACCCGGTCCCAGAGGGGGAAAGGACAGTGTATCTAATGCACTGTGACACCCGGTCCCAGAGGGGAAAAGGACAGTGTATCTAACACACTGTGACACCTGGTCCCAGAGGGGGAAAGGACAGTGTATCTAATGCACTGTGACACCCGGTCCCAGAGGGGGAAAGGACAGTGTATCTAACGCACTGTGACACTCGGTCCCAGAGGGGGAAAGGACAGTGTATCTAATGCACTGTGACACCCGCTCCCAGAGGGGGAAAGGACGGTGTATCTAACGCACTGTGACACCCGGTCCCAGAGGGGGAAAGGACAGTGTATCTAACGCACTGTGACACCCGGTCCCAGAGGGGGAAAGGACAGTGTATCTAACACACTGTGACACCCGGTCCCAGAGGGGGAAAGGACAGTGTATCTAACGCACTGTGACACCCGGTCCCAGAGGGGGAACAGACAGTGTATCTAATGCACTGTGACACCTGGACCCAGAGGGGGAATGGTCAGTGTATCTAATGTACTGTGACACCCAGTCCAAGAGGGGGAAAGGACAGTGTATCTAACGCACTGTGACACCTGGTCCCAGAGGGGGAAAGGACAGTGTATCTAACGCACTGTGACACCTGGTCCCAGAGGGGGAATGGTCAGTGTATCTAATGTACTGTGACACCCAGTCCAAGAGGGGGAAAGGACAGTGTATCTAACGCACTGTGACACCTGGTCCCAGAGGGGGAAAGGACAGTGTATCTAACGCACTGTGACACCTGGTCCCAGAGGGGGAAAGGACAGTGTATCTAACGCACTGTGACACCCGGTCCAGAGGGGGAAAGGACAGTGTATCTAACGCACTGTGACAGCTGGTCCCAGAGGGGGAAAGGACAGTGTATCTAACGCACTGTGACACCTGGTCCCAGAGGGGGAAAGGACAGTGTATCTAACGCACTGTGACACCCGGTCCAGAGGGGGAAAGGACAGTGTATCTAATGCACTGTGACACCCGGTCCCAGAGGGGGAAAGGACAGTGTATCTAATGCACTGTGACACCCGGTCCAGAGGGGGAAAGGACAGTGTATCTAACACACTGTGACACCCGGTCCCAGAGGGGAAAGGACAGTGTATCTAACACAGTGTGACACCCGGTCCAGAGGGGTAAAGGACAGTGTATCTAACACACTGTGATACCCGGTCCCAGAGGGGAAAGGACAGTGTATCTCACGCACTGCAATACCTGGATATAGAATGGGTGAGGTTGCAAAGAAAGTCCTCCTAATGCCTGTGGAACCTGTACCCCAGTGACTGTCACTGCCAGCAAGGGAAGAACGAGGGAAACAGAAGGTCCTGGGATGGAGAGAGACAGTACCTGCAGAGGGGTGGGTTGACTGTGATCGCGTCAAATCCCCAGGGCTCCTCCCTCAGGGAGTGGCCTTTCCAAACCTTTCAATCCTTTCCTTGTGTGCAGCAGAGGTATCTGTGTAATCTTAGCGGGGCTGCTCGCAGTTCTACCTGCCCTCCTCCTCCACCACCCCCCTCCCCACCCCCCCACCCATCCCTAGAAGGCTTGTTGCCCCGTGTTTCATTGTGATGCCCTCTGTCGTCTGTGCCATTGTGAGCCAGCCAAGGGGGAGGGCTGGGGGCAGGGATCGTGCATCATCGCGAGTTGGGCACCAGTATGAGGAAGACTACATGGCCGCCTCTCAATGGGGCACGAGCACCAGCTGGTTAGATGGCTCATGCTCTGCTATACCTTGAGTCATCTTCCCTGCACGCACACACATAGAAACATAGATATAGAAAAATAGGAGCAGGAGTAGGCTATTCGGCCCCTCGAGCCTGCTCTGCCATTCAATATGATCATGGCTGATCCTCTATCTCAATACCATATTCCCACTCTCTCCCCATACCCCTTGATGCCTTTTGTGTCTAGAAATCTATCTCCTTCTTAAATATATTCAGTGATTTGGCCTCCACAGCCTTCTGTGGTAGAGAATTCCACAGGTTCACCACCCTCTGAGTGAAGAAATTTCTCCTCATCTCAGTCCTAAATGTCCTACCCCGTATCCTGAGACTGTGACCCCTCGTTCTAGATCCCCCCAGCCAGGGGAAACATTCTCTCTGCATCCAGTCTGTCTAGCCCTGTCAGGATTTTATATGTTTCAATGAGATCCCCTCTCATTCTTCTAAACTCTCGTGAATACAGGCCTAGTCGACCCAATCTCTCCTCATACGACAGTCCTGCCATCCCAGGAATCAGTCTGGTGAACCTTCGCTGCACTCCCTCTATGGCAAGTATATCCTTTCTTAGGTAAGGAGACCAAAACTACACACGGTACTCCAGGTGTGGTCTCACCAAGGCCCTGTATAACTGCAGTAAGACATCCTTGCTCCTGTGCTCAAATCCTCTTGCAATGAAGGCCAACATACCATTTGCCTTCCTAACTGCTTGCTGCTCCTGCATGCTTGCTTTCAGTGACTGGTGTACAAGGACACCCAGGTCCCTTTGTACATCAACATTTCCCAATCTATCACCATTTAAATAATACTCTGCCTTTCTGTTTTTCCTACCGAAGTGGATAACTTCACATTTATCCACGTTATACTGCATCTGCCATGTATTTTCCCACTCACTCAACTTGTCTAAATCACCTTGAAGCCTCTTTGCATCCTCCTCACAACTCACAATCCCACCTAGTTTCGTGTCGTTAGCAAACTTGGAAATATTACATTTGGTTCCCTCATCCAAATCATTGATATATATTGTGAATAGCTGGGGCCCAAGCACTGATCCCTGCGGTCCCCCACTAGTCACCGCCTGCCACCCCGAAAAAGACCCATTTATTCCTACTCTTTGTTTCCTGTCTGTTAACCAATTTTCAATTCATGCCAGTATATTACCCCCAATCCAATGTGCTTTAATTTTGCACACTAACCTCTTATGTGGGACTTTATCAAAGGCCTTCTGAAAATCCAAATACACCACATCCACTGGTTCTCCCTTATCTATTCTACCAGTTACATCCTCAAAAAACTCCAGTAGGTTTGTCAAACATGATTTCCCTTTCATAAATCCATGTTGACTTTGTCTAATCCTGTTGATATTTTCTAAGTGTCCTGTTATCACATCATTTGTAATAGACTCTAGCATTTTCCCTACTACTGATGTTAGGCTACTCACTCACTCTCTCTCTCTCTCTCTCTCACTTTTGTTTCTCTCCCTCACTCTTTCATCCTAACATAGAAACATAGAAACATAGAAGATAGGAGCAGGAGTAGGCCATCCGGCCCCTCGAGCCTGCTCCGCCATTCAATGCGATCATGGCTGATCATCCAAATTCAGTACCCGGCCCCTGCTTTCTCCACATACCCCTTGATCCCTTTAGCTTTAAGAAATATATCCAACTCCTTCTTGAATATATTTAATGAATTGGCCTCAACTGCCTTCTGTGTTAGAGAATTCCACAGGTTCACCGCTCTCTGGGTGAAGAAATTCCTCCTCATCTGTCCTAAATGGCCTACCCCTTATCCTTAGACTGTGACCCCTGGTTCTGGACTCCCCCGCCATCGGGGACATCCTTCCTGCATCTACCCTGTCAAGCCCTGTAAGAATTTTATAAGTTTCAATCCTCTATTCCTATGCCCTACAACCCTCCGCGATCTCTAAATTCTTGGCCTTTTTTAATCGCTCCACCATTGGCGGCCATGCTTTCAGCTGCCTGGGCCCTAAGCTCTGGGGGATCCCCTCCCTAAACCTCTCTGCCTCTCTCTTTCCTCCTTTAAGACGCTCCTTAAACCCTACCTCTTTGACCAAGCTTTTGGTCACCTGCTCCAGTAACTCCTTATGTGGCTCGGTGTCAAATTTTGTTTGGCAATCGCTCCTCTGAAGCCCCTTGGGACGTCTTGCTACCTTAAAGGTGCTCTATAAATGCAAGTTGTTGTTGTTGTGCATCTCTCTATTTCATCGAAAGCTGCAAGGACAGCTTGCATCCGTATAGTGCCCATGGCGTAGAAAGGTGGAAATGGGACATTGATTGATTACGTGAGTTGGCAAAACTGCGGCAGATGGAATTTAACGTGCGAGGTCATCCACTGAGAAAAATAGATCTCGGTATTTTCAAAAAATGGTTTAAAAAAAATACTAGGAACTGTGGAGGAGCAGAGGGATTTAATGGGTCCAAAAATCATTAAATCTCCTCCTAGTGGGCAGGCACAAAAAATAATTAAAAAGTCTAATGGGACGTTGGACTTTATCTCGGAGGGCAGGAAGTTGGAGGTTATGCTGCAGTTGTATAAAGCTCTGGTCAGGCCCCATCTGGAGTTACTGTCTTCAGTCCTGGGCACCGCATCTCAGGAAGGACATATTGGCCTTTGTTGTGGAGTATTTTAAACCAACATTCAACACAAGGTTTTTAGATCGATAGTCAAGTTGTCTTTATTGCACCGGTGGAGAGACAGTCTGCTCTGTCTTAGCCAGACTTTTCCAAATTGATACAGCAAACACTACATTTTTATACATTATAATACACATGGCCACCTCATGCACAATTCATTCCTGCAACCTGATTGGATCTTGGCCCACATGCACCTTCACTGATTGGTTACAAGTCTTAATATAAACATGTATAAGCTGCCTCCTTAATCAATCACTCAAACTGCTGAATGCTGATTAAAAGATACCTTGGAATGTGACCTAGGTAATAAAGTTCTTACGGGCAGTTGAAATTCTAGACATCCTGTCTCCATTTAATTATTTTATATCTCTCCAAAGGTCAGCTATCTTGACCGCCTCTTTATGGATGTGGTCTTTCATGTTAGTCCCTGTCTTCCTTACACCATTCAGTGAAACTGCCAGCGATGTCAGTTTAACTCTTTCCCCACTTCAGTCTTGGAGGGGGTGCAGCGCAGATTCACCAGAATGACACCAGGGCTAAAAGGGTTAAATTAGGAGGACAGGTTGCATAGACTGGGCTTGTATTCCCCAGTGTCCGCTGTGGCTCGGTGGGTCGCACTCTCTAGGTGGGAGGGGCTAGGAGTGAGCCAGGTGTGACTGGTTGCCTAATTGCAGCAGGGAGTTGGAGGGAGTTTTGTAAAAAGTTGGTGGAGGGTTTTGGGGTGTTGTTTTCAGGTTTTAGGGCCTTTTTGGCCCACAAAAAACAGCCAGATGGCTGCTGAGGGGTCCGGAGTGCCGGGCCCCTCAGAGGACAATATTCCCGAGAGGAATTTAATTAGGGAAGAAACTGTGGTGGGAAGGGGAAAAAAAAGGCCCAAAGATTTGGGTCGGGACCTCAGGAGGTTTGGTAAAGAAAATACGGTGGTGGTGCAATGTGAGGATAAGAAGGTTCGAGCCTGGGATATAATCCAGGCGGTTTATGAGGTCTGTGGTGAGGGAAGCTGTTTTGCCTGCCGACCAAAACCAAATGTGGGATTTGAGGTGACGGTCAGTGGCCGTGAGGAGGTGGAAAAACTGCTGCTCAGTCTGAAAGTTGGGGAGAAATTTTTGGAGGTGACTCTGCTATATTCAGAGGAGGTGGTGGTTTCATTTTTGAACTTGCCTGTGTACATCGAGGACGAAGTGCTGAGCAAAAAGTTGGAGTCGTGGGACATTAAAATCTGTTCCGAAATAAAGAGGAGGTACTATCCGGGAACACGGGTAGCAGACGGAACCCGGTATGTAAAAGTGCGGTTCCCAGAGGGGGTGAGGTCTTTACCTTACAGTATGAAGTTCGAGACACTGGAAGGAGTACAGTACTTTTGTGTGCTGCACGATAACCAAGTAAAGGTGTGTTACTATTGTCTGGGACATGACCATCTCGTAAGAAACTGTCCTGATTTGTATTGTTACTATTGCGGTGAGTTGGGACATATCGCGCGGAGCTGCAAGGCGAAGAGCTGTGGGGTGTGTCGTAAAGGCCCCACCTGCTGTGAGTGTGTGGCAGAAGGGAGCGAAATGAGTGATGAGGAGATGGGAGAAGGAGCAGGAGAGGAGTATGGAACGGCCGGAGGTGCGGTGCAGTCGGAGGACACAGCCGGTAAAATGAAGGAAAAAGGAGCACAGGAAGAGGCAGAGGTTGGCGGAGCGGAGATCGAGATGGAGATGGCAGAAAACACGGCGAGTGCTATGGAGGGGAATAAAGACAGCAGCGGGCAGCGAGGGTCGAGTGCAGACTCGAGCCTTAGTGCAGTTCGGCTCCCCCTGGGGAGTCTGGTGTCTGCGGGGGGAGAGGAGGCAGGAGCGGGGGGTGTGGTGGAAGTGAGTGCTCGAGGGAGAGGCGGGGAGTCGGATATTTTGGTGAGCGGGAGGGGACAGGGCAGGGAGAGGGTGCAAGAGGCAGGAGCCTTAAAGGGACAGCAGAATGGGATCGGCGAGATAGAGACGTCAGAAGGGAACAATTTAGGTGCGCCATTGTCCCATGGAGTGAGGGAACAAAGTGCAAGGGTCAGAGGTAGAGACGTGGTCGAAGGGGGCGGCACAGTGGGAGAAACTGCGATAGCAGGAAGACTCTCTATGGGAGATGAAGTATCTGACGCGGAGCAGGATTATGTATCTGATGGGGACCAGGCACAGGGGGTTGCAGAAGAACTTGAGTGTGAGGAATTAGAGGGGGACAGAGACATGGAAGTCGGGGATGGGGTGGCATCATGTGGAAAGGGAAAGGTTAGTGAGGGGCAGAAGGAGGGAGAAAGGGCAGCTCCTGGGCTCAAACTTAAGGCAAGGAAGAGGCTGAAACAGCAGGGAGGGGTCAAACAGGAGGGGAAAAAGAGCCGGAGGCTGCAGGAAAAAGCAACAGCTGCCCGAAAAGTTGAGAAGGAGCATGAGAGGAGGGAGGAGCCAGAGATTAAATGATGGGGAGATTATCGGGCATACTTCCCTTCTTTGGAGCCATGATTACATTGGTCTCGATCAATGTGAACGGATTGAGGGGTGAGAAGAAATTGCAGCAGTTGTTGCAGGGTTTTAAAGGCACGGACTTGTTGTGTCTGCAAGAAACCTTTTGGGATGAGGATATTCTAGAAAGAGTTCAGAAGGTTTGGAAGGGAGAGGTGTTTGCAAGTTGTGCAAACAATAACCGTAGAGGGGTGGCTGTTTTGGTGAGTCCGTCCATAGAAGAGAACGTTGCCTTGGTGGACAAGGACACTGAGGGGAGATTTTTACGGCTAAGGGTAAAAATGGAGGGATTTAATTGCGATCTTTTTAATATCTATGCACCGAACGACCATTGCAAGCGTCGCGAGTTTTTTCGGGGGTTATTCACTGAAGTGGCAGAGGTGGAAAATCCTTCTATAGTGGGGGATTTTAATGTATTTTTATCTTGGATGGACATTTCAGCACAGATGACCTTTAAAGAGGATAACTCCAGAGGGATGATTGTAAAAATGATGGCAAATTTAAATTTGAGAGACTTATGGAGGGACCGGAACCCCATAAAAAGGGAGTTCTCCAGAGCAGGTTGGGTGGGTGATGTTTAAAACAGAGCCGAATAGATTTTGTGTTAATGCGGGAAGGGTTAAGTTCGGAGGTGATGAAGATTTATTATAAAAAAGTATTTTTTAGTGATCACTTGGCTTTGGTTCTTAGAATTAGGAACAGCAGAGTTAAGATCGGTTCAGGGGTGTGGATTTTAAACAATCAATACCTGAAGGAATGTGCTTATAAAGAAGGGATTATAAATATAATAAAGAATGCTCGGAAGGAACTTTTGTTCTTGAAAGAAAGAAGAGTTTGGTGGGACAATTTCAAATATGAGGTAAAAGTTTTTTCGGTACGTTATGGGAAAAAGAGGGCGGCAGCTAACCGGCATCGAGAAGAGAATATAAACAAAAGGTTTATGGATGTCTGTAAAGCAGTTGACGGAGGGGATAAGGGAGCTGAGACTAAGTTCCGGGTGCTAAAGGAAGAGTGGGAATTATTGCAAGCTGAAAAATGCAAGGGGGCCATTCTCCGTGCAAAGGCTAGAGATGCATTGGAGGGCGAAAGATGCACTTGTGGCAAAACCACTAAGTGACTTACATAATTGTCTGTAACCAATGTTATTACTTCTAGCATCAATTGTCTGTAACCAATGTTATTACCTTTCAAGTTGGCTCTGGTTAAACAGAGCTAGATCGACAACATCGCGATCTGACGCGATGACGTCATCACGTGGGTCACGTGATGTCCCCTTCGGCGGGAAACGTCATGACGTCAGAGGTAGAGGGCGGGACCAGCCAGTCCTCGTGTGGATTGAAAGAGAAAAGACCTGTTTTGAGCTTCTCCTGTAGTTTCTTGTTTTGTAAAGTTCTTAGACAATAAATTCAGTTTGTTAACTTCCAGTAAGTTATAAATTCTTTGTTAGGAGTGCAGAGACTCCTACATTGGTGACCCCGATTCCTCGCGATCGTTTTTCGCGGTGAACGCCGAACACAGGCCAGTGATGGAGGCCAACGCAGTGGCCTTGAAGCTCCCCCAATTCTGGGAACAACAGGCAGCCTCTTGGTTTGTGCAAGCCGAGGCGCAATTTGAGCTCTGCAACATTGTTCAGGATCAGACCAGATATCTCCACGTGGTCTCCGCCCTCGAGAGCTCGACGGCGTCGAGAATCATCAGCCTGCTGGAGAGTCCTCTGACTGCTGACAAGTATGTCGCCATCAAGACACGATTGCTGCAGGTATTTGGTCTCACCAAAGCGGAGCGCGCTCGCCGTTTACTGACTCTACCAGGGTTAGGAGGCTCCAAACCCTCGGAAATGATGAGTCATATGCTGACTCTCCTGGGGTCCGAGCCCCAGTGCTTTCTGTTTCGCGAACTGTTCCTTACTCAACTTCCTGAGCAAGTACAGGCGTCCCTCGCCCGAGCAGAAACCGCAGACTGCGTCGCGCTCGCCGAAGAGGCGGATAAGATTTACGCGGTCCGGCAACAATACTGCGCCCTCGTGCAACGCCCCGCCACGAAGAGCCCGGCCCCAGCTCCGACAAAGGCGCCTCCGACGACCAGTTTCTGCTACTACCACGCTCGTTTCGGCCCGAAGGCCCGCTGCTGCCGCTCGCCGTGCACTTTCGTTACCAGACCGTCGAATAAACCGCCGCGAGTCATGCACGCCGGTCCCGGCACTTCCCCCGCTGCCGCGATGGCGATCGGTGCTTCCGGGAATCTCACCTACGTAACCGACTCCACCTCCGGCCGTCGTTTTCTATGCGACACGGGGGCGCAGTGCAGCATACTGCCCGCCTCGGTCATAGACCTTCGCTCCGGCAGCCGTGGTCCCCCTATGCAAGCGGCCAACGGGGGTTCGATCCGCACTTGCGGGAAGCGTCTCGTGCGAGTATGTTTCGGTGGACAGTTTTTCAGCTGGAATTTCATCACCGCTCAAATCTCACAGGCCCTGTTGGGTGCTGACTTTTTAGGCGTGAAAAATCGACGCCTCGTTCGCGCCACCACGCTCGACGATATTTCGGGGACGCGCAGCACAGCTGCATCACACATGATTTCATGTGCGCGGCCGCAGCCCGACGATTTCGCCCGGCTCCTCGAGGATTTCCCCGAGCTGACGAAGCCCAACTTTTCGGCTCCGACCGTCAAGCATAGGGTGGAGCACCATATTTCGACTACCGGCTCACCCGTTTACGCCAGGGCGCGACGTTTAGAGCCCAGCAAGCTAGCGGCAGCAAAGGCGGAGTTCGCCATGATGGAAAAAATGGGGATCATCCGTCAGTCCAGTAGCCCCTGGTCCTCCCCTCTCCACATCGTCCCCAAGCCCGGCGGGGGATGGCGACCCTGTGGGGATTATCACCGCCTCAACGACATAATGACGCCCGACCGCTACCCCATTCCCCATATACAGGACTTCTCAGCACATTTGGCAGGGACGTCCATCTTCTCCAAAATCGACCTCGTCCGTGGTTACCATCAGGTGCCGGTGCACCCTCAGGATGTCAAAAAGACAGCGGTAATTACCCCCTTTGGACTCTTTGAATTCCTGCGAATGCCCTTTGGGCTTAAGAACGCGGCACAGGCGTTTCAGCGCCTCATGGATTCAGTCCTGTGGGACCTTGATTTTCTCTTTGTTTATTTGGACGATATTCTGGTTGCCAGCACCTCCAAGGAGGAACACCTCGAGCACCTTCGGGTCCTTTTCAGACGGCTTCAGCAGCACGGCCTCATCATTAACTCGGACAAATGCCACTTCGGCCTATCGCAACTGGATTTCCTGGGCCACCGCATAACCCCCACGGGGGCAACGCCACTTCGGGTCAAGGTGGAGGCAATTGCGGCGTTCCCGAAACCGAAATCCGTGAAAGCTTTACAGGAGTTCCTGGGGATGGTTAACTTCTATCATCGTTTCATCCCCAGGGCTGCACAGCTCATGCGTCCTCTATATGAGGCCCTCAGAGGCTCGACGGGAAAGGACCCTGTGGAATGGTCACAGGACATGCATCGTGCTTTCGAGGAGACGAAAGCCGCACTCGCCAATGCGACCATGTTAGCACACCCCCTGCCAGGAGCCACCATCGCTCTCACGACGGACGCGTCAGACTACGCGGTGGGGGCCGTCCAGGAGCAGTGGGTCGACGGCGCATGGCAACCCCTGCCCTTTTTTAGCCGCCAGCTACAACGGCATGAACGCCGGTACAGTACTTTCGACCGAGAGCTGTTGGCTTTGTTTTTGGCCATCCGCCATTTCCGTTTCCTCCTCAAAGGACGACGCTTCATCGCGTTTGTCGACCACAAGCCATTGCTGCTCGCAATGGCCAAGTCTGCGGAACCATGGTCGGCTCGGCAGCAACGGCAGCTGACGTACATACCGGAGTTCACCACCAACATCCGACATGTGGCCGGTAAGGACAACGTCGTCGCCGATTGCCTATCCCGCGCCGAAGTCCAGGCCATTCAATTGGGCATTGACTACGCACAGATGGCGGTTGACCAAGCGGACGACCCGGAGACCCATGGTTTTCGTTCGGTTCCAAACAGCCTCCAGCCGAGGGATGTGCCTTTCCATTCCGCAGGTACCACTCTGCTCTGCGATGTTTCGCTGGGTGCACCCCGTCCGATCGTACCGTCTAAATGGCGTCGTACGATTTTTGATGCCTTACACGGCCTATCGCACCCTGGGGTGCGGGCATCGCAAAAACTGCTGGTCTCCAAATTCGTATGGAGGGGAATACGCAAAGACGTCAGGGACTGGGCGAACACTTGTGTTGTTTGCCAACGGTCCAAGGTGCAGCGCCATGTCAGAGCCCCGCTCGCCACCTTCGAGGTCCCGGAACGGCGATTTGACCATATTCACATCGACTTAGTGGGACCACTCCCACCTTCCCGGGGCTTTACGTACCTTTTGATGATGGTGGATCGCACCACGAGGTGGCTGGAAGCAGTTCCCCTGACGTCCACCACATCTGCGGACGTTGCTCGAGCTTTCATTTCGTCCTGGGTGGCCCGTTTTGGTGTCCCTGCGGACATTTCATCGGATCGGGGACCGCAATTTTCGTCCGAACTGTGGAACGAGGTGATTTCCGTGTTGGGCGTTAAACTCCACCGCACTACGGCCTATCACCCACAGGCGAACGGCTTGTGCGAGCGGTTCCACCGCTCCTTGAAGGCGTCGCTCAGGGCCAGCCTGCTGGATGCATCCAGGGTCGACAAACTACCGTGGGTGATGTTAGGACTCCGCACGGCGCCGAAGGAAGATCTCCAGTCGGCGGCGGCGGAGATGGTTTACGGGCAACCGCTTCGAGTCCCAGGTGAATTCCTGCCGTTACCTACGCGACCATGGTCCGCGGCCACACAAAAAGAGACCCTCCGGGATGCGGCCCGCTGTTTCCGTCCAGTTCCGACCTCACGGCACGGTTTGCTTTCGTCCAACGTCCCGGGGGAGTTGTCGAAAGCCAAGTTCGTGTTTGTGCACCAGGACGGCCATCGTACCCCGCTCACACCGCCGTATGCCGGACCCTTCAAGGTTTTGCAGGCAGGGGACAAGAGTTTCGTGATTGACGTCGGGGGCAAACCGGATCACATCTCTGTCGATCGCCTCAAGCCTGCGCACCTGGACCTCGAACGACCGATCGAGCTGGCGCAGCCTCCGCGCCACGGCCGGCCGCCGGCCGCTACCACACCTGACAACGCCGTGCTGCCTACCAGTTCGCCGCCTGCTCAGCGTTTTCCCCTCCGGGAATTTCGGAGTCGGTCCAACAGACTTGTCCGACCTCCTCAGCGATTGACTCTTTTCGTTAAAGACAATTCTGGGGGGGCGTATGTGGCAAAACCACTAAGTGACTTACATAATTGTCTGTAACCAATGTTATTACCTCTAGCATTAATTGTCTGTAACCAATGTTATTACCTTTCAAGTTGGCTCTGGTTAAACAGAGCTAGGTCGACAACATCGCGATCTGACGCGATGATGTCATCACGTGGGTCACGTGACGTCCCCTTCGGCGGGAAACGTCATGACGTCAGAGGTAGAGGGCAGGACCAGCCCGTCCTCGTGTGGATTGAAAGAGAAAAGACCTGTTTTGAGCTTCTCCTGTAGTTTCTTGTTTTGTAAAGTTCTTAGACAATAAATTCAGTTTGTTATCTTCCAGTAAGTTATAGATTCTTTGTTAGGAGTGCAGAGACTCCTACACACTAGATATTTTCTAGAGCAAGAGAAGCTGCGACAGAGATTATCGTTAATTGAGGAGTTGAAGGTTGGGGAGAAGATCATTCATGAAAGTGAGGAGATTTTGGAGGTGGCTAGCAGCTTTTATCAAGAGCTATATACAAAAGAAGACATTTCCAATTTGGAGATGGAGAAGGTTACTGCTTTTATTGAAAAGGGTTTAAAGGAGGATGAGAGAAGCATGTGTGATAAAGAAGTAGGGTTAGCGGAAATAAAAATAGCAATATGTGGAATGAAGGGGGGGAAAAGCCCAGGGTCCGATGGACTAAGTGCAGAATTTTATAAGGAATTTTTCGAGATTTTAAGTCCATTGCTCTTAGAAGATTTTAAGGAAATTAAAATTGAGGGAAGCCTGGCCCCATCTATGAGGAGAGGTATCATAAGCTTAGCTTATATAGAAATAAAGGGGATAGACAGGATCTGAAGAATTGGAGGCCCATCACACTATTAAATGTGGATTATAAGATCTTGACGAGGGTTATGGCAAATCGTTTGAAGGAGGTGTTACCGGAGATAGTTTGGCCCTCTCAGTCCTATGGAGTCATTGGCCGGGACATCGTAGACTCTGTGGTCTCAATCCGAGATGCGATAGAGCTCATGGAAGAGAGTGGGAGGGAGGCTTATGTATTAAAGATAGATCAAGAGAAAGCCTTTGATAGGGTCTCTCATGAGTTTTTATTGAAGGTTTTGGAAGCATTTGGCTTCAAGGAAAATTTCATTCAGTGGATAAGGATTTTTTATTCAAACATATTTAGCTGTGTTAAATGTAATGGTTTTTTATCTAAGTATTTTCCGATACAGAGATCAGTGAGACAGGGTTGTCCCCTGTCCCCACTGCTGTACACATTGGTAGCAGAACCATTAGGTTACATGATGCGAAAGAAACAAGGTGTAGTTGGGATTGTGGTACCCAGTTCCGGGCTGGTGTCGGTGATACACCAATATGCAGATGACACAACCTTAACATTGAGAAATGGGGAGTCAGTGAGGAAAGCTATGGAGGTAGTGGAGGAATATTGTAGAGCTTCAGGTGCCAGAGTGAATTATAGTAAGTCCCAATGCCTGGTTGCAGGGAGGGGTAGGGGGGAATGGTTGGGGGAATGTCCCTTTAAGGTGGTGGAGGTTTTGGAAGTTCTGGGGGTGCATATGGGGTGCAAGAAAGACAGGGAAGAAGTGGATCGATTAAATTGGGAACCGAAGGTTATGAAAATTTAAAAGATTTTGGGAAGATGGGAAAGAAGGTGGTTGAAAGTGCAAGGAAGAGCGACAGTGGTGTCTGCTCTCCTGCTATCTAAGCTATGGTACTTATTGACGGTGGAGGATATTCCTGAGTGGGCAGAAAAGTCCATCCGAGAGGCTTGTGTGAGGTTTTTATGGGAAGGGAAACCAGCCTTGGTGGCTTACAATACCATCATTGGACGGGGAAATCAGGGAGGACTCAACTTCCCAGATATTGATTTGAAGAAAAAATCCTTTAGAATCAAATGGGTGAAGAGATTTCTTCAGAAGTCAAATTCAAGTTTTTGGAAGAGTTGTTTTGAGCATTTTTTAAAACGAAGTGGGATAGGAGGGCAGGGGATATTGTATATGGAATACAATAATATGTTTTTGAAATCGATTAAGCTTCTCCCTAGGTTTTATAAGGGGGTTGTAGAGACTTGGGCCCAATTTTTAAAGAGTGTGCAGTTTATGCCCAAGGGGGCTGAGGAATTTTTAGAACAGCCTTTATTTTTGAACAGGTGGGTCAACATCGAAGGAGAGGTTTTATTTAATCAAGCTTTTATAAAAGCTGGGATTATATCTGTGAAAGATGTATTATACGAGGTGATTCCAGGTTGGTTGCCGGAAGCGATAGTGAGGGACATGGTGTGGGAGGAGGATCAGGAGGTAGAAGGAAAAGCAATAGGAATCATGTATGAGAAGATTGTGAGGGCAATGCCACAGGATTGGATGGAAGAAATAAATGCGGAAATCTCCAAAGGAAGTAAAATGCGTCCTGCTTTTCCAAGCTTTGTACTGGAGAAAGCGGGAGAGTTGGTCCAATTTGACAACTGTAATACTCGAGATTTCTATGAGGTATTCAGAGAATGGAGATTCAACACACCTGCTGGTCAGGAGTTTTGGCAGAGTATATACCCATAGCTGGACTTCAACAGGATTTGGAAGGGAGTGTGGGCAAATTTTAAACGCCCAGAATGGATTGAACTGGATTTCAAATTGGCTCATAACCGGATTTTTACCATGACGGTCTTGTGCAAGATTGGACAAGTGGAGGCGGCAACTTGCCCAATGTGTGGGACACAGGATGAGACTCTGTCCCATTTACTGGTGTTATGTCCGCAGTTAAATGACTTTAAGTACTATGTTCGACAGTTGTGTGAAGCTTTTTTGCTGGGTGGGGACCGAACAGCGAGAATAGGAATCCCGTGGGACTCAATTTTGAGATGGGGATTGCAGGAGAGTCTGCCAGAGTCTAGCGAAGGGGCAATTAATTTAATGTTCAGTTTGGCTAGATTCGTGATTGTGCAAAGAAGGAATGCTCTGTTTTTTAAGGGGAGGAGAATCAATCTAAAAGAGTATTTTAAATATAAGCTAAAAGACCATTATAAGGCTCTGTGGATGTTTTATTCAGAAAGGAATTTAACAACAGTATTTTACAACCAATTTTTAAAGTACAATCGATTAATATATGTTACAGGTGACAAATTAAACTTCAGGTTTTGATGTTAAAATGTGGTGGCGGAATGGCTGTGCAGGGCGGTGGAATTGATTTGTATCATACAATGTAATGATCACGATGTTGTAAATGTTCTTAATGTTCAATAAAGTAATATAAAAAAAAAGTGGGCAGCACACTTGCCTCTGTGTCAGAAGGTTGTGGGTTCAAGTCTCACTCCAGAGACTTGAGCACATAAAGCTAGGCTGACAGTGCAGTGATGAGGGAGTGCTGCACTGTCGGAGGTGCTGTCTTTCGGATGAGACGTTAAACCGAGGCCCCTTCTGCTCTCTCAGGTGGACGTAAAAGATCCCATGGCACTGTTTCGAAGAGGAGCAGGGGGAAGCTATCCCCAGTGTCCTGGCCAATATTTATCCCTCAATCAACATCACTAAAACAGATTATCTGGTCATTATCACATTGCTGTTTGTGGGAGCTTGCTGTGCGCAAATTGGCTGCTGCTTTTCTTACATTACAGCAGTGACTACACTTCAAAAGTACTTCATTGGCTGTAAAGCGCTTTAAGATGTCCGGTGGTCGTGAAAGGCGCTATATAAATGCAAGTCTTTCTTTTGAGTATAGAAGATTAAGAGGTGATCTAATCGAGATGTTTAAGATGATTGAAGGAGTTGATAGGGTAGATGGAGGGAAACTATTTCCTCTGGTGAGGGGAGTCCAGAACAAGGGGGCAGAACCTTAAAATTAGAGCTAGGCCGTTCAGGGGTGATGTCAGGAAGCACTTCTTCACACAAAGGGTAGTGGAAATCTGGAACTCTCTCCACCCGCAATTGGAAATTTCAAAACTGAGATTGATAAGGATTTTTATTGGGTGAGGACATTAAAGGATATGGATCCAAGGTGCGTAAATGTAGTTAAGGTGCAGATCATGCACGGTCTATTTGAATGGCGGAGCAGGCTCGAGGGTTGAATCATAGAAACATAGAAACATAGAAGATAGGAGGAGTAGGCCATTCGGCCCTTCGAGCCTGCTCTGCCATTCAATGAGATCATGGCTGATCATCCAAATTCAGTACCCTGTCCCTGCCTTCTCCCCATATCCCTTGATCCCTTTAGCCTCAAGAAATATATCCAACTCTTACTTGAATATATTTAATGAACTGGCCTCCACCGCCCTCTGTGGCAGAGAATTCCACAGGTTCACCACTCTCTGGGTGAAGAAATTCCTCCTCATTTCAGTCCTAAATGGCTTACCCCTTATCCTTAGACGATGACCCCTGGTTCTGGACTCCCCGGCCATCGGGAACATCCTTCCTGCATCTAGTCTGTCCAGACCTGACAGAATTTTATAGGTTTCGATGAGATCCCCTCTCAATCTTCTAAACTCCAGTGAGTATAAGCCCAATCGACACAATCTCTCCTCATACATCATTCCTGCCATCCCAGGTATCAGCCTGGTGAATCTTCGCTGCACTCCCTCCATGGCAAGAATGTCCTTCCTCAGGTAAGGTGACCAAAACTGCACACAATACTCAAGGTGCAGTCTCACCAAGGCCCTGTACAACTGTAGCAAGACATCCTTGTTCCTGTACTCGAACCCTCTCGCTACGAAGGCCAACATACCATTTGCCTTCTTAACCGCCTGCTGCACCTGCATGCTTACCTTCAGCGACTGGTGCACAAGAACACCCAGGTCTCTTTGCACTTCCCCTTCTCCCAATCTATTGCCATTCAAATAATAATCTGCCTTCCTGTTTTTGCCACCAAAGTGGATAACCTCACATTTATCCACATTATAGTGCATTTGCCATGTTTCTGCCCAATCACCCAACCTGTCCAAATCGTACTGGAGTTTCACGACATCCTCCTCACAGCTTACCCTCCCACCCAGCTTTGTGTCGTCTGCAAATTTGGAGATATTACATCCAATTCCCTCGTCCAGATCATTAATATATATTGTGAACAGCTGGAGTCCTAGGACCGATCACAGATCCTTGCGGTACCCCACTAGTCACTGCCTGCCACTCGGAAAACGACCCGTTTATTCCAACTCTTTGCTTTCTATCTGCCAACCAGTTCTCTATCCAAGTCAATACCTTGCCCCCAATCCCATGTGCCTTAATTTTGCATGCTAATCTCTTATGTGGGACCTTATCGAAAGCATTCTGAAAGTCCAAATACACCACATCCACTGGTTTTCCCTTATCTATTTTACCAGTTACATCCTCAAAAAATTCCAGTAGATTAGTCAAGCATGATTTACCTTTTGTAAATCCATGTTGACTTTGACCGATCCTGTCACTGCTTACCAAGTGCTCTGCTATTACATCTTTTATAATGGACTCTAGCATTTTCCCCACTACCGATGTCAGGCTTACCGGTCTATAATTCCCCGCTTTTCCTCTACCACCTTTTTTGAATAGTGGGGTAACATTAGCTACCCTCCAATCCATGGGTACCGTTCCAGAGTCTATCGAGTTCTGGAAGATGACCAGCAATGCATCTACTATTTCTAGGGCCACTTCCTTAAGTACCCTGGGATGTAGATTATCAGGCCCTGGGGATTTATCGGCCTTCAATCCCGTCAACTTTCCTAACACCATTTCCCTACAAATACTGATTTCTTTCAGTTCCTCCCTTTCATCAGACCCTATGTTCCCCGACATCTCTGGGAGGTTATTTGTGTCCTCCTTTGTGAAGACAGACCCAAAGTATGTATTTAGTTGGTCTGCCATTTCCTTGTTTCCCATTATAAATTCCCCTGACTCTGACTGTAAGGGACCTACGCTTGACTTCACCAATCTTTTTCTCTTCACATATCTATAAAAGCTTTTACAGTCAGTTTTTATGTTCTCTGCAAGCTTACTCTCATATTCTATTTTCCCTTTCTTAATTAATCTCTTTGTCCTCCTTTGTTGACTCCTAAACTGGTCCCAATCCTCAGGATTATTGCTTTTTCTAGCCAATTTATATGTCCTCTCCTTGGATCTTTTGCTATCCCTAATTTCCCTTGTTAGCCACGGTTGAGTCACCTTTTTTGTTTTATTTTTATGCCAAACTGGGATGAACAAACTCTGTAGCTCATCCATTCGGTCTTTGAATGTTTGCCATTGCCTATCCACTGTCAACCCTTTGAGTACCATTCCCCAATCAATCCTACCCAACTCGCTCCTCAGACCATCGTAGTTTCCTTTATTTAAATTGAGGACCCTTGTCTCTGCGTCAACTACTTCATTCTCCATCTTAATGAAGAATTCGATCATATTATGATCGCTCCGACCCAAGGGGCCTCGTACAACAAGATTGCTAATTAATCCTTTCTCGTTACATAATACCCAGTCTAAGATGGCCTGATCTCTGGTTGGTTCCTCGACATATTGGTCCAGGAAACCATCCCGTAAACACTCCAGGAATTCCTCCTCCACAGTATTGTTACTAATTTGGTTGGCCCAATCTATATGTAGATTAAAGTCACCCATGATGACTACTGTGCCCTTATTGCACGCTTCTTTAATTTCCCTTTTAATGCCATCCCCAACCTCCACCTTACTGTTTGGAGGTCTATATACCACTCCCACTAATGTTTTTTTCCCCTTAGTATTTCTCAATTCTACCCATGCAGATTCCACATCATCAGAGCTAATATCCTTCATTACAATTGTGTTAATCCCTTCTTTAACCAGTAATGCTACCCCACCTCCCTTTCCTTTTTGCCTATCTTTCCTGAATATTGAATACCCCTGGATGTTGAGTTCCCAGTCTTGGCCATCCTTGAGCCACGTTTCCGTAATCCCAACCAAATCATATCCGTTTAACTCTATTTGCGCAGCCAATTCATCCACCTTATTACAAATGCTCCTCGCATTAAGACACAAAGCCGTCAGGCTTGTTTTTTTAACGCTCTTAGACCTATTAGAATTATTTACTGTGGCCATGTTTGATTTAAACCGTTGATTTCTCTGACTGCCACTTTTGTTTTTCTCCTTCCTATCTTTTGCTTTTATCCCTGTTTCCCTTTCCTCTGTCTCCCTGCTCAGGTTCCCAACCCCCTGCCATTTTAGTTTAAACCCCCCCGAACAGCACTAGCAAACACTCCCCCTAGGACATCGGTCCCGGCCCTGCCCAGGGGCAAACCGTCCCGTTTGTACTGGTCCCACCTCCCCCAGAACCGGTTCCAATGTCCAAGGAATTTGAATCCCTCCTCCTTGCACCATTCCTCTAGCCACGTATTCATTTGAAATATCCTCCTATTTCTACTCTGACTAGCATGTGGCACTGGTAGCAATCCTGAGATTACTACCTTTGAGGTCCTATTTTTTAATTTACCTCCTAACTCCCTATATTCTGCTTTTAGGACCTCATCCCATTTTTTACCTATATCGTTGGTGCCTATGTGCACCACGACAACTGGCTGTTCACCCTCCCCCTCCAAAATGTTCTGCAGCCGCTCCGAGACGTCCTTGACCCTTGCACCAGGGCGTCCTCCTGTGTTCCCATAGCCTGCAGGACTTCCTTCCAGTTCTCCTCTCAGCCTCTCGAAGTGTACCGTTCGGCTGAATTTGAGTCAGTTTGCTGCTGAATTGCCCACCCACTTTCTCATCATATCTCTGAGAAACTTCAATTGCATGACCCACACCTCGATGCGAACAATGCTGAACTCCCAAACCCTCTCTAAAATTCTCGACATCCAGAAGCATCCTTGCCGGCCCCCTCTGTACCCACTCAAGGGGGCAGTGAGCCCCTTCTAACAGTCCCCTTTAATCCTCAATGTGTATCGCACTGGCTCGCTGCCCGACACCCTCTCCGCATCCCTTCAGCCTCGCTGCATTGAGGTCACTGCCCGGCCTCCGACTTGAAGGCATAGCTTCCGAAGACCTCGAACCCATGGACCTCTCATCTGCCCATCCACCCCCCCATCCCTCCCCCACAGTCTGCCCCACCCACCTACAATCTGTGAGCTGCTGAGGACCTGAAGCTTGGCGTCGTTCCTTGGCACCCATGGAAGGCTGCGGCCCTGGGCACGGGCAATCCCGATGTCTGTCACTTTACCACGGCGGGGCACTGTGACGTCACAGAGGTTGGTCAGCCAGCCCAGCTTTGTGACTTCATAAGGTGCCCAGACCCTCCCCTCCCCCCACCCCCAGCCCCCCTCACTGGAGCAGCGGTCAATGCAACATAGGGGAAATACCCCTGCAGTCAATTGCTTCGTTTGCACATATACAGCCCGCACTGCAGGATTTATACAAGAGAGGCGGCAAACAAAAAAATAAAGCAACTCACTTGGGAACAGACGAGGAACCCATCCTCACCCACGCCAGCTGACGTACAGGTAAACCTTATCGTGTTACTCCAACAAGCAGACCAGGTGTCACGGTGCGTGAGATACACTGTCCTTTCCCCCTCTGGGACCGGGTGTCACAGTGCGTTAGATACACTGTCCTTTCCCCCTCTGGGACCGGGTGTCACAGTGCGTTAGATACACTGTCCTTTCCCCCTCTGGGACCGGGTGTCACAGTGCGTTAGATACACTGTCCTTTCCGCCTCTGGGACTGGGTGTCACAGTGCGTTAGATACACTGTCCTTTCCCCCTCTGGGACCGGGTGTCACAGTGCGTTAGATACACTGTCCTTTCCCCCTCTGGGACTGGGTGTCACAGTGTGTTAGATACACTGTCCTTTCCCCCTCTCGGACCGAGTGTCACAGTGTGTTAGATACACTGTCCATTCCCCCTCTGGGACCAGGTGACACAGTGCGTTAGATACACTGTCCTTTCCCATTCTGGGACCAGGTGACACAGTGTGTTAGATACACTGTCCTTTCCCCGTCTGGGACCGGGTGTCACAGTGTGTTAGATACACTGTCCTTTCCCCGTTTGGGACCGGGTGTCACAGTGCGTTGCATACACTGTCCTTTCCCGTTCTGGGACCGGGTGTCACAGTGCGTTAGATACACTGTCCTTTCCCCCATCTGGGACTGGGTGTCACAGTGTGTTAGATACACTGTCTCTTCCCCCTCTGGGACCGGGTGTCACAGTGCGTTAGATACACTGTCCTTTCCCCCTCTGGGACTGGGTGTCACAGAGTGTTAGATACACTGTCCTTTCCCCCTCTGGGACCGGGTGTCACAGTGTGTTAGATACACTGTCCTTTCCCCGTCTGGGACCGGGTGTCACAGTGTGTTAGATACACTGTCCTTTCCCCCTCTGGGACCGGGTGTCACAGTGTGTTAGACACACTGTCCATTCCCCCTCTGGGACCGGGAGTCACAGTGCTTAAGATGCACTGTCCTTTCCCCCTCTGGGACCGGGTGTCACTGTGCGTTAGATACACTGTCCTTTCCCCCTCTGGGACCGGGTGTCACAGTGTGTTAGATACACTGTCCTTTCCCCCTCTGGGACCGGGTGTCACAGTGCGTTAGATACGCTGTCCTTTCCCCCTCTGGGACCGGGTGTCACAGTGCGTTAGATACACTGTCCTTTCCCGTTCTGGGACCGGGTGTCACAGTGTGTTAGATACACTGTCCTTTCCCCCTCTGGGATCGGGTGTCAGTGTGTTAGATACACTGTCCTTTCCCCCTCTGGGACTGGGTGTCACAGTGCGTTAGATGCACTGTCCTTTCCCTCTCTGGGACCTGGTGTCACAGTGCGTTAGATACATCGTCCTTTCCCCCTCTGGGACCGGGTGTCACAGTGCATTAGATACACTGTCCTTTCCCCTCTGGGACTGGGTGTCACAGTGCGTTAGATACACTGTCCTTTCCCCTCTGGGACCGGGTGTCACAGTGCGTTCGATACACTGTCCTTTCCCCGTCTGGGACCGGGTGTCACAGTGCGTTAGATACACTGACCTTTCCCCATCTGGGACCGGGTGTCACAGAGTGTTAGATACACTGTCCTTTCCCCTCTGGGACCGGGTGTCACAGTGCGTTCGATACACTGTCCTTTCCCCCTCTGGGACCGGGTGTCACAGTGCGTTAGATACACTGTCCTCTCCCCCTCTGGGACCGGGTGTCACAGTGTGTTAGATACACTGTCCCTTCCCCCTCTGGGACCGGGTGTCACAGTGCGTCAGATACACTGTCCTCTCCCCCTCTGGGACCGGTGTCACAGTGCGTTAGATACACTGTCCCTTCCCCCTCTGGGACCGGGTGTCACAGTGCGTTAGATACACTGTCCTCTCCCCCTCTGGGACCGGGTGTCACAGTGCGGCAGATACACTGTCCTTTCCCCCTCTGGGACTGGGTGTCACAGTGCGGCAGATACACTGTCCTTTCCCCCTCTGGGACCGGGTGTCACAGTGCGGCAGATACACTGTCCTTTCCCCCTCTGGGACCGGGTGTCACAGTGTTTTAAATACACTGTCCTTTCCCGCTCTGGGACCGGGTGTCACAGTGCGTTAGGTACACTGTCCCTTCCCCCTCTGGGACCGGGTGTCACAGTGTGTTTGATACACTGTCCCTTCCCCCTCTGGGACCGGGTGTCACTGTGTGTTAGATAGACTGTCCTTTCCCCCTCTGGGACCAGGTGTCACAGTGTGTTAGATAGACTGTCCTTTCCCCCTCTGGGACCAGGTGTCACAGTGCGTCAGATACACTGTCCTTTCCCCCTCTGGGACTGGGTGTCACAGTGCGTTAGATACACTGTCCTCTCCCCTCTGGGACCGGGTGTCATACTGCGTTAGATACACTGTCCTCTCCCCTCTGGGACTGGGTGTCACAGTGCGTTAGATACACTGTCCTTTCCCCCTCTGGGACCGGGTGTCGTACTGCGTTAGATACACTGTCCTCTCCCCTCTGGGACCGGGCGTCACAGTGTGTTAGATACACTGTCCTTACCCCATCTGGGACCGGGTATCACAGTGTGTTAGATACATTGTCCTTTCCCCCTCTGGGACCGGGTTTCACAGTGTGTTAGATACACTGTCCTTTCCCCCTCTGGGACCGGGTGTCACAGTGTGTTAGATACACTGTCCTTTCCCCCTCTGGGACCGGGTTTCACAGTGCGTTAGATACACTGTCCTTTCCCCCTCTGGGACCGGGTTTCACAGTGTGTTAGATACACTGTCCTTTCCCCCTCTGGGACCGGGTTTCACAGTGTATTAGATACGCTCTCCCTTCCCCTTCTGGGACTGGGTGTCACAATTTGAGTAGATAGAGAGAAACTGTTCCCATTGGCAGAAGGGTCGAGAACCAGAGGACACCGATTTAAGGGGATTGGCAAAAGAACCAAAGGCGACATGAGGAAAACTTTTTTACACAGCAAATGGTTATGATCTGGAATGCACTACCTGAGAGGGTGGTGGAGGCAGATTCAATCGCGGCTTTCAAAAGGGAATTGGATAAGTACCTGAAGGAAAGAAATTTACAGGGCTACGGGGAAAGGACGGGGGAGTGGGACTAGGTGAAGTGCTCTTGCAGCGAGCCGGCACGGGCTCGACGGGCCGAATGGTTTCTTACTGTGCTGTAACCATTCTACGATTCTAGGCCAGCCAGCCTAATGTCGGTGGTGGGGAAACATTTAGAGACAATAATCCGGGACAAAATCAATTGGTGTCTGGAAAAATATTGGTTAATAAATGACAGCCATCATGGGTTTTTTGAAGCTGAATTATGTTTGACTTACTTGATTGAATTCATGGATGAAGTAACAGCGAGGGTTGATGTTGTGTATAATGGTATGTTGGCCTTCATAGTGAGAGGGTTCGAGTACAGGAACAAGGATGTCTTGCTGCAGTTGTACAGGGCCATGGTGAGACCACACCTTGAGTATTGTGTGCAGTTTTAGTCACCTTATCTGAGGAAGGATGTTCTTGCCATGGAGGGAGTCCAGCGAAGATTCACCAGACTGATACCTGGGATGGCAGGAATGATGTATGAGGAGAGATTGGGTCGATTCGGCTTGTACTCGCTGGAGTTTAGAAGAATGGGAAGGGATCTCATTGAAACTTATAAAATTCTAACAGGACTCGGCAGACTAGATGCAGGAAGGATGTTCCCGATGGTCGGGGAGTCCAGAACCAGGGGTCACAGTCTAAAGATAAGGGGTAAGCCATTTAGGACAGAGATGAGGAGGAATTTCTTCACCCAGAGAGTGGTGAACCTGTGAAATTCTCTACCACAGAAGGCAGTTGAGGCCAATATATTAAATATATTCAAGAAGGAGTTGGATATATTTCTTAAGGCTAAAGGGATCAAGGGATATGGGGAGAAGGCAGGGACAAGGTACTGAATTTGGATGATCAGCCATGATCTCATTAAATGGCGGAACAGGCTCGAGGGGCCGAATGGCCTACTCCTGCTCCTATCTGCTATGTTTCTACATGGACTTTCAAAAGGCGTTTGACAAAGTACAACATAATTGACTTGTTAGTAAAACTGAAGGCCACGGGATTAAAGGCAGAGTGGCAGCATGGATACAAACTTGGCTAAGGGGCAGAAAGCAGAGTGTAGCGGCGAACGATTGTTTTTCAGACTGGAGGAAAGTATACAATGGTGTCAGCCAGGGGTCAGTATTAGGACCACTGCTTTTCTTGATATATATTAATGACCTGGACTTGGCTATACAGGGCACAATTTCAATACTGCAGATGAAATGAAACTCGGAAAGGAAGTAAAACAGCGAGGAGGACAGTAACAGACTTCAGGCGGCCATAGACAGACTGGTGAAACGGGCAGGCACAGGGCAGATGCAGTTTAACACAGAAAAGCGATACATTTTGGTAGGAGGAATGAAGATAGGCAGTATAAACTAAAGGGTACAATTTTAAAGGGGGGTGCAGGAAGAGAGCAACCTGGGGGTGTCTGTGCACAAATCTTTGAAGGTGGCAAAACAAATTGAGAAGGCTGTTAAAAAAGCATACGGGATCCTTGGCTTTATAAATAGAGACATCGGGGGAAAAATTCAGTTGGTTTGCACCTCCCCTTAGCGCCTTAAGAGGGCGCTAATGGGACGCAAAGCAACTAGCGCCTCTGCGCGGCGATGTTTGCGCCGCTTGCGAAATTAACTAGACATTTTGCGGCGGCGCTAAACATTACCGCCACGATCTCCTGCGCTGGCAGATCGTGACGTCAGTCGCTCCCCGGACCGGATATTGAATGGTGCTCCCTGCCTTACCACCTGCCGCTAGCAATGACAGGTTGAGGGGAGCGTTTTGCAGTCAGGAAGGGACTGGGGGAGCGCTACTTAAAGGCGACCGCTTCCTGCCTTTTTTTGTTGGTGACATTTTTGCACCACGCATTCTGAGAGAGAGAGAGGCTTCTGGAGAGATTCAACGCTGTGTGAAGAGTTTTGGGTACTGAGCAGCACTTTGCAGGTTCATTTTGATTTGCCCTTCCTTGTATCGATTTAGAAGACTGTGGGGGCTGCACTCTGAGCTCTTTCCCTGGTCCTCTCCATTGTTCTTTCCAGCAGATTTGATGTACAGGTCTCTCCAGGCCGAGATTCAAGGCTGCAATGAGCAGGATGTGGATGGAGAGCAAGATCGACCCTCCCCTTTAAGAACTGGCCGGCGCCATTGTGTCTGTGTTCCATTGCTGACTGACATCACATGAGCTTCACCAGCGCTCTGAGGTAGCCCCTCGCTCCTCGGCCTTTGCGCCTTAAGACAGGTGTGAAGCGCCTGATTTAGCGCTCCAATCAACTCCGGGGGCGATAAAAGCCAAGTTTGCATTTGGAGGCGATAATTAGCGCCAGGCGCTAAACTTTGCGCACGGCCGATAATCGCACCCCAAATGGGACGATACCAAATTTTTCCCCCATAGAGTACAAAATCAAGAAATCATCCTAAACCCTTTATGGTTAGGCCCCAGCTGGAGTATTGTGTTCCAATCTGGGCACTTTAGGAAGGATGTCAAGGCCTTGGTGAGAGTGGAGAGGATATTTACCAGAATGGTACCAAGGATGAGGGACTTCAGTTATAAGAACATAAGAAATAAGAGCAGGAGTAGGCCATACGGCCCCCCGAGCCTGCTCCACCATTCATAACAAGAAATAGGAGCAGGAGTAGGCCATACAGCCCCTCAAGTCTGCTCCACCATTCGTAACAAGAAATAGGAGCAGGAGTGGGCCATACAGCCCCTCAAGTCTGCTCCACCATTCATAACAAGAAATAGGAGCAGGAGTAGGCCATACGGCCCCTCGAGCCTGCTCCGCCATTCAATAAGATCATGGCTGATCTTCGACCTCAACGTCACTTTCCCGCCCGATCTCCATATCCCTCGATTCCCCTAGAGTCCAACAATCTATCGATCTCAGCCTTGAATATACTCAAAGACTCAGCATTCACAGCCCCCTGGGGCAGAGAATTCCAAAGACTCACAACCCTCTGAGTGAAGAAATTCCTCCTCATCTCGGTCTTAAATGACCGACCCCTTATCCTGAGACTATGCCCCCTATTTCTCGACTCTCCAGCCAGGGGAAACAACCTCTCAGCATCTACCCTGTCAATCCCCTTCAGAATCTTGTATGTTTCAATCAGATATGAGCATAAGAACATAAGAAATAGGAGCAGGAGTAGGCCATTCGGCCCTTCAAATCACCTCTCATTCTTCTAAACTCCAGAGAGTATCGGCCCATTCGACACAATCTCTCATCATAGGACAGCCCTCTCATCCCAGGAATCAATCCAGTGAACCTTCGTTGCACCGCCTCCAAGGCAAGTATATCCTTCCTTAGATAAGGAGACCAGAACTGTGCACAGTACTCCCGGTGTGGTCTCACCAAGGCCCTGTACAGTTGTAGCAAGACTTCCTTACTCTTATACTCCAACCCCCTTGCAATGAAGGGCAACATTATGCTGAGAGACTGGAGAAGTTGGGATTGTTCTCCTTAGAACAGAGAAGGTTAAGGGGAGATTGACCAGAATGGTTCCAGGGATGAGGGACTTCAGTTATGTGGAGAGACTGGAGAAGCTGGGATTGTTCTCCTTAGAGCAGAGAAGGTTAAGGGGTGATTGACCAGAATGGTACCAGGGATGAGGGACTTCAGTTATGTGGAGAGACTGGAGAAGCTGGGATTGTTCTCCTTAGAGCAGAGAAGGTTAAGGGGAGATTGACCAGAATGGTACCAGGGATGAGGGACTTCAGTTATGTGGAGAGACTGGAGAAGCTGGGATTGTTCTCCTTGGAGCAGAGAAGGTTAAGGGGAGATTTAATAGAGATGCTCAAAATCATGAAGGGTTTTGATCGAGTAAATAAGGAGAAACGGTTTCCAGTGGCAGGAGGGTCAGAAACAAGAGGACACAGATTTAAGATAATCAGCAAAAGAACCGGGGGGCGGCAGGGGTGGGCAGGGGAATGAGGAGAAATGTTTTGACGCAGTGAGTTGTTGTGATCGGGAATGCGCTGCTGAAAGGGCGGTGGAAGCAGATTCAATAGTAACTTTCAAAAGGGAATTGGATAAATACTTGAAAAGGGAATGTGCAGGGGGTGGGGCGGTGTGAGGAGTGAGACTAATTGTATAGCTCTTTCAAAGAGGCACGATGGGCCGAATGGCCTCCTCCTATGCTGTGAGATTCTAGGATTCTATTTCATTCCTTACTGGGTGCAGGTTGTCAGCAGGAAACTGACTCGAAGTTTCAGCAACACCTTGGCCTAGAAATTCAGTTGCGTTCGCCAGCCGTTAACGCCATAAGAGGGGTAGATTTCGAGCACTAGGCACTTAGCGCCCGGGCGCAGGCCGATCTGCGCCTACGCCCAACATCAGTTGACATTTAGCGCCGGCGCAAAGTGTTTGCGCCCGCTCAGCTGCGCGCGCAGCTTATGACGTCATTTCGTCGTGCAACGCTGTTTGTGCGCCCCAAACCGGAAATTCAGTGGCGCCCGCCCAATGTGGGCGTGGCGCTGTTAAGAACTGTGAAGTGGAACGCAGCAGAGGCCCTGCGGGCCTCGGGGAGCGCTAATTAAAGGGCACTTAGACTGAACTATAAAGGCCAGCCATTTTGCTGCAATGACTTTAGTGCTTTGGATTTCTGGACAGAGACCAAGGAACAGACCTTACTGACTTGGGACAACATAGGAGAGGTATTTTTGGCTTCTGGCCAGAGCTTGGAAATTTGACTCATTGTGATTTCACTGTTTGCAAGTTTATTATGGGGGCTGCATGGGGTTCCAACCCTCAGTTCCAGCATTATGTGCGAAGGGCTCGCAGACGCTGTGTGAGAGGGCCAGCCATGCCTAGACGCAGAGGGGCCATCAGGCGTCGGCAACGTAGGCCTTACCCACTCAGGGAATACCGGCAGCAGGTGTCCTACCTCACCATGACTGCCGCGCATTGTGTTAAGAGGCTGCGCTTCAGAAGGGAGGTGGTTGCAGAGATCTGCCAGCTGCTTCACAGAGATCTGCGTCCACAGCTGATGTGCAGGACGTCTCTGTCGGTGGAAGTGAAGGTCACGGTGGCTCTGAACTTTTATGCAAGCGGCTCCTTCCAAGCCGCTGCTGGGGACATAGCGAACATCTCCCAGTTCGCCGTGCATCGCTGCATCCGGCAGGTCACCGATGCCCTTTTCGCAAGGAGACACCAATTCATCTCCTTCCCCATGACCCTAGAGAGGCAGGAGCAGCGTGCAGTCGGTTTTGCCAGGATCGCCGACTTCCCCATGGTGCAGGGCGCCATTGACTGCACGCATGTGGCTATGCGGGCACCTATCGACAATGCCGAGGATTACCGCAACCGGAAGGGCTACCATTCCCTCAATGTACAGCTGGTGTGTGACCACAGGCAGCGCATCCTAGCTGTCAATGCCCGCTTTCCAGGAAGCAGCCACGATGCATTTATCCTGCGCCAGACTACTGTGGCTGACATGTTCGAGGCACAGCCTCCACCAAGGGGATGGCTTATTGGGGACAAGGGCTACCCTTTGTGTACATGGCTCATGACCCCGCTCCGCGCGCCCAGGACCCCTGCTGAGGAGGCATACAACGAAAGCCATCAAGCCACAAGGAACATCATAGAGCAAACGATTGGCATCCTCAAGCAACGGTTCCGCTGCCTGGATCGTTCCGGCGGATCTCTACAGTATTCGCCGGATAGAGTCTCCCAGTTCGTCGTCGTTTGCTGTATGCTGCACAACCTGGCTATCCGCAGGACTCAGGCACTGCCACCTCACGTTGGACCACCACCTCAGGAGGACGAGCAGGAGGACCATGAGGAGGAGGAGGAGGAGTACCAGCCCAGGAGGGAGCCACAAGGTCCAAGGGCCGTCCGCCGGCGGCTTATTGAACGACACTTCTAGGGCCCCTGTCAGGGAATGGCTTGTGGCAATGAACGCACCTGAATGCAGCCGCTCCGCAAGCCCTCAGCCGGTTAACGCAACAACCACTTGAAACATGACACCTGGACAAGCTGAATAAATAAAAAGCTTTATTTAACAAACTCAGGGCCCTTCCCACATGAAACAGAAAAACAGACAAGACCCCCAAAAAACAGTCAAAAACATATCTCACTCCCAGAACCTGGGGAGGAATAACAAAACTTGTCAATCCAATTGGCCTTCATCCTCAGCCTAACCAAGACAAACCCCCCCCCCACAACAGAACACAAACACACCCATATAAAAAAACAGTTGCCTTCATCTTCGGCCTTACCAAAATAAGCCCCCCCCATACAGAACACAAACACCCCCATATAAAAAAACAGTTGCCTTCATCTTCGGCCTTACCAAAATAAGCCCCCCCCATACAGAACACAAACACCCCCATATAAAAAAACAGTTGGCAACACCCTCTACTTGGTGTGCCGAGAGGGCGAGTCCTTGTGCAGGCTTCTCCGGCCCCTGCCCGACCTGTTGCTCCGCCTCAACCTGGGCCCTGTGGGTGTTGCAAGGCTGGGGGAAGGCTCCTGAGGGGCACAATGCGTGACGGCAGATGCCCTTGGGGGTCGGCCTAGACGAGGTCCGGCCCTGGAGGGGCCGGCTGCTGACTGCTGCAGCTGTGGCTGGGCAGCATCAGTCTCTGCAGCAGCTCGTCGCAGCTTGGCTGGGGGAGTGGCAGTGGCGGCTGCAGCAATGGGGGCAAGCTGGCTGATGCCAGGCGCTCGCTGGTCGCCAGAGACACTGGCACTCGGCCGGGCTGGCACTGCAGCAAGCGCAGCAATCTGGTGAAGGCCAGACCGCTGTGCTGCAGCAGGGCGGCGGGTGCCCTGGCGATGCCTCCGTGACACAGCGAGTGTGGCAGAAGTGAGTGCCCGAACTGCCCTGGTCTGTGCCCGCATCAGACCAGCCAGCGTCTGCACGGCACCACTCAGGAACTCTCGACTCGCGTCCTGTGCTGCCGCGAGTTGGTCGACACCCCTGGCCTGTGAGTCCCCGAAATCGGCCACACTATGAGCCAGGGACTCAATGGCCTGAGGCAACTGTCCCACAACCCCCATGAACTCGGTGTGGCGCTGCTCCGAGTCCGCGGACATTTCATCAAGGAGGCGCACCTCCTGGGCGAGGACCGTCTCCGGACTGGAGGCCGGACTCTCCCTCTGGGGAGAAGGCCGCCGAGCTGCCCGGCCCTTCCCGCGTGCCTGGACGCCACTGGGCCCAGCAACTGCCCTCCCCTGCAACACTTCCCCCCTCTGGGGAGAAGGCCGCCGTGCTGCCCGACCCTTCCCGCGTGCCTGGACGCCACTGGGCCCAGCAACTGCCCTCCCCTGCAACACTTCCCCCCTCTGGGGAGAAGGCCGCCGTGCTGCCCGACCCTTCCCGCGTGCCTGGACGCCACTGGGCCCAGGAGCTACACCCCCCTGCAACACTTCCCCCTGGCTCTCCTCCAGGCAAGACGTCTCCCCTCCATTGCCATCCCCTGGCGCGGATGAGGGTTCCCCCGATGTGCCGCCTTCCTCTTGGTCCTCGTCGTCCTCCTCTTCCGAGGGACTGGCAATCTCAGCTTCAGGGACCTCCTCCTCACCAGCTGAAAGCAGGAAGGCACAAGAGTAGCTTTAGAGTGAGGACAGGGCGTCAGCGAGGGAGGCATGAGTGGTGGCATTATGCGCATTGGTGGGACAGTGGCAAAGAATGTAGATCTGAAGCGCAAGGGGAACGAGAGAGGTGCAAACGGTCATGTCCTTACCATTGGGGCCCAGCACAGGGTCGGCATCTCCAATAGCTACGGGGCCAACCACCCGGGCACGCATGAGTCGAGCCACGCGCTCCTCCAGGTCACTGAGCTCCTGGAACTGGACACGGCCTCCCCCGGTGACAGTCCGGCTCTTCAGATTCTGCGCCAGCTTGTCCTGCAAGAGAAAGGACGGCCTCTAAGTACAGTGTGGTGCCCTGTTGTTGTGTGCACTGCCTCCCATGGTCGAATAGCTTGGCCAGTGTGGTGCCCTGTTGTTGTGTGCACTGCCTCCCATGGTCGAATAGCTTGGCCAGTGTGGTGCCCTGTTGTTGTGTGCACTGCCTCCCATGGTCGAATAGCTTGGCCAGTGTGGTGCCCTGTTGTTGTGTGCACTGCCTCCCATGGTGGAATAGCTTGGCCAGTGTGGTGCCCTGTTGTTGTGTGCACTGCCTCCCATGGTCGAATAGCTTGGCCAGTGTGGTGCCCTGTTGTTGTGTGCACTGCCTCCCATGGTGGAATAGCTTGGCCAGTGTGGTGCACTGTTGTTGTGTGCACTGCCTCCCATGGTCGAATAGCTTGGCCAGTGTGTGAAGTGCAGAAAGTGCTATTGATGATTATGCCAGTGCCATAGCTGCGGGAGGAGGGCTGCCCATTAGCTCTTTGAGGTCCCTTTGCCCATAATGTGAGGTGCACATGCAAGGATGAGGAGGACACTGGAAAGGGTACTCACCCTGACAATCCAAGTGAGGTCGTTGTACTTCTTGCGGCATTGGTCCGCACTCCTGGGGACATCGCTGGTGGATGACACCCTGTGGGCGATTTCCCTCCAGGCTCTCCTGTACTGCCTCCTGGGAGCCTTCTTGCCACTGTCCGGGCACAAGATCTCTTTTCTTTTCCAAACCCCTAAGCAGCACCCTCAAAGCATGCTCTGAGAAGCGCTGCGCTCGTTCACGGGCCTTCTGCATGGCTTCAGGCGCTATTTGGGTCCACCAGCAGTGTTCAGGCCTAGCTGCAGGGCTCCACTATCCAGGGCGTGGCAGCAGACAAAGTCGACCCTTCCCCCTTTAAGAGCTGGCCGGCGTCAGGGTGTCTGCTGTCAATCAAAACATGACCGCACCTGCGCTGCGCCCGGCCTCGGCGTTATCAGTCCGCATCGCCGGATTAGCGCCTGAAGATAGGAGTGCAACGCCAGTTTCAGCGCTCGCCCAAACTCCTTGGCCAAAGCTACTGAATATCGGCGAAGTGGCCTCCACTTTCCGGCGGGCGCTAAATTTAGCGCCCGCCCGACTTTACCGCCCCAAAAGTGGCGCGACTGAATTTCTAGGCCCTTATATTTATGTAGTGCCTGTCACGTAATAAAGCGTCCCAAGGCGCCGCACAGGAGCGTTGTGAAAAAAAAAGACAAAATTTGAGACTGAGCCGTGTAAGGAGATGCTAGGGCAGATGGCCAAAACCTTGGTCGAAGAGGTAGGTTTAAGGAGCAATCTTAAAGGAGGAAAGAGAAGTTATCCACTTTGGTCGTAAAAATAGAAAAGCAAAGTATTTTTTAAATGGTGAGGGAGATTGGGAAATGTTGGTGTTCAGAGGGACCTGGGTATCCTTCTACATGAATCACTGAAAGTTGACATGCAGGCACAGCAAGCAATTGGGAAAGCACAATTACAAGAGAATTTGAGTATAAAAGAGTAAAGACGTCTTACTGCAATTATATCGGGCCCTGGTGATACCACACCTGGGCTATTGTGTACAGTTTTGGCCTCCTTCCCTAAGGAAGGATATACTTGCCATAGAGGGGCAACAAAGATTCACCAGACTGGTTCCTGGGATGGGGGGATTGTCCGATGAGGAGAGATTGAGTAGACTCGGCCTATGTTCTCTAGAGTTTAGAAGAATGAGAGGTGATCTCATTGAAACATACTAAATTCTTGCCGGGCTTGACAGGGTAGATGCAGTGAGGATGTTTCCCCCGGCTGGGGAGTCTAGAACCAGGGGTCACAGTCTCAGGATAAGGGGTCGGCCATTTAGGACTGAGATGAGGAGAAATTTCTTCACTCAGAGGGCGGTGAATCTTTGGAATTCTCTTCCCCAGAGGGCTGCGGAGGCTCAGTTGTTGAGTATATTCAGAACAGATCGATAGATTTTTGAATATTAAGGGAATCAATGGACATGGGGATAGTTCAGGAAAGTGGAGATGAGGTAGAAGGTCAGCCATGATCTGATTGAATGGCGGAGCAGGCTCGAGGGGCCAAATGGCCGACTCCTGCTCCTATTTCTTATGCTCTTATGTTCTTATGAGAGGCAGACAGATTTAGGGAGAGAATTCCAAAGCTTAGGACCAAGGCAGCTGAAGGCACGAACGCCAATGGTGGGACGATTAAAATCGGGGATGTACAAAAGGCCATAATAGGCGGCACGCAGAGCTCTAGGGGATTATAGGGCTGGAGGAGATTACAGAGATAGGGAGGGGGCAAGGCCATGGAGGGATTTGAAAACAAGGCTGAGAATTTTTAATTCGAGGCGTTGCTTAACCGGGAGCCAATGTAGGTCAGCGAGCACAGGGGAGATGGGCGAACAGGACTTGGTGCCAGTTAGGACACGCTTAGAATGCAACAGGATGGCTGATAGGAGAACTGGAAGGGATGTCCCACAGGGTGATAGGAACAGAAGGAGGCCATTCAGCCCCTCAAACCTGTTCCACCATTCAGTCAGATCCTGGCTGAGGTAATCTGAACTCCATCAACCCGCCTTGGTTCCGTATCCCTTAATACCCTTGCCTAACAAAAATCTATCCATCTCAGTTTTGAATTTTTTAATTGGCCCTCGGCCTCCACAGCTTTTTGGGAAAGAGAGATCCAGATTTCCACTGCCCTTTGTGTGAAGAAGTGCTTCCTGACATCACCCCTGAACGGCCTGGCTCTAATTTTAAAGTTCTGCCCCCTTGTTCTGGACTCTCCCCCACCAGAGGAAATAGTTTCTCTCGATCTACCTGATCAACTCCTTTAATCATCTTAAACACCTCGATTAGATCACCCCTTAAACTGCTACAAGGGAATACATGCCAAGTCGATGCAACCTGTCCTCAGAATCGCATAGCAAAGAAGGCGGTCATTCGGCCCATCGTGACTATGCCAGACCGGTAGTAGAGCGATCCAATTAGTCCCACTCCCTCTGCTCTTTCCCCACTGCTCTTTAGATTTTTTCCTTTCAGGTATTAATCAAATTGCCTTTTGAAAGTTACTATTGAATCTGCTTCCACCGCCCTTTCAGGCAGCGCATTCCAGATCACAACAACTCGCTGCACAAAAAAATGCTTCCTCGTGTCGCCTCTGGTTCTTTGGCCGATCACCTTCAATCTGTGTCCTCTGGTTACCCACCCTTCTGCCACTGGAAACAGTTTCTCCTTGTTTACTCTATCAAAACCGCTCATGATTTTGAACACCTCTATTAAATCTCTCCTTAACCTTCTCTGCTTCAAGGACAACAACCCCAGCTACTCCAGTCTCTCCACATAACTAAAGTCCCTCATCCCTGGTACCATTCTGGTCAACCTCCTCTTAACCTTCTCTGCTCTAAGGAGAACAATCCCAGTTTCTCCAGTCTCTCCCCATAACTGAAGTCCCTCATCCCTGGTACCATTCTGGTCAATCTCCTCTTAACCTTCTCTGCTCTAAGGAGAACGATCCCAGCTTCTCCACATAACTGAAGTCCCTCATCCCTGGTACCATTCTGGTCAATCTCCCCTTAACCTTCTCTGCTGTAAGGAGAACAACCCCAGCTTCTCCAGTCTCTCCACATAACTGAAGTGCCTCATTCCTCGAACCATACTGGTCAATCTCTCTGCACCCTCTCCAAGGCCTTGACATCCTTCCTGAAGTGTGGTGCCCAGAATTGGGTACAATACTCCAACTTAAACACCTCGGTTAGATCAGCTCTTAATGTTCTATATTCAAGTATGTATATATTTATAATATATGTTGGTGGTGGTCTCTAGGACAAGGGGACACAACATTAAAATCAGAGCCAGGCCATTCAGGAGAGAAGTTAGGAAACACTTCTTCACACAAAGGCTGGTAGAGGTGTGGAACTCCCTCCCACAAGAAGCAGTGGATGCAAGCGCAATTGATAACTTCAACTTTGAGATGGATAGTATTTTGCTAGCCATTAGGGTATGAAGGAATATGGATATGGATATCTTAAATGAAAGAAAGACTTGCATTTCGACAGCACCTTTCACGACCACTGGACGTCCCAAAGCGCTTCACAGCCAATGAAGTACCTTTTGAAGTGTGGTCACTGTTGTAATGTGGGAAACGCGGCAGCCAATTTGTACACAGCAAGCTCCCACAAACAGCAATGTGATAATGACCAGTTAATCTGTCATTGTTATCTTGATTGAGGGATAAATACTGAGCAGGACACCGGGAAGAACTCCCCTGCTCTTCCTCAAAATAGTGCCTTGGGATCATATAGGTCCACCTGAGAGGGCCGACAGGGCCTCAGTTTAATGTCTCATCCGAAAGATGGCACCTCTGACAGTGCAGCACTCCCTCAGTATCGCACTGGAATATCAGGCTGGATTGTATGCGCTCAAGTCTCTGAAGTGAGACTTGAACCCACAACTATTCATGACTCAGAGGCGAGGGTGTTACCAACTGAGCCACTGGCTGAACCAAATATACTTAGGATACAGATCAGCCATCATCTCATTGAATAGCGGAACAGGCCTGAGGTGCTGAATGGCCCAGTCCTGTCCAATGTTCCTATAGGGAGGGAGGAGAGTGTGTAGGAGATGGGGATGTAGGGAGAGTAGAGTGTGTCGGAGATGGGGATGTAGGGAGGGGGAGAGTGTGTAGGAGATTGGGATGTAGGGAGGGGGAGAGTGTGTAGGAGATGGGGATGTAGGGAGGGGAGAGTGTGTAGGAGATGGGGATGTAGGGAGGGGGAGAGTGTGTAGGAGATGGGGATTTAGGGAGGGGGAGAGTGTGTAGGAGATGGGGATGTAGGGAGGGGGAGAGTGTGTAGGAGATGGGGATGTAGGGAGGGGGAGAGTGTGTAGGAGATGGGGATGTAAGGAGGGGGAGAGTGTGTAGGAGATGGGGATGTAGGGAGGGGAGAGTGTGTAGGAGATGGGGATGCAGGGAGGGGGAGAGTGTGTAGGAGATGGGGATGTAAGGAGGGGGAGAGTGTGTAGGAGATGGGGATGTAGGGAGGGGGAGAGTGTGTAGGAGATGGGGATGTAGGGAGGGGGAGAGTGTGTAGGAGATGGGGATGTAAGGAGGGGGTGAGTGTGTAGGAGATGGGGATGTAGGGAGGGGGAGATTGTGTAGGAGATGGGGATGTAGGGAGGGGAGAGTGTGTAGGAGATGGGGATGTAGGGAGGGGAGAGTGTGTAGGAGATGGGGATGTAGGGAGGGGGAGAGTGTGTAGGAGATGGGGATGTAGGGAGGGGAGAGTGTGTAGGAGATGGGGATGTAGGGAGGGGAGAGTGTGTAGGAGATGGGGATGTAGGGAGGGGGAGAGTGTGTAGGAGATGGGGATGTAGGGAGGGGAGAGTGTGTAGGAGATGGGGATGTAGGGAGGGGAGAGTGTGTAGGAGATGGGGATGTAGGGAGGGGGAGAGTGTGTAGGAGATGGAGATGTAGGGAGGGGGAGAGTGTGTAGGAGATGGGGATGTAGGGAGGGGGAGAGTGTGCAGGAGATGGGGATGTAGGGAGGGGGAGAGTGTGTAGGAGATGGGGATGTAGGGAGGGGGAGAGTGTGTAGGAGATGGGGATGTAGGGAGGGGGAGAGTGTGTAGGAGATGGGGATGTAGGGAGGGGGAGAGTGTGTAGGAGATGGGGATGTAGGGAGGGGAGAGTGTGTAGGAGATGGGGATGTAGGGAGGGGAGAGTGTGCAGGAGATGGGGATGTAGGGAGGGGGAGAGTGTGCAGGAGATGGGGATGTAGGGAGGGGGAGAGTGTGTAGGAGATGGGGATGTAGGGAGGGGGAGAGTGTGTAGGAGATGGGGATGTAGGGAGGGGAGAGTGTGTAGGAGATGGGGATGTAGGGAGGGGAGAGTGTGTTGGAGATGGGGATGTAGGGAGGGGGAGAGCGTGTAGGAGATGGGGATGTAGGGAGGGGAGAGTGTGCAGGAGATGCGGATGTAGGGAGGGGGAGAGTGTGTAGGAGATGGGGATGTAGGGAGGGGAGAGTGTGTAGGAGATGGGGATGTAGGGAGGGGGAGAGTGTGTAGGAGATGGGGATGTAGGGAGGGGGAGAGTGTGTAGGCGATGGGGATGTAGGGAGGGGGAGAGTGTGTAGGAGATGGGGATGTAGGGAGGGGGAGAGTGTGTAGGAGATGGGGATGTAGGGAGGGGGAGAGTGTGTAGGAGATGGGAATGTAGGGAGGGGGAGAGTGTGTAGGAGATGGGGATGTAGGGAGGGGGAGAGTGTGGAGGAGATGGGGATGTAGGGAGGGGAGAGTGTGTAGGAGATGGGGATGTAGGGAGGGGGAGAGTGTGTAGGAGATGGGGATGTAGGGAGGGGAGAGTGTGCAGGAGATGGGGATGTAGGGAGGGGGAGAGTGTGTAGGAGATGGGGATGTAGGGAGGGGTGAGTGTGTAGGAGATGGGGATGTAGGGAGGGGTGAGTGTGTAGGAGATGGGGATGTAGGGAGGGGAGAGTGTGTAGGAGATGGGGATGTAGGGAGGGGAGAGTGTGTAGGAGATGGGGATGTAGGGAGGGGGAGAGTGTGTAGGAGATGGGGATGTAGGGAGGGGGAGAGTGTGTAGGAGATGGGGATGTAGGGAGGGGGAGAGTGTGTAGGAGATGGGGATGTAGGGAGGGGCGAGTGTGTAGGAGATAGGGATGTAGGGAGGTGAGAGTGTGTAGGAGATGGGGATGTAGGGAGGGGAGAGTGTGTAGGAGATAGGGATGCAGGGAGGGGGAGGGTGTGTAGGAGATGGGGATGTAGGGAGGGGGAGAGTGTGTAGGAGATGGGGATGTAGGGAGGGGGACAGTGTGTAGGAGATGGGGATGTCGGGAGGGGGAGAGTGTGTAGGAGATGGGGATGTAGGGAGGGGGAGAGTGTGTAGGAGATGGGGATGTAGGGAGGGGGACAGTGTGTAGGAGATGGGGATGTAGGGAGGGGAGAGTGTGTAGGAGATGGGGATGTAGGGAGGGGAGAGTGTGTAGGAGATGGGGATGTAGGGAGGGGGAGAGTGTGTAGGAGATGGGGATGTAGGGAGGGGGAGAGTGTGTAGGAGATGGGGATGTAGGGAGGGGGAGAGTGTGTAGGAGATGGGGATGTAGGGAGGGGGAGAGTGTGTAGGAGATGGGGATGTAGGGAGGGGGAGAGTGTGTAGGAGATGGGGATGTAGGGAGGGGGAGAGTGTGTAGGAGATGGGGATGTAGGGAGGGGAGAGTGTGTAGGAGATGGGGATGTAGGGAGGGGGAGAGTGTGTAGGAGATGGGGATGTAGGGAGGGGGAGAGTGTGTAGGAGATGGGGATGTAGGGAGGGGAGAGTGTGTAGGAGATGGGGATGTAGGGAGGGGAAGAGTGTGTAGGAGATGGGGATGTAGGGAGGGGGAGTGTGTGTAGGAGATGGGGATGTAGGGAGGGGGAGAGTGTGTAGGAGATGGGGATGTAGGGAGGGGGAGAGTGTGTAGGAGATGGGGATGTAGGGAGGGGGAGAGTGTGTAGGAGATGGGGATGTAGGGAGGGGGAGAGTGTGTAGGAGATGGGGATGTAGGGAGGGGGAGAGTGTGTAGGAGATGGCGATGTAGGGAGGGGAGAGTGTGTAGGAGATGGGGATGTAGGGAGGGGGAGAGTGTGCAGGAGATGGGGATGTAGGGAGGGGGAGAGTGTGTAGGAGATGGGGATGTAGGGAGGGGGAGTGTGTGTAGGAGATGGGGATGTAGGGAGGGGAGAGTGTGTAGGAGATGGGGATGTAGGGAGGGGGAGAGTGTGTAGGAGATGGGGATGTAGGGAGGGGGAGAGTGTGTAGGAGATGGGGATGTAGGGAGGGGGAGAGTGTGTAGGAGATGGGGATGTAGGGAGGGGGAGAGTGTGTAGGAGATGGGGATGTAGGGAGGGGGAGAGTGTGTAGGAGATGGGGATGTAGGGAGGGGGAGAGTGTGTAGGAGATGGGGATGTAGGGAGTGGGAGAGTGTGTAGGAGATGGGGATGTAGGGAGGGGGAGAGTGTGTAGGAGATGGGGATGTAGGGAGGGGGAGAGTGTGTAGGAGATGGGGGTGTAGGGAGGGGGAGAGTGTGCAGGAGATGGGGATGTAGGGAGGGGAGAGTTTGTAGGAGATGGGGATGTAGTGAGGGGGAGAGTGTGTTGGAGATAGGGATGTAGGGAGGGGATAGTGTGTAGGAGATGGGGATGTAGTGAGGGGGAGAGTGTGTAGGAGATGGGGATGTAGGGAGGGGGAGAGTGTGTAGGAGATGGGAATGTAGGGAGGGGGAGAGTGTGTAGGAGATGGGGATGTAGGGAGGGGAGAGTGTGTAGGAGATGGGGACGTAGGGAGGGGAGTGTGTGTAGGAGATGGGGATGTAGGGAGGGGAGAGTGTGTAGGAGATGGGGATGTAGGGAGTGGGGGAGTGTGTAGGAGATGGGGATGTAGGGAGGGGGAGAGTGTGTAGGAGATGGGGATGTAGGGAGGGGAGAGTGTGTAGGAGATGGGGATGTAGTGAGGGGGAGAGTGTGTAGGAGATGGGGATGTAGGGAGGGGAGAGTGTGTCGGAGATGGGGATGTAGGGAGGGGAGAGTGTGTAGGAGATGGGGATGTAGGGAGGGGAGAGTTTGTAGGAGATGGGGATGTAGGGAGGGGAGAGTGTGTAGGAGATGGGGATGTAGGGAGGGGGAGAGTGTGTAGGAGATGGGGATGTAGGGAGGGGGAGAGTGTGTAGGAGATGGGGATGTAGGGAGGGGAGAGTGTGTAGGAGATGGGGATGTAGGGAGGGGGAGAGTGTGTAGGAGATGGGGATGTAGGGAGGGGGAGAGTGTGTAGGAGATGGGGATGTAGGGAGGGGGAGAGTGTGTAGGAGATGGGGATGTAGGGAGGGGGAGAGTGTGTAGGAGATGGGGATGTAGGGAGGGGGAGAGTGTGTAGGAGATGGGGTTGTAGGGAGGGGGAGAGTGTGTAGGAGATGGGGATGTAGGGAGGGGGAGAGTGTGTAGGAGATGGGGATGTAGGGAGGGGGAGAGTGTGTAGGAGATGGGGATGTAGGGAGGGGGAGAGTGTGTAGGAGATGGGGATGTAGGGAGGGGGAGAGTGTGTAGGAGATGGGGTTGTAGGGAGGGGGAGAGTGTGTAGGAGATGGGGATGTAGGGAGGGGGCGAGTGTGTAGGAGATGGGGATGTAGGGAGGGGTAGAGTGTGTAGGAGATGGGGATGTAGGGAGGGGGAGAGTGTGTAGGAGATGGTGATGTAGGGAGGGGGAGAGTGTATAGGAGATGGGGATGTAGGGAGGGGCAGAGTGTGTAGGAGATGGGGATGTAGGGAGGGGAGAGTGTGTAGGAGATGGGGATGTAGGGAGGGGGAGAGTGTGTAGGAGATGGGGATGTAGGGAGGGGAGAGTGTGTAGGAGATGGGGATGTAGGGAGGGGGAGAGTGTGTAGGAGATGGGGATGTAGGGAGGGGAGAGTTTGTAGGAGATGGGGATGTAGGGAGGGGGAGAGTGTGTAGGAGATGGGGATGTAGGGAGGGGAGAGTGTGTAGGAGATGGGGATGTAGGGAGGGGGAGAGTGTGTAGGAGATGGGGATGTAGGGAGGGGAGAGTGTGTCGGAGATGGGGATGTAGGGAGGGGGAGAGTGTGTAGGAGATGGGGATGTAGAGAGGGGAGAGTGTGTAGGAGATGGGGATGTAGTGAGGGGGAGAGTGTGTAGGAGATGGGAATGTGGGGGGGGAGAGTGTGTAGGAGATGGGGATGTAGGGAGGGGGAGAGTGTGTAGGAGATGGGGATGTAGGGAGGGGGAGAGTGTGTAGGAGATGGGGATGTCGGGAGGGGGGAGTTTGTAGGAGATGGGGATGTAGGGAGGGGGAGAGTGTGTCGGAGATGGGGATGTAGGGAGGGGGAGAGTGTGTAAGAGATGGGGATGTAGGGAGGGGGAGAGTGTGTAGGAGATGGGGATGTAGGGAGGGGGAGAGTGTGTAGGAGATGGGGATGTAGGGAGGGGGAGAGTGTGTAGGAGATGGGGATGTAGGGAGGGGGAGAGTGTGTAGGAGATGGGGATGTAGGGAGGGGGAGAGTGTGTAGGAGATGGGGATGTAGGGAGGGGGAGAGTGTGTAGGAGATGGGGATGTAGGGAGGGGGAGAGTGTGTAGGAGATGGGGATGTAGGGAGGGGGAGAGTGTGTAGGAGATGGGGATGTAGGGAGGGGGAGAGTGTGTAGGAGATGGGGATGTAGGGAGGGGGAGAGTGTGTAGGAGATGGGGATGTAGGGAGGGGGAGAGTGTGTAGGAGATGGGGATGTAGGGAGGGGAGAGTGTGTAGGAGATGGGAATGTAGGGAGGGGGAGTGTGTGTAGGAGATGGGGATGTAGGGAGGGGGAGAGTGTGTAGGAGATGGCGATGTAGGGAGGGGAGAGTGTGTAGGAGATGGGGATGTAGGGAGGGGAGAGTGTGTAGGAGATGGGGATGTAGGGAGGGGGAGAGTGTGTAGGAGATGGGGATGTAGGGAGGGGGAGAGTGTGTAGGAGATGGGGATGTAGGGAGGGGAGATTGTGTAGGAGATGGGGATGTAGGGAGGGGAGAGTGTGTAGGAGATGGGGATGTAGGGAGGGGAGATTGTGTAGGAGATGGGGATGTAGGGAGGGGAGAGTGTGTAGGAGATGGGGATGTAGGGAAAAGAAGTCCATACAACCTGCCCTTGTAAGTTAATCCTTTTAGCCGCGGCATCGTTCTGATAGTGGGCAGTTTCGCTCTGACCCCAGCCGTCAAGCAGAAGGTGATAGCCAGAGCAGTCGCCGATGGCGATGTGTCCAATTGTAGTCCCTCCCGCCCCTCAGTGTCTCTCTCTCTCGCTCTCTCTCTCTCTCTCTCTCTTTGCAGGGCCATGACGTTCTACCAGCTGTGGGGACGATGGAACCCCTTGGACGAGTGCTTTGCCTGGATCCGGGAGAAGGTGCCCTCCAGCCGGAGCGGCGAGGCCAAGGGAGCACCGGCCGGCCAGGGAGGGGAGGGGGAGGAGGCGGCCTCCCAGCCCACCGTCTACCGCCGGGTCAACAAGCTGGCCAAGCCCCGGCCGGGCAGGGCCTTCAACCCGGTCATCGGGCGGCCCATCCAGCTGCCCGACTTGGCCTCCAGCGCCCGCAAGGACGACATCACCAAAGTGCTGCAGACCCTGCAGCTGATCCGGGCTCGGAGCGGAGGGGCCATGGCCGAGACAGGGCGCGACCATCTCACCTACACCCAGTACGCAGACTAGAGGAAGGAGAGAGAGATATTTAAAACGCAGCATGAGAACAGGATAAGGAGAAAAAAAAAATAACCCAACCCCTCCCCGCCAACAAAAAAAAATCAAAAAGAGCACATCTCGCTGGTCTGGTCTCGTAATAAAAGGTCCCTTTTATTAACGATTGGTAGAAGTTGAGTACAATTATTGAGAGTTTGATTCAGTAAGCAACACCAGCTGCCATAGACAGCGGTGAACGTCATTCTGTTAGCTACACGGTCCTTCCAACTCCCTCCGTCAGCCATCCCAAACAGACATAGTTACACGACCACTGCACTGTCCCATCAAACACTCCCAGGGCAGGTACAGCACGGGTTAGATACAGAGTAAAGCTCCCTCTACATTGTCCCATCAAACACTCCCAGGGCAGGTACAGCACGGGTTAGATACAGAGTAAAGCTCCCTCTACATTGTCCCATCAAACACTCCCAGGGCAGGTACAGCATGGGTTAGATACAGAGTATAGCTCCCTCTACACTGTCCCATCAAACACTCCCAGGGCAGGTACAGCACGGGTTAGATACAGAGTATAGCTCCCACTACACTGTCCCATCAAACACTCCCAGGGCAGGTACAGCATGGGTTAGATACAGAGTAAAGCTCTCTCTACACTGTCCCATCAAACACTCCCAGGGCAGGTACAGCATGGGTTAGATGCAGAGTAAAGCTCCCTCTACACTGTCCCATCAAACACTCCCAGGGCAGGTACAGCACGGTTTAGATACAGAGTAAAGCTCCCTCTACACTGTCCCATCAAACACTCCCAGGGCAGGTACAGCACGGGTTAGATACAGAGTAAAGCTCCCTCTACACTGTCCCATCACACACTCCCAGGGCAGGTACAGCATGGGTTAGATACAGAGTAAAGCTCCCTCTACACTGTCCCATCAAACACTCCCAGGCCAGGTACAGCATGGGTTAGATACAGAGTAAAGGTCCCTCTACACTGTCCCATCAAACACTCCCAGGGCAGGTACAGCACGGGTTAGATACAGAGTAAAGCTCTCTCTACACTGTCCCATCAACCACTCCCAGGGCAGGCACAGCACGGGTTAGATACAGAGTAAAGCTCCCTCTACACTGTCCCATCAAACAGTCCCAGGGCAGGTACAGCATGGGGTAGATACAGAGTAAAGCTCCCTCTACACTGTCCCATCAAACACTCCCAGGGCAGGTACAGCACGGGTTAGATACAGAGTAAAGCTCCCTCTACACTGTCCCATCAAACACTCCCAGGGCAGGTACAGATAGCAAAATACTGCAGATGCTGGAAATCCAAAATAACAACAGAAAATGCTGGAAAAACTCAGCAGGTCAGGCAACATCCGTGGAGAGAAATTTGAGTTGACGTTTCGGGTCGAAACCCTTCTTCAAAACTGGAAAGAAAAGAAAATCGATCGAAGGCAGGGCTGCGATCGGACAAAAGAAGAAAAAGAGACAATAAAAGGTATTAGAAGCCAGATGAGATGGTAATAGGCCCGTGGAGACAAAAGACAGCTGAGATTAGGTGTGAAGTGTACTGGCAGGATAGGAGACAGCTGCCAGGTGGGAGAGAGAAACAAAAGGAAAGGGGGGGGGGGGTGCAGAAAGGAGGACCCAAAACAAAGGGGTGGAAAAAATTACAAGTAAAAAAGTAATAGGGGCCGAGGTTATGATCTGAAATTGTTGAACTCGATATTGAGTCCGGAAGGCTGCCAAGTGCCTAATCGGAAGATGAGTTGCTGTTCCTCGAGTTTACGTTGAGCTTCCGTGGAACAATACAAGAGGCCAAGGACGGTGAGGTCCGAGTGGGAATGGAGCGGTGAATTAAAGTGACAGGCGACCGGAAGCTCGGGGTCATCCTTACGGACTGAACGGAGGTGTTCCGTAAAGCGGTCACCCAATCTGCGTCAATCTAGATACAGAGTAAAGCTCCCTCTACTCTGTTCCTTCAAACACAGGTTTATTTAATTCCCGTCAGGCAGTTGGGGGTTTATTTAATTCCCCTGGGTATTCGGGGGTTTATTTAATTCCCCTCGGGCATTCGGGGTCTATTTAATTCCTCTCGGGCAGTTGGGGGTTTATTTAATTCCCCTGGGCATTCGGGGGTTTATTTAATTTCTCTCGGGCATTCGGGGGTTTATTTAATTCCTCTCGGGCATTCGGGGGTTGATTTAATTCCCCTCGGGCATTCGGGGGTTTATCTAATTCCTCTCGGGCATTCGGGGGTTTATTTAATTCCTCTCGGGCATTCGGGGGTTTATTTAATTCTCCTCGGGCATTCGGGGGTTTATTTAATTCCTCTCGGGCAGTTGGGGGTTTATTTAATTCCCCTGGGCATTCGGGGGTTTATTTAATTTCTCTCGGGCATTCGGGGGTTTATTTAATTCCTCTCGGGCATTCGGGGGTTGATTTAATTCCCCTCGGGCATTCGGGGGTTTATCTAATTCCTCTCGGGCATTCGGGGGTTTATTTAATTCCTCTCGGGCATTCGGGGGTTTATTTAATTCTCCTCGGGCATTCGGGGGTTTATTTAATTCCTCTCGGGCATTCGGGGGTTTATTTAATTCCTCTCGGGCATTCGGGGGTTTATTTAATTCCCCTCGGGCATTCGGGGGTTTATTTAATTCCCCTCGGGCATTCGGGGGTTTATTTAATTCTCCTCGGGCATTCGGGGGTCTATTTAAAACCCCTCGGGCATTCGGGGGTTTATTTAATTCCCCTCGGGCATTCGGGGGTTTATTTAAATCCCCTCGGGCATTCGGGGGTCTATTTAAAACCCCTCGGGCATTCGGGGGTTTATTTAATTCTCCTCGGGCATTCGGGGGTTTATTTAATTCCCCTCGGGGTAGTTGACTCAGAGACTAGGGTCGTCAATTTAAATAAAGGAAACTACGATGGTCTGAGGAGCGAGTTGGGTAGGATTGATTGGGGAATGGCACTCAAAGGGTTGACGGTGGATAGGCAATGGCAAACATTCAAAGACCGAATGGATGAACTACAGAATTTGTTCATCCCAGTTTGGCATAAAAATAAAACAAAAAAGGTGACTCAACCGTGGCTAACAAGGGAAATTAGGGATAGTATAAGATCCAAGGAGACGACATATAAATTGGCCAGAAAAAGCAATAATCCTGAGGATTGGGAGCAGTTTAGGATTCAACAAAGGAGGACAAAGGGATTAATTAAGAAAGGGACAATAGAATATGAGAGTAAGCTAGCCGGGAACATAAAAACTGACTGTAAAAGCTTTTATAGATATGTGAAGAGAAAAAGATTGGTGAAGTCAAGCGTAGGTCCCTTGCAGTCAGAATCAGGGGAATTTATAATGGGGAGCAAAGAAATGGCTGACCAATTAAATACATATTTTGGTTCTGTCTTCACAAAGGAGGACACAAATAACCTCCCAGAGATGCCGGGGAACATAGGGCCTGATGAAAGGGTGGAACTGAAAGAAATCAGTATTTGTAGGGAAATGGTGTTAGGAAAATTGATGGGACTGAAGGCCGATAAATCCCCAGGGCCTGATAATCTACATCCCAGGGTACTTAAGGAAGTGGCCCTAGAAATAGTAGATGCATTGCTGGTCATCTTCCAGAACTCGATAGACTCTGGAACAGTACCCATGGATTGGAGGGTAGCTAATGTTACCCCACTATTCAAAAAAGGTGGTAGAGAAAAAGCGGGGAATTATAGACCGGTAAGCCTGACATCGGTAGTGGGGAAAATGCTAGAATCTATTATAAAAGATGTAATAGCAGAGCACTTGGTAAGCAGTGACAGGATCGGACAAAGTCAACATGGATTTACAAAAGGTAAATCATGCTTGACGAATCTACTGGAATTTTTTGAGGATGTAACTGGTAAAATAGATAAGGGAGAACCAGTGGATGTGGTGTATTTGGACTTTCAGAAGGCTTTCGATAAGGTCCCACATAAGAGATTAGCGTGCAAAATTAAGGCACATGGGATTGGGGGCAAGGTATTGACTTGGATAAAGAACTGGTTGGCGGACAGAAAGCAAAGAGTTGGAATAAACGGGTCATTTTCCGAGTGGCAGGCAGTGACTAGTGGGGTACCGCAAGGATCGGTCCTAGGACCCCAGCTGTTCACAATATATATTAATGATCTGGACGAGGGAATTGGATGTAATATCTCCAAATTTGCAGACGACACAAAGCTGGGTGGGAGGGTAAGCTGTGAGGAGGATGTCGTGAAACTCCAGTACGATTTGGACAGATTGGGTGATTGGGCAGAAACATGGCAAATGCACTATAATGTGGATAAATGTGAGGTTATCCACTTTGGTGGCAAAAACAGGAAGGCAGATTATTATTTGAATGGCAATAGATTGGGAGAAGGGGAAGTGCAAAGAGACCTGGGTGTTCTTGTGCACCAGTCGCTGAAGGTAAGCATGCAGGTGCAGCAGGCGGTTAAGAAGGCAAATGGTATGTTGGCCTTTGTAGCAAGAGGGTTTGAGTACAGGAACAAGGATGTCTTGCTGCAGTTGTACAGGGCCTTGGTGAGACCACACCTTGAGTATTGTGTGCAGTTTTGGTCACCTTACCTGAGGAAGGACATTCTTGCCATGGAGGGAGTGCAGCGAAGATTCACCAGGCTGATACCTGGGATGGCAGGAATGACGTATGAGGAGAGATTGGATCGATTGGGCTTATACTCACTGGAGTTTAGAAGATTGAGAGGGGATCTCATCGAAACCTATAAAATTCTGTCAGGTCTGGACAGACTGGATGCAGGAAGGATGTTTCTGATGGCCGGGGAGTCCAGAACCAGGGGTCATAGTCTAAGGATAAGGGGTAAGCCATTTAGGACTGAAATGAGGAGGAATTTCTTCACCCAGAGAGTGGTGAACCTGTGGAATTCTCTGCCACAGAGGGCGGTGGAGGCCAGTTCATTAAATATATTCAAAAAAGAGTTGGATATATTACTTAAGGCTAAAGGGATCAAGGGATGTGGGGAGAAAGCAGGGACCGGGTACTGAACTTGGATGATCAGCCATGATCGCATTGAATGGCGGAGCAGGCTAGAAGGGCCGAATGGCCTACTCCTGCTCCTATCTTCTATGTTTCTATGTCTATGTTTCTATGTTTAGGGGTTTATTTAAATCCCCTCAGGCATTCGGGGGTTTATTTAAATCCCCTCAGGCATTCGGGGGTTTATTTAAATCCCCTCAGGCATTCGGGGGTTTATTTAAATCCCCTCGGGCATTCGGGGGTTTATTTAAATCCCCTCAGGCATTCGGGGGTTTATTTAAATCCCCTCGGGCATTCGGGGGTTTATTTAAATCCCCTCGGGCATTCGGGGGTTTATTTAAATCCCCTCGGGCATTCGGGGGTTTATTTAAATCCCCTCGGGCATTCGGAGGTTTATTTAAATCCCCTCATGCATTCGGGGGTTTATTTAAATCCCCTCGGGCATTCGGGGGTTTATTTAAATCCCCTCATGCATTCGGGGGTTTATTTAAATCGCCTCAGGCATTCGGGGGTTTATTTAAATCCCCTCGGGCATTCAGGGGGTTATTGAAATCCCCTCGGGCTGTTGGGGGTTGATTTAAGTCCCCTCCACAGCTGCAATAAGTATGAGCGACAACGATTTCACACCGAGGAGACCAGAGGTGATGTTAGGTGAAGAGGATCCAGAAAGGTAAAGGATGGATGATGTAGTTTGCACTTACAAGGGTTCAGGGCTCCCAGAGATGCACAACATGGGCAACAAGATCACCAGTAGATGGGCGCTAAAACCTTCATGGTTGCTGCTGTGGAAGCTGGAGTGGTGGAGAGGTTCTTGTTTTCGTACCTTCGCTCTCTTATTCGGATAATAGTGTGATGTAGCGGAATGATACATGGGCTGATTAATAATCTGGCATTGTGGCGACATTGCTGTTTTCATATCTTTATGGTCCAGGTATTTAGGCAGTGATTCTCTACGGTACAGGTGTACAGGCTGTGGTTCTGCACGGTATAGGTCTATGGGCTGTGGTTCTGTACGGTACAGGTGCATTGGCTGTGGTTCTGTACGGTACAGGTGCATTGGCTGTGGTTCTGTAGGGTACAGGTGTACAGGCTGTGGTTCTGTATGGTACAGGTGCATTGGCTGTGGTTCTGTACAGTACAGGTGTACGGGCTGTGGTTCTGTATGGTACAGGTATATTGGCTGTGGTTCTGTACGGTACAGGTGCATTGGCTGTGGTTCTGTACAGTACAGGTGTACGGGCTGTGGTTCTGTATGGTACAGGTATATTGGCTGTAGTTCTGTACGGTACAGGTGTACGGGCTGTGGTTCTATATGGAACAGGTGTATGGCCTGTGGTTCTTAGCGGTACAGGTGTACAGGCTGTGGTTCTGTACGGTACAGGTGTACAGGCTGTGGTTCTGTACAGTACAGGTGTGCAGGCTGTGGTTCTGTACGGTACAGGTATACGGGCTGTGGTTCTGTACGGTACAGGTATACGGGCTGTAGTTCTGTACAGTACAGGTGTACGGGCTGTGGTTCTGTACGGTATATTTGTACGGGATGTGGTTCTGTATGGTACAGGTGCACAGGCTGTGGTTCTGTACGGTACAGGTTTACCGGCTGTGGTTCTGTACGGTCCAGGTGTCCAGGCTGTGGTTCTGTACGCTACAGGTGTACGGGCTGTGGTTCTGTATGGTACAGGTGCATAGGCTGTGGTTCTGTGTGGTACAGGTGTATTGGCTGTGGTTCTGTACGGTACAGGTGTACAGGTTGTGGTTCTGTACAGTACAGGTGCACAGATTGTGGTTCTGTATGATACAGGCTCACGGGCTGTGGTTCTGTACGCTACAGGTGTACGGGCTGTGGTTCTGTATGGTACAGGTGCATAGGCTATGGTTCTGTACGCTACAGGAGTACGGGCTGTGGTTCTGTACGGTACAGGTGTACAGGCTGTATTTCTGTATGGTACAGGTGCACAGTCTGTGGTTCTGTACGGTACAGGTGTGCAAGCTGTGATTCTATATGGTACAGGTGCATAGGCTGTGGTTCTGTACGGTACAGGAGCATTGCCTGTGGTTCTGTAAGGTACATGTTTGCAGGCTGTGGTTCTGTATGGTACAGGTGTACAGGCTGTGGTTCTGTACGGTACAGGTGTACAAGCTGTGGTTCTGTAGGGTACAGGTGTACAGGCTGTGGTTCTGTACGGTACAGGTGTACGGGCTGTGGTTCTGTACGGTACAGGTGTACGGGCTGTGGTTCTGTACGGTACAAGTGTACGGGCTGTGGTTCTGTATGGTACAGGTGTACGGGCTGTGGTTCTATACGGTACAGGTGCACAGTCTGTGGTTCTGTATGGTACAGGTTTACCGGCTGTGGTTCTGTATGGTACAGGTGCACAGGCTGTGGTTCTGTAAGGTACAGGTTTACCGGCTGTGGTTCTGTACGGTACAGGTGTCCAGGCTATGGTTCTGTACACTACAGGTGTATGGGCTGTGGTTCTATATGGGAAAGGTGTATGGGCTGTAGTTCTGTACGGTACAGGAGTACAGGCTTTGATTCGTACAGTACAGGTGCACAGGCTGTGGTTCTGTAACGTACAGGTGTACGCGCTGTGGTTCTGTACGTTACAGATGTACGCGCTGTGGTTCTGTACGGTACAGATGTACGGGCTGTGGTTCTGTACGGTACAGGTATACGGGCTGTGGTTCTGTACGGTACAGGTGTACGGGCTGTGGTTCTGTACGGTACAGGTGTGCAGGCTGTGGTTCTGTATGGTACAGGTGTACGGGCTGTGGTTCTGTACGGTACAGGTGTACAGGCTGTGGTTCTGTACGGTACAGGTGTGCAGGCTGTGGTTCTGTATGGTACAGGAGTACAGGCTGTGGTTCTGTACGGTACAGGTGTACGGGCTGTGGTTCTGTACGGTACAGGTGTACGGGCTGTGGTTCTGTATGGTACAGGTGCATTGCCTGTGGTTCTGTAAGGTACATGTATGCAGGCTGTGGTTCTGTATGGTACAGGTGTACAGGCTGTGGTTCTGTACGGTACAGGTGTACAAGCTGTGGTTCTGTAGGGTACAGGTGTACAGGCTGTGGTTCTGTACGGTACAGGTGTACGGGCTGTGGTTCTGTACGGTACAGGTGTACAAGCTGTGGTTCTGTACGGTACAGGTGTATGGGCTGTGGTTTTGTATGGTACAGATGCACAGTCTGTGGTTCTGTACGGTACAAGTGTACGGGCTATGGTTCTGTATGGTACAGGTGTACGGGCTGTGGTTCTATACGGTACAGGTGTACGGGCTGTGGTTCTGTACGGTACAGGTGTACGGGCTGTGGTTCTGTACGGTACAGGTGCACAGTCTGTGGTTCTGTATGGTACAGGTTTACCGGCTGTGGTTCTGTATGGTACAGGTGCACAGGCTGTGGTTCTGTAAGGTACAGGTTTACCGGCTGTGGTTCTGTATGGTACAGGTGTCCAGGCTATGGTTCTGTACACTACAGGTGTATGGGCTGTGGTTCTATATGGGAAAGGTGTATGGGCTGTAGTTCTGTACGGTACAGGAGTACAGGCTTTGATTCGTACAGTACAGGTGCACAGGCTGTGGTTCTGTAACGTACAGGTGTACACGCTGTGGTTCTGTATGTTACAGATGTACGCGCTGTGGTTCTGTACGGTACAGATGTATGGGCTGTGGTTCTGTACGGTACAGGTGTACGGGCTGTGGTTCTGTACGGTACAGGTGTACGGGCTGTGGTTCTGTACGGTACAGGTGTGCAGGCTGTGGTTCTGTATGGTACAGGTGTACGGGCTGTGGTTCTGTACGGTACAGGTGTACAGGCTGTGGTTCTGTACGGTGCAGGCTGTGGTTCTGTACGGTACAGGTGTACAGGCTGTGGTTCTGTACGGTACAGGTGTACAGGCTGTGGTTCTGTACGGTACAGGTGTACAGGCTGTGGTTCTGTACAGTACAGGTGTGCAGGCTGTGGTTCTGTACGGTACAGGTATACGGGCTGTGGTTCTGTACGGTACAGGTATACGGGCTGTAGTTCTGTACAGTACAGGTGTACGGGCTGTGGTTCTGTACGGTATATTTGTACGGGATGTGGTTCTGTATGGTACAGGTGCACAGGCTGCGGTTCTGTACGGTACAGGTTTACCGGCTGTGGTTCTGTACGGTCCAGGTGTCCAGGCTGTGGTTCTGTACGCTACAGGTGTACGGGCTGTGGTTCTGTATGGTACAGGTGCATAGGCTGTGGTTCTGTGTGGTACAGGTGTATTGGCTGTGGTTCTGTACGGTACAGGTGTACAGGTTGTGGTTCTGTACAGTACAGGTGCACAGATTGTGGTTCTGTATGATACAGGCTCACGGGCTGTGGTTCTGTACGCTACAGGTGTACGGGCTGTGGTTCTGTATGGTACAGGTGCATAGGCTATGGTTCTGTACGCTACAGGAGTACGGGCTGTGGTTCTGTACGGTACAGGTGTACAGGCTGTATTTCTGTATGGTACAGGTGCACAGTCTGTGGTTCTGTACGGTACAGGTGTGCAAGCTGTGATTCTATATGGTACAGGTGCATAGGCTGTGGTTCTGTACGGTACAGGAGCATTGCCTGTGGTTCTGTAAGGTACATGTTTGCAGGCTGTGGTTCTGTATGGTACAGGTGTACAGGCTGTGGTTCTGTACGGTACAGGTGTACAAGCTGTGGTTCTGTAGGGTACAGGTGTACAGGCTGTGGTTCTGTACGGTACAGGTGTACGGGCTGTGGTTCTGTATGGTACAGGTGTACGGGCTGTGGTTCTGTACGGTACAAGTGTACGGGCTGTGGTTCTGTATGGTACAGGTGTACGGGCTGTGGTTCTATACGGTACAGGTGCACAGTCTGTGGTTCTGTATGGTACAGGTTTACCGGCTGTGGTTCTGTATGGTACAGGTGCACAGGCTGTGGTTCTGTAAGGTACAGGTTTACCGGCTGTGGTTCTGTACGGTACAGGTGTCCAGGCTATGGTTCTGTACACTACAGGTGTATGGGCTGTGGTTCTATATGGGAAAGGTGTATGGGCTGTAGTTCTGTACGGTACAGGAGTACAGGCTTTGATTCGTACAGTACAGGTGCACAGGCTGTGGTTCTGTAACGTACAGGTGTACGCGCTGTGGTTCTGTACGTTACAGATGTACGCGCTGTGGTTCTGTACGGTACAGATGTACGGGCTGTGGTTCTGTACGGTACAGGTATACGGGCTGTGGTTCTGTACGGTACAGGTGTACGGGCTGTGGTTCTGTACGGTACAGGTGTGCAGGCTGTGGTTCTGTATGGTACAGGTGTACGGGCTGTGGTTCTGTACGGTACAGGTGTACAGGCTGTGGTTCTGTACGGTACAGGTGTGCAGGCTGTGGTTCTGTATGGTACAGGAGTACAGGCTGTGGTTCTGTACGGTACAGGTGTACGGGCTGTGGTTCTGTACGGTACAGGTGTACGGGCTGTGGTTCTGTATGGTACAGGTGCATTGCCTGTGGTTCTGTAAGGTACATGTATGCAGGCTGTGGTTCTGTATGGTACAGGTGTACAGGCTGTGGTTCTGTACGGTACAGGTGTACAAGCTGTGGTTCTGTAGGGTACAGGTGTACAGGCTGTGGTTCTGTACGGTACAGGTGTACGGGCTGTGGTTCTGTACGGTACAGGTGTACAAGCTGTGGTTCTGTACGGTACAGGTGTATGGGCTGTGGTTTTGTATGGTACAGATGCACAGTCTGTGGTTCTGTACGGTACAAGTGTACGGGCTATGGTTCTGTATGGTACAGGTGTACGGGCTGTGGTTCTATACGGTACAGGTGCACAGTCTGTGGTTCTGTATGGTACAGGTTTACCGGCTGTGGTTCTGTATGGTACAGGTGCACAGGCTGTGGTTCTGTAAGGTACAGGTTTACCGGCTGTGGTTCTGTATGGTACAGGTGTCCAGGCTATGGTTCTGTACACTACAGGTGTATGGGCTGTGGTTCTATATGGGAAAGGTGTATGGGCTGTGGTTCTGTACGGTACAGGAGTACAGGCTTTGATTCGTACAGTACAGGTGCACAGGCTGTGGTTCTGTAACGTACAGGTGTACACGCTGTGGTTCTGTATGTTACAGATGTACGCGCTGTGGTTCTGTACGGTACAGATGTACGGGCTGTGGTTCTGTACGGTACAGGTGTACGGGCTGTGGTTCTGTACGGTACAGGTGTACGGGCTGTGGTTCTGTACGGTACAGGTGTGCAGGCTGTGGTTCTGTATGGTACAGGTGTACGGGCTGTGGTTCTGTACGGTACAGGTGTACAGGCTGTGGTTCTGTACGGTGCAGGCTGTGGTTCTGTACGGTACAGGTGTACAGGCTGTGGTTCTGTACGGTACATATGTACATGCTGTGGATCTGTAGGGTACAGGTGTACAGCCTGTGGTTCTGTACGGTACAGGTGTACGGGCTGTGGTTCTGTACGGTACAGGTGTACAGGCTATGGTTCTGTACGGTACAGGTGTGCAGGCTGTGGTTCTGTATGGTACAGGTGCACAGGCTGTGGTTCTGTACGGTACAGGTGTACAGGCTGTGGTTCTGTACAGTACAGGTGTACGGGCTGTGGTTCTGTACAGTACAGGTGCACAGGCTGTGGTTCTGTATGGTACAGGTGTACAGGCTGTGGTTCTGTAGGGTACAGGTGTATTGGCTGTGATTCTGTACAGTACAGGTGTACAGTCTGTGGTTCTGTACAGTACAGGTGTACAGTCTGTGGTTCTTTATGGTACAGGTTTACCGGCTGTGGTTCTGTATGGTACAGGTGTCCAGGCTATGGTTCTGTACGCTACAGGTGTACGGGCTGTGGTTCTATATGGTAAAGGTGTATGTGCTGTAGTTCTGTACGGTACCGGTGTGCAGGCTGTGGCTCTGTACGGTACAGGTGTACGGGCTGTGGTTCTGTACGGTACAGGTGTACAGGCCGTGGTTCTGTACGGTACAGGTGTACAGGCTGTGGATGTGTACGGTACAGGTGTACGGGCTGTGGTTCTGTACAGTACAGGTGTACAGGCTGTGGTTCTGTACGCTACAGGTGTACAGGCTGTGGATCTGTATGGTACAGGTGTACGAGCTGTGGTTCTGTACGGTACAGGTGTACAGGCTGTGGTTCGGTACGGTACAGGTTTGCCGGCTGTGGTTCTGTACGGTACAGGTGTCCAGGCTATGGTTCTGTATGTTACAGGTGTACAGGCTGTGGTTCTGTATGGTACAGGTGTGCAGGCTGTGGTTCTGTACAGTACAGGTGTACGGGCTGTGGTTCTGTACGGTACAGGTGCACAGTCTGTAGTTCTGTATGGTACAGGTGCACAGTCTGTAGTTCTGTATGGTACAGGTGAGCAGGCTGTGGTTCTGTACAGTACAGGTGTACAGGCTGTGGTTCTGTAGGGTACAGGTGTATTGGCTGTGGTTCTGTACAGTACAGGTGTACGGGCTGTGGTTCTGTATGGTACAGGTGTACGGGCTGTGGTTCTGTATGGTACAGGTGCACAGTCTGTAGTTCTGTATGGTACAGGTGAGCAGGCTGTGGTTCTGTAGGGTACAGGTGTACAGGCTGTGGTTCTGTAGGGTACAGGTGTATTGGCTGTGGTTCTGTACAGTACAGGTGTACGGGCTGTGGTTCTGTATGGTACAGGTGTACGGGCTGTGGTTCTGTATGGTACAGGTGCACAGTCTGTGGTTCTGTATGGTACAGGTGTGCAGGCTGTGGTTCTGTACAGTACAGGTGTACGGGCTGTGGTTCTGTAGGGTACAGGTGTATTGGCTGTGGTTCTGTACAGTACAGGTGTACGGGCTGTGGTTCTGTACGGTACAGGTGCACAGTCTGTGGTTCTGTATGGTACAGGTGTGCAGGCTGTGGTTCTGTACAGTACAGGTGTACGGGCTGTGGTTCTGTAGGGTACAGGTGTATTGGCTGTGGTTCTGTACAGTACAGGTGTACGGGCTGTGGTTCTGTATGGTACAGGTGTGCAGGCTGTGGTTCTGTACAGTACAGGTGTACGAGCTGTGGTTCTGTATGGTACAGGTGCACAGGCTGTGGTTCTGTATGGTACAGGTGCACAGGCTGTGGTTCTGTATGGTACAGGTGTACGAGCTGTGGTTCTGTACGGTACAGATGTAAGGGCTGTGGTTCTGTACATTACAGGTGTACACACTGTGGTTCTGTACCGTACAGGTGTACACGCTGTGGTTCTGTACGGTGCAGGTGTATGTGCTGTGGATCTGTACGGTAAAGGTGTACGGGCGGTGGTTCTGTATGGTACAGGTGTACGAGCTGTGATTCTGTACGGTACAGGTGTACAGGCTGTGGTTCTGCACGGTACAGGTGTACGGGCTGTGGTTCTGTACGGTACAGGTGTACAGGCTGTGGTTCTGTATGGTACAGGTGTACGGGCTGTGGTTCTGTACGGTACAGGTGTACAGGCTGTGGTTCTGTATGGTACAGGGGCTGTGGTTCTGTACGGTACAGTTGTACGAACTGTGGTTGTGTATGCTACAGGTGTTTATGTCTGAGCCCACAGCAGTATTGACAATGGTCAATCTAATGGGGAAATCCATTGAGCCTTTACTGTATTGAATGGATTGAAACTGGCAGTTTCAACTTTTTCGCAATTGAGTAGACTAGGCCTATATTCTCTAGAGTTTCGAAGTGTGAAAGGTGATCTGATTGAAACACACAAAATTCTTACAGGACTTGACAGGGTAGATGCTTCCCCTGGCTGGGGAGTCCAGAACCAGGGTTCCCAGTCTCAGAATAAGGGTTCGTCCATTCAATGAGAGCTTGGCTGATCTGTATCCTAACTCCATCCACCTGCTATGGCTCCATATCCTTTAATACCCTTTGCTCGCAAAATCTCTATCGATCTCAGATTTAAAATGATTAGTTGAACTTGCATCAACTGCGTTTTGTGGGAGAGAGTTCCACACTTAGAGTCATAACGGCACAGAAGGAGGCCAATCGGCCCATCGAGTCTGTACCAGCTCTCTGTAGAGCAATCCAGTCAGTCCCATTCCCCCACTCTATCCCCGTACGCCTACAAGTTTATTTCCCTCAAGTGCCTATGCAGTCTGCCCTTGAAAACATTGAGGCCTAGAAATTCAGTTGGTAGCGCCAGCCGCTAGCGCCTTAAGGAAGTGATAAGTGGGGCGCAAAGCGGCTAGCGCCCGGGTGCGGCGCAACCGGCGCCTCTCGCGAAATTGAGCGGACATTTAGCGGCGGCGCAAAACCGCAACGCCCGCTCAGCTGTGCGCGCAGATCCTGACGTCATTTCATGGTACAACGCCCTTGGTGCGCCCCGAACCGGAAATTCAGTAGCGCCGGCCTAATGTGCGCCTGGCGCCCCTAGCGACTGGTTGACTGGAGCGGTACCCAGTCGCTTTGGGGCTGGGGGGGCGCTATTTAAAGGGGGCTCTTCCTGACTTCTTAGTGGTAGCCATTTTTGGACCACTCCTTCTGTGTGAGAGAGAGAGAGATTTGCAGAGAGACAGAGGGAGAGAGCTTTCTGCATTGACTCAGCGCTCGCACAGGTACTTCTGGCTTCAGCCCAGAACTTTGCAGTTGGATTGATTTTTCAGTGCCATAGCCTTGAGTGGCCACATATTATGGGGGCTGCAATGGGTGGAAATGTTGCATTTCTCCATTGCATTGAGAGGGCTCAGAGACGCCAAGAGAGAGTGCCAATCATGGCCAGACGGAGGAGGGCCAGCAGGCGTCGGCACAGGAAGCCTTACCCTCCCAGGGTATTCTGCCAGCAGTTCTCATACCTCAACATGTCTGAGGAGCAGTGTATTTGGAGGCTTCGATTCAGAAGGGAGGTGGTCACTGAGCTCTGCCACCTGCTTCAGAGAGATCTGCAGCCTCAGCTGAGGAGCAAGATGTCTCTGTCGGTGGCAGTGAAGGTGACAGTGGCTCTCAACTTCTATGCCACCAGCTCCTTCCAATCCGCTACTGGGGACATTGCCAATCCCTCTCCCAGTTCGCGGTGCATTGCTGCATCCGCCAAGTCATGAATGCCCTCTTCAAAAGGAGACGTCAGTACATTTCCTTCCCCATCACCCTGAACAAGCAGCAAGAGCGCGCAATGGGATTTGCAACAATAGCGGGCTTCCCCATGCTCCAGGGCGCCATTGACTGCACGCAGGTTGGCTTTGCGGGCGCCGCAAGAGAATGCCGAGGATTACTGCAACCGGAAGGGGTTCCATTCGTTGAACGTCCAGTTGGTGTGTGACCACAGACAGCTGATACTAGCTGTCAATGCCTGCTTTCCAGGCAGCAGCCACGACGCCTTCATCCTGCGCCAGACTTCTGTGGCAGACCTTTTTGAAGCCCCAGCTCACCCATATGGCTGTCTTCTCGGGGACAAGGGCTATGCTTTGTGCACCTGGCTGATGACCCCGCTCCATGCGCCCAGCACCCCTGCTGAAGAACGATACAATGACAGCCATCAAGCGACCAGGAACATCAGTGAGCACACAATCGGCATGCTAAAGCAACGGTTCCACTGCCTGGACCATTCTGGGAGAGCCCTTCAGTACTTGCCTGAGCGAGTCTCCCATTTCGTAGTAGTGTGCTGCATGCTGCACAACCTGGCTATCCTCAGGACTCAGCCACTTCCAGCAGCCATGATGATGATGGAGATGGAGATGGAGATGATGATGATGAGGAGGAGATGGAGATGATGATGGAGATGATGATGATGGAGGAGGAGGAGGAGGAGGATGATGATGATGATGATTGCAAGTCAGTTCTAGGCCCCCTCTGAGGGAATGGCTTGTGCCATTGAAAGAACAAGAATGGAACCCAAACAGTCAGGCACAGAACTGGCTCTCACCACCTGGAGACAATGAACAAAAGAGTTAACCAAAGATGACCATGATCCTCGGCCATCACTAAAAAAAAAACAGCATTTTGCCACACCTCCTACTTCTTGGCCTGCGGGGGTGATCTGCCTCGCTTGTGCAATTGGCCCCTTCCCACCCTGCAGCTCCTCCGCAATGGGACCCCAGTGGCTGCAGCAAGGCTGGGGGAAGGCTGCTGAGTGTCAGAAACTGAGTCTGCAGATGCCCTTGGGGGACGGCCTGGACCAGCTCTGGGCCTGGAGGGCCCGGCTGCTGACTGCTCCAACTCTGCATGGGCGGCAGCAGTCTGTCCTACGGGTGGTGGCAGCTGCAGTGGAGGAGTGACAGGAATGCTGCCATCCTGACAGAGCACAGGCACTCCCTGGTCGGACGAGACACTTGCACTCACACGGGGCAGCACTGAAGCATGCGCAGCAATCTGCTGAAGCACAGACTGCTGGCCTGCTGCGGCGCGGCGAGGGCCCCGGCGAATCTTGCCTGATCCAGCGAGGGTGGCAGCAGTTAGTGCTCGTGTGGCCCTAATCTGTGTCTGCATCAGACCAGCCAGAGACTGCATGGCACGACTAAGCACTTGCGTGGAAGCCGCCTGTGCTGCACTGAAGTCCTGCAGACTCCTTGCCTGTGCTGCCCTGAATTCCTGTACACTCCTTGCCAGTGACTCTATGGAGTCAGGCATCCTTGCCACTACAGCCATGAGCTCAGTGTGCCTCTGCTCCGCCTGGGCACCCATTTCAGCCAGGAGCCGCACCTCCTCTGCGCTCACTGTAGCAGAACTGGGGGCCACACTCTCCCTCCGGGGAGAAAGCCGCCGAGCTTCCCTACCCCCCACCCCCCGCATTGCTGCAGCCCGCTGGGCCCCGGAGCTTCACCCTCCTCAGACCCTTTCCCCCTGCTCCCCTCCAGGGAAGACGTGTCCCCATTATGGCCATGGGCTGCCTCGGCTGAGGGTGGCACTGATGTTCCGGCTTCCTCTTCCTCCTCCTCGCCTTCCGATTCACTCACAGTGGCAGCTTGAGGGCCCGCCTCCTCACCTGGCAATTCAGCATCTGAAAGCAGGGAGGTACAAGAGTAGCTTTAGCATGAGGACAGGGCGGCAGCGAGGGAGGCATGAGTGCTGCAATGCACTGCATTGGTTCGATAGTGGCAAAGGATGCTGGTGTGAGGCACAAGTGGAAAGAGAGAGGTCAAAAAGGTGATGACCTTACCATTGCTGTCCAGAACGGGGTCGGCATCTCCAGTGGCGACGGGGCCACTCAGCCGGCCTGCCATAATCCGCTCCACACGCTGCTCCAGATGGCTGAGGTCTTTAAGTTCAGGACAGCCTCCCCCGGTCCGTTGCTGCTGCCTCCTGTTGTGGGCCAGCTTGCCCTGCAAGAGAAAGGACGGGCTCTGAGTACAGTGTGAAGCCCTGATCTTGGCTGCACTGCCTCCCATGGTCGACTAGCCTTTACAGTGTGAAGCACTGATCTTGGCTGCACTGCCTCCCATGGTCGACTAGCCCTTACAATGTGAAGCACTGATCTTGGCTGCACTGCCTCCCATGGTCGAATAGCCCTTACAGTGCGTGAAGTGGTGAATGTGCATGTGAGTTTCATGAGAGGCCTATAGGTGTTGGATGAGGGCTGGGCATTGGGGCTTTCAGGACCCTTTGGCCATAAAGTGAGGTGCACATGCAGGGATGAAGAGGATACTGGAAAGGGTACTCACCCTGACAACCCAAGTGAGGTCGTTGAACTTCTTCCTGCATTGTGTCGGGGTCCTAGGCACCATGCTGCTGGAGGTCACTCTGTGTGCCACCTCCCTCCAAGCTTGTCGGTACTCATTGGGCAGCGGCCTCCTGCCACTGTCCGGAAACAGGATAGATCGCCTGCGCTCCACTGCGCCAACCAGAACCTTCAGCGCCCCCTCACTAAACCACTGCGCTCGCTCCCTGGCCCTCTCCATGGTTGTTGGCGTAACAATGTCGCAGCAGGTCAGTCCACGCCGAGAATCAGGGCTCCAATGTGCAGGGCGTGGCTGCAAGCCAAATCGACCCTCCCCCTTTAAGAGGTCACCGGCACAGCGTGTCTGCCTACAATCGCTAACTGGCCGCACCTGCGCTGCGCCCGCCCTCGGTGGTAGCGCCTCGCCTCTCCGGCTTAGCGCCTTAGGATAATCGTGCAGCGCCTGATTTAGCACACCAAGAGCCTCTTGGGGTGAAGCAAGTCAATTTCGCTGAAGGTGGCGATAATTTGCGCCGGGCGTTAAATTTAGCGCACGCTCGACTATAGCACCCCAAACGTGGCGATACTGAATTTCTAGGCCTGAGTGTCTCCGCTTCCACCACTTCCATCGGCAGCGAGTTCCAGGTCCTCACCACTCGCTGCGTAAAAAAGTTTTTCCTCACATCCCCTCTGTATCTCTTGCCCAAAACCCTAAATCTGTGTCCCCTAGTCCTTGTACCATCAACTAGTGGGAACAGCCTTTCCCCATCTAGCCTATCCAACCCTGTATTAATCTTGTACACCTCGATCAAATCACCCCTCAACCTCCTTTGCTCTAATGAAAACAAATCCAGCTTCTCCAACCTGTCCTTGTAGCTAAGATCCCCCATCCCCACAACCATTCTGGTAAATCTCCTCTGCACCCTCTCATGGGCATTCACATCCTTCCTAAAGTGTGGTGACCAGAACTGGATGCAATACTCCAGTTGTGGCCTAACCAGCGCTTTATTAAGGTTCAGCATAACTTCTCTACTTTTGTACTCAATACCTCTATTTATGAAGTCCAAAATCCCATATGCTTTGCTAACCACTCTCTCAATGTGTCCTGCCACCTTCAGGGACCTATGCACATTAACTCCCAGGTCTCCCTGTCCCTGCACACTCTTTAAAACTGTGCCATTAAGTGTATATTTCCTCTCCCTGTTCCTTCTGCCAAAATGCATCACCTCACACTTCTCTGTATTCAATTCTATCTGCCACTTGTCTGCCCATTCTGCTAGCCTTTCTATGTCCTGTTGCAGTCAATTGGTATCATCCTCACTGTTTGCCACACCCCCAAGTTTGGTGTCATCGGCAAATTTAGAAATTCTACTCGGTATTCCAATATGCAGGTCATTTATTTATATATATATAACCAGCCTTCTATGTAGTACTTTGTCAAACGCCTTCCTAAAATCCATGTTGACAACATCCACTGCATTCCCTTCATCAATCCTCTCTGTTACTTCATCAAAAAATTCAATTAGATTAGTCAAACACGATCTGCCTTTTACAAATCCCTGTTGACTCTCCTTAATTAGCTTAAACCTCTCCAAGTGCCTGTTAATTTTTTCCTTCATTATTGTTTCTAAAACTTTACCCACCACTGATGTTAAACTGACCGACCCGTAGTTACTAGGATTGCCCTTACGCCTTTTCTTGAACAATGGTGCCACATTTGCCATTTTCCAATCCTCAGGCACCTCCCCCGCATCTAGGGAAGATTGGAAAATTGTGGCAAGCCCTTCTGCTATCTCCTCCCCCAATTCCCTTAGCAACTTGGGATGCAAGCCATCTGGACCAGGCGACTTATCCACTCTAAGCATACCCAATCTTTCCAGTACATCCTGTCTATCAATTTTCACCCCTTCCATTGCTTCTACCTTTTCCACTTCTACTGATATTTTGTCAGCATCCACCTCCTTAGTAAACACCGATACAAAGTACTCATTGAGTAATCTAGCCTTGCCCTGCGCCTCTAAGCACATATTGCCTTCTTTGTCTCTAATAGGCCCCAACCCGCCTCTTACTACCCGCTTACTGTTTACATGCCAGTAGAAGATCTTTGGGTTCCCTTTTATGTTAACAGCCATTCTACTCTCATATTCTCTCTTTGCCAATCTTCTTTTCATCTTCACTTCCCCTCTTAACGTATTGTACTTAGTCTGCTTCTCCCTTGAAGAATTCATTGACATGCATCATTCACCCTCTTTTTTGGTTTCATCATCTTCTCTATCTCCCTCATCATCCAAGGAGGCCTTGCTTTGGTTCTACTGCCTTTTACATGAAGAAGAGGTTGCTAACTTCTCTCCTGAATGGCCTGGGCTCTGATATGTCATGATGTGATTGGACTTCATATTAAAAAGCCTAAAGTGGTGGCGAGCAGACTTTGGAACAGTTAACTTGGACATAAATCTCTGAGGTTCAGGATGGATTTATAACAAAAAAATGAGTTGACATCCATTGTCTGAAAACCACGTGAAGAGTTAGATCAAGGGAACTGTACGTGCTTGAAGTACAAACCACCTGTGTGTAAAGTACCAGACAGCAGCAATGTAGATTTGATATATAACTTAGCTGTAGTGACCCTTCACCCACACATGGGAAAGAAACCGTGTGAAGGAACAGCAAAAGTCAAGAATATTTGCCCGGTGCATTTTGCTGTCACCACTGTAGTGCAACGAACAACAACTTGCATTTATATAACGTCTTTAAGGTAGCAAACTGTGCCTAGACGCGTCACAAGAGTGTTATCACAGAATATTTGACACCGAACCAGATAGGAGATATTGAAGTAAGTGACCAAAAGGTTTTAAGGAGCATCTTAAAGGAGGGCAGAGGGGTACAGAGGCGGAGATGTTTAGGGAGGGAATTCCAGAGATTTATTGCCTCAGCGGCTGAAGGCACATTTAGTTCCCAACATTGGTCACCTTGCAACCACATCTCTGTAATGGCTATCAGATCAAACCCATTTATCTCTTTTTGTGCCATTAGTTTGTCTATCTTGTTACGAATGCTTTGTGCATTCAGATAAAGAGCCTGTAATTTAAATTTTTTACCATTATTCCCTGCTTCGACCTTATTCTCTGCTGCACTGCTACCGTTAAACTCTCTGTCCTTTCCTGTCACACTCATTTATCTCTAGGGGCAGAAAACACTGCTGGAAGTAGTATTTTTACCCATTTCGCTACACTGCTCTGTTGCCTTGACCTTTCTCTTTTAGATTTCAAAATTTTCCCTCACCTGACCCCTCCCACCCCTTTTTTAATTTAAAGCCCTATCTACAGCCCCAGTTATTCGATTTGCCAGGACGCTGGTCCCAGCCCGGTTTAAGTGGAGCCCATCCCGACGGAACAGCTCCCTCTTTCCCCAGTACTGGTGCCAGAGCCCCATGAATTGAAACCACCTTCCCACGGCGCTCTTTGAGCCACGCATTTAACTCTCTGATCTGCTTGGCCCTATGCCAATTTGCGCGAGGTTCAGGTAGTAATCCAGAGATTATTACCTTTGAGGTTCTGTTTATTAATTTAGACCCTAGCTCCTCAAACTCCCTCAGCAGAACCTCATCCTTAGTTCTACCTATGTTGTTGGTTCCTACGTGGACCACGACAACTGGGTCCTCCCCCTCCTACTCCAAGTTCTTCTCCAGCTGCGAGGAGATATCCTTAACCCTGGCACTGGGCAGGCAACACAGCCTTCGGGACTCTGTTTCGTGGCTGCAGAGAGCAGTATCCATTCCCCTGACTATACTGTTCCCTACTACAGTACTACCACATTCCTTCCTTCTCCCCCCACTTGGATGGCCCCCTGTACCACGGTGCTGTGGTCAGTTTGCCCATCCTCCCTGCAGTCCTTTTCCTCATCCATACAGGCAGCAAGTACCTCGTACCTGTTGGACAAGGTCAAGGGCTGAGGCTCCTCCATCACTACATCCTGGGTCCCCATACCTGCCTGACTTGCAGTCACACCCTCCTGTCCTTGACCACTGACTAACTCTAAAGTACTACTTAACCTAAAGGGTGTGACTGCCTCCTGGAACACAGTGTCCAGGTAACTCTGCCCCTCCCTGATGCATCGCAATGTCTGCAGCTCGTACTCCAGCTCAACAACTCTGAGCCAAAGTTCCTCGAGCTGCAGACACTTACTGCAGATGTGGTTGCTCGGGATCGCGCTGCTCTCCACAGACTCCCACATGCTGCAGTTACGACACACCACCTGCCCTGCCATCTCTAACCTTGTTTTATTAATTAATTAATTCGTTAAACTTTTATTCAATCGATATTTTAGTTTTATTGTTTGATTATTTTATCTAGTTCTAGTTATTAATTTAATAAGTACTAGCAAGTTACAGTTTCTCCGCTTTTAATTTAACCCCCTTCCCTAACTTAGAAAGCAATAAAAAGCTGTAATACTCACCAACCTGCTCTCTTGTGACGTCACTCTTTCATTTTTTTTATTGTTTTTGAATCGGAGCCTCGCCGCTGCCGCTGCTTTAATTCAGGTCCGCTCTTGGTCCAGTCTTTATCCTCTCGCCGCTGCCGCTGCTTTAATTCAGGTCCGCTCTCGGGCCACTCTTTATCCTCTCGCCGCTGCCGCTGCTTTAATCCAGGTCCGCTCTCGGGCCAGTCTTTATCCGCTCGCCGCTGCTTTAATTCAGGTCCGCTCTCGGGCCGCTCTTTATCCTCTCGCCGCTGCCGCTGCTTTAATTCAGGTCCGCTCTCGGGCCGCTCTTTATCCGCTCGCCGCTGCTTTAATTCAGGTCCGCTCTCGGGCCGCTCTTTATCCTCTCGCCGCTGCCGCTGCTTTAATTCAGGTCCGCTCTCGGGCCGCTCTTTATCCTCTCGCCGCTGCCGCTGCTTTAATTCAGGTCCGCTCTCGGGCCGCTCTTTATCCTCTCGCCGCTGCCGCTGCTTTAATTCAGGTCTGCTCTCGGGCCGCTCTTTATCCTCTCGCCGCTGCCGCTGCTTTAATTCAGGTCCGCTCTCAGGCCGCTCTTTATCCTCTCGCCGCTGCCGCTGCTTTAATTCAGGTCCGCTCTCGGGCCACTCTTTATCCTCTCGCCGCTGCCGCTGCTTTAATCCAGGTCCGCTCTCGGGCCACTGTGGGAAGGGAGGGGGTGTTGGGGGTGATTGAGGAGTGGACCAGGGTGTCGCGGAGGGAGCGGTCCCTTTGGAATGCTGAAAGGGGAGGGGAGGCGAAGATGTGTTTGGTGGTGGGATCACGCTGGAGGTAGCAGAAATGGCAGCGGATGATCCGTTGAATGTGGAGGCTGGTGGGGTGAAAGGTGAGGGCAAGGGGAACTCTATCGTGGTTCTGGGAGGGAGGGGCAGGGGTGAGAGCAGAAGTGCGGGAAATGGAACGGACACGGTCAAGGGCCGTGTCATCCACGGTAGTGGGGAATCCTCGGTTGAGGAAAAAGGAAGATATGTCGGAAGCACTGGTATGGAAGGTGGCTTCGTCAGAACAGACGCGGCGGAGACGGAGAAACTAGGAGAATGGAATAAGAGTCCTTACAGGAAGTGGGGTGGGAGGAAGTGTAGTCCAGGTAGCTGTGGGAGTCAGTGGGCTTATAGTGAATGTTTGTCAACAGCCTATCCCTAGAGATGGAGACAGAGAAGTTGAGGAAGGGAAGGCAAGAGTTGGAGATGGACCATGTGAAGGTGAAGGGTGGAAATTGGAAGCAAAGTGAATGAAATTTTCTAGTTCAGGGTGAGAGCAGGAAACGGCACCAATACAGTCATCAATGTACCGGAAAAAGAGGTGAGGGAGGGGACCCGAGTAGGACCGGAACAAAGAATGTTCCACATATCCCACGAAAAGGCAGGCATAGCTAGGACCCATAGCAACACCTTTTCATTTGGAGCAAGTGAACGGAGTCAAAGGAGAAGTTGTTCAATGTGAGAACATGTTCAGCCAGGTGAAGGAGGATGGTGGTGGATGGGGACTGGTTGGACTTCTGTTCAAGGAAGAAGCAGAGTGCCCTCAGGCTGTCCTGGTGGGGGATGGAGGTGTAGAGGGATTGGACATCCATGGTGAAAAGGACACGGTTGGGGCCAGGAAACTGGAAACACTTGAAGTGGCGGAGGGCGTCGGAAGAGTCGTGGGAGTAAGTGGGAAAAGACTGGAGAAGGGGAAAAAAAAAGTCGAGATAGGAAGAAATCGTAGCCATGGGGCAAGGAGGCTGAAACAGTGGGTCTACCAGTGTAGTCCTGCTTGTGGATCTTGGGAAGGATGTAGAAGCGGGTTGCATTGGGTTGGGGAACTATGAGGTTGGAGGCTGCGGAGAGAAGAACTCCAGAGGAGATGAGGTCAGTGACAGTAGAATGAGAGGTGATCTCATTGTAACATATAAAATTCTCAGAGGGATTGACAGGGCAGATGCTGAGAGGCTGACTCCCCTGGCTAGAGAGTCTACAACTATTGGCCATAGTCTCAGGATAAGGGGTCGGCCATTTAGGACTGAGATGAGGAGAAGTTTCTTCACTCAGACGGTGGTGAATCTCTGGAATTCTCTACCCCAGAGGGCTGCGGAGGCTCAGTTGGTGAGCATATTCAAGACAGAGATCGATAGATTTTTGGGCACGAAGGGAATCAAGGGATATGGGGATCGGGCAGGAAAGTGGAGTTGAGGTCGATGATCAGCCGTGATCTTATTGAATGGTGGAGCAGGCTCGATGGGCCGTATGGCCTACTCCTGCTCCTAATTCTTATGTTCTTATGTTCTCTCCAGTATAGGACCCTCTCCGGTACAGGACTCTGTCTGGAACAGGACTCTCTCCGGAACAGGACTCGCTCCGGAACAAGACTCGCTCCGGAACAGGACTCCCTCCAGTACAGGACACTCTCCAGTACAGGACTCTCTCCAGTACACGACACATTCCAGTACAGGACTCTCTCCGGTACAGGACACTTTCCAGTACAGGACACTCTCCAGTACAGGACTCTCTCCAGTACACGACACTTTCCAGTACAAGACTCTCTCCAGTACAGGACTCTCTCCAGTACACGACACATTCCAGTACAGGACTCTCTCCGGTACAGGACTCTCTCTCAGTACAGGACTCTCACCAGTACAGGACTCTCTCCAGTACACAACACACTCCAGTGCAGGACTCTCTCTCCGGTACAGGACTCTCTCCAGTACACGACACTTTCCAGTACAGGACACTCTCCAGTACAGGACTCTCTCCAGTACACGACACATTCCAGTACAGGACTCTCTCCGGTACAGGACTCTCTCTCAGTACAGGACTCTCACCAGTACAAGACTCTCTCCAGTGCAGGACTCTCTCTCCGGTACAGGACTCTCTCTCAGTACAGGACTCTCTCCAGTACAGGACTCTCTCCGGTACAGGACTCTCTCAGTACAGGACTCTCTCCGGTACATGACACTCTCCAGTACAAGACTCTCTCCAGTACAGGACTCTCTCTGGTACAGGACTCTCTCCGGTACAGGACTCTCTCCGGTACAGGACTCTCTCCGGTACAGGACTCTCTCCGGTACAGGACTCTCTCCGGTACAGGACTCTCTCTCAGTATAGGACTCTCTCCAGCACAGGACTCTCTCCGGTAAAGGAATCTCTCTCAGTACAGGACTCTCTTCGGTACAGGACTCTCTCCGGTACAGGACTCTCTCTCAGTACAGGACACTTTTCAGTACAAGACTCTCTCCGGTACAGGACTCTCTCCAGTATAGGACTCTCTCCGGTACAGGACTCACTCTCAGTACAGGACTCTCTCCGGTACAGGACTCTCTCCGGTACAGGACTCTCTCCAGTACAGGACTCTCTCCAGTACAGGACTCTCTCTGGTACAGGACTCTCTCCGGTACAGGACTCTCTCCAGTATAGGACTCTCTCTGGTACAGGACTCTCTCTCAGTACAGGACTCTCTCCGGTACAGGACTCTCTCCGGTACAGGACTCTCTCTCAGTACAGGACTCTCTCCGGTACAGGACTCTCTCTCAGTACAGGACTCTCTCCGGTACAGGACTCTCTCCAGTACAGGACTCTCTCCGGTACAGGACTCTCTCCGGTACACGACACTCTCCAGTACAAGACTCTCTCCAGTACAGGACTCTCTCTGGTACAGGACTCTCTCTGGTACAGGACTCTCTCCGGTACAGGACTCTCTCCGGTACAGGATGCTCTCTGGTACAGGACTCTCTCCAGTACAGGACGCTCTCTCAGTATAGGACTCTCTCCAGCACAGGACTCTCTCCGGTAAAGGAATCTCTCTCAGTACAGGACTCTCTCCGGTACAGGACTCTCTCTGGTACAGGACTCTCTCTCAGTACAGGACACTTTTCAGTACAAGACTCTCTCCGGTACAGGACTCTCTCCAGTATAGGACTCTCTCCGGTACAGGACTCACTCTCAGTACAGGACTCTCTCCGGTACAGGACTCTCTCCGGTACAGGACTCTCTCCAGTACAGGACTCTCTCCAGTATAGGACTCTCTCCGGTACAGGACTCACTCTCAGTACAGGACTCTCTCTCAGTACAGGACTCTCTCCGGTACAGGACTCTCTCCGGTACAGGACTCTCTCCAGTATAGGACTCTCTCCGGTGCAGGACTCTCTCCGGTACAGGACTCTCTCCGGTACAGGACTCTCTCTGGTACAGGACTCTCTCCAGTATAGGACTATCTCCAGTACAGGACTCTCTCCAGTATAGGACTCTCTCTGGTACAGGACTCTCTCTCAGTACAGGACTCTCTCCGGTACAGGACTCTCTCCGGTACAGGACTCTCTCTCTGGTACAGGACTCTCTCCGGTACAGGACTCTTTCTGGTACAGGACACTCTCCTGTATAGGACTCTCTCCGGTACAGGACACTCTCCGGTACAGGACTCTCTCCGGTACAGGACTCTCTCCGGTACAGGACTCTCTCCGGTACAGGACTCTCTCCGGTACAGGACTCTCTCCGGTACAGGACTCTCTCTCAGTATAGGACTCTCTCTCAGTACAGGACTCACTCTCAGTACAGGACACTTTCCAGTACAGGACGGCAGCACGGTGGCATAGTGGTTAGCACTGTTGCCTCACAGCGCCAGGGACCCGGGTTCGAATCCGGCCTCGGGCGACTGTCTGTGTGGAGTTTGCACATTCTCCCCGTGTTTGCGTGGGTTTCCTCCGGGTGCTCCGGTTTCCTCCCACAGTCCAAAGATGTGCGGGTTAGGTTGATTGGCTATGATAAATTGACCCTTAGTGTTAGGGGGATTAAATACGTGGGGTTACGGGGATCGGGTGGAACATGTGTCGGTGCAGGCTCGATGGGCCGAAATGGCCTCTATCTGCACTGTGGGGTTTCTGTGATTCTGTGAGGACTCTCTCCGGTACAGGACTCTCTCCGGTACAGGACTCTCTCCAGTACAGGACTCTCTCCAGTACAAGACTCTCTCCAGTACAGGACTCTCTCCAGTACAGGACGCTCTCCAGTATAGGACTCTCTCCGGTGCAGAACTCTCTCCAGTACAGGACTCTCTCCGGTACAGGACTCTCTCTGGTACAGGACTCTCTCCAGTATAGGACTATCTCCAGTACAGGACTCTCTCCAGTATAGGACTCTCTCTGGTACAGGACTCTCTCTCAGTACAGGACTCTCTCCGGTACAGGACTCTCTCCGGTACAGGACTCTCTCTCAGTATAGGACTCTCTCCGGTACAGGACTCTCTCTCAGTACAGGACTCTCTCCAGTACAGGACTCTCTCCGGTACAGGACTCTTTCCGGTACACGACACTCTCCAGTACAGGACTCTCTCCGGTACAGGACTCTCTCCAGTATAGGACTATCTCCGGTACAGGACTCTCTCTCAGTACAGGACTCTCTCCGGTACAGGACTCTCTCCGGTACAGGACTCTCTCCAGTACAGGACTCTCTCAGTATAGGACTCTCTCTCAGTACAGGACTCTCTCCAGTACAGGACACTTTCCAGTACAGGACTCTCTCCGGTACAGGACTCTCTCCAGTATAGGACTCTCTCCGGTACAGGACTCACTCTCAGTACAGGACTCCCTCTCAGTACAGGACTCTCTCCGGTACAGGACTCTCTCCGGTACAGGACTCTCTCCAGTACAGGACTCTCTCCAGTACAAGACTCTCTCCAGTACAGGACTCTCTCCAGTATAGGACTCTCTCCGGTGCAGGACTCTCTCCAGTACAGGACTCTCTCCGGTACAGGACTCTCTCTGGTACAGGACTCTCTCCAGTATAGGACTCTCTCCGGTACAGGACTCTCTCCAGTACAGGACTCTCTCCGGTACAGGACTCTTTCCGGTACACGACACTCTCCAGTACAGGACTCTCTCCGGTACAGGACTCCCTCCAGTATAGGACGCTCTCCAGTACAGGACTCTCTCCGGTACAGGACTCTCTCCAGTATAGGACTCCCTCCAGTACAGGACTCTCTCTGGTACAGGACTCTCTCCGGTACAGGACTCTCTCCAGTACAGGACTCTCTCCAGTACAGGACTCGCTCAGTACAGGACTCTCTCCAGTATAGGACTCTCTCTGGTACAGGCCTCTCTCTCAGTACAGGACTCTCTCCGGTACAGGACTCTCTCCGGTACAGGACTCTCTCTCAGTACAGGACTCTCTCTGGTACAGGACTCTCTCCAGTACAGGACTCTCTCCGGTACAGGACTCTTTCCGGTACATGACACTCTCCAGTACAGGACTCTCTCCGGTACAGGACTCCCTCCAGTATAGGACTCTCTCCAGTACAGGACTCTCTCCGTTACAGGACTCTCTCCAGTACAGGACTCTCTCTCAGTACAGGACTCTCTCTCAGTACAGGACTCTCTCCAGTACAGGACTCGCTCAGTACAGGACTCTCTCCAGTACAGGACTCTCTCCGGTACAGGACTCTCTCCGGTACAGGACTCTCTCTCAGTACAGGACTCTCTCCAGTACAGGACTCTCTCTGGTACAGGACTCTCTCCGGTACAGGACTCTCTCCGGTACAGGACTCTCTCCGGTACAGGACTCTCTCTCAGTACAGGACTCTCTCCAGTACAGGACTCTCTCCGGTACAGGACTCTCTCCGGTACAGGACTCTCTCTCAGTACAGGACTCTCTCTCAGTACAGGACTCTCTCCGGTACAGGACTCTCTCCGGTACAGGACTCTCCCCAGTACAGGACTCTCTCCGGTACAGGACTCTCTCCGGTACAGGACTCTCTCAGTACAGGACTCACTCAGTACAGGACTCTCTCCAGTACAGGACTCTCTCCGGTACAGGACTCTCTCCAGTATAGGACTCCCTCCAGTACAGGACTCTCTCTGGTACAGGACTCTCTCCGGTACAGAACTCTCTCTCAGTACAGGACTCTCTCTCAGTACAGGACTCTCTCCGGTACAGGACTCCCTCCGGTACAGGACTCTCCCCAGTACAAATCCAGCAGCCGAATGATCACTGATAAAAGTTGTGTAACAAGTAGGTTGGTTGCCCGATGTGTTGAGACATGTGTGTCAGTGGCACTCGCTGAGCCGCACAGCAAGGAGGAAGCGACTCTCTGCGACTAATTCCAAGGTACGCACCAGCCATGACTGGATAGGGGCAGGCGACCTCATCCTTTTGGTTCTCCACACCTTCCACATTGGCACCGAGTATGTGGACACTGCAGCCGTACCGCTTGCTGCTCATTACATGCCAATTGTTCCCATCCTCCCCCCACCCTTTGACCTGAACTGGTAGATACTCGGACATGGGCAAAGTACGAGAGAGCAGCTGGATTCCATGTGTCAGCACATCGAGGTACAAGAGTATTTGGACAAGTGCTCACCTTGTGGACAAATCAGCAAAGAGCCTGCCCCAGACTGTAAAGTGAATCAGGGTCAGACAGACTGGGGCCTGTCAACACTAAATGTGCAACTGTGGTCAACACAGTTCTTGCAATCCTGGCATCCACCAGGAGGACCTTAGGCTACTGCTCAAACCGGAATGACAACACCGAAACAGGCCATTCGGCCCAACCAGTCTGCACTGGCAGAGTTAGAGTCATAGAGTTATACAGCACAGAGAGAGGCCCTTTGGCCCATCATGTCCGTGCCGGCAATTAAGCCCTGCCTGTTCTAATCCCATTTTCCAGCACTTGGTCCGTAGCCTTGTATGCTATGGCGTTTCAAGTGCTCATCTAAATGCTTCTTGAATGTTGTGAGGGTTCCTGCCTCCACCACCCTTTCAGGCAGTGAGTTCCAGATTCCAACCGCCCTCTGGGTGAAAAGGTTTTTCCTCAAATCCCCTCTGAACCTCCTGCCCCTTACCTTGAATCTATGTCCCCTGGTTATTGACCCCTCTACTAAGGGGAAAAGTTCCTTTCTATCCACTCTATATATGCCCCTCTTAATTTTGTACACTTCAATCAGGTCCCCCCTCAGCCTTCTCTGCTCTAAGGAAAACAACCCCAGCCTGTCCAGTCTTTCTTCATAGCTGAAGCACTCCAGCCCAGGTAACATCCTGGTGAATCTCCTCTGCACCCTCTCCAATGCAATCACATCCCTCCTATAGTGTGGCGACCAGAACTGCACACAGTACTCCAGCTGTGGCCTAACTAGCGTTTTGTACAGCTCCATCATAACCTCCCTGCTCTTATATTGTATGCCTTGGCTAATGAAGGCAAGTATCCCATATGCCTTTTTGTCCCGATCCCATGTGTCCGCTCTCTCGTCACATCCCCCTCTCTCCCTCTCTATTCTTAACCGTTGACAGGGTCTCTGCTTCAATCACTAACTCTTTCCTCACAACCCTCTGTGTATTAAAAAAGGTTTCTCCGGCTCTTTGTCCTAGAACTCTTGTATTTACAGATTCTACCGTCTCCGTCACTGCAAACTGTTTGCAGGTGCAGTGGGGAAAGAGTTAAACTGACATCGCTGGCAGATTCACTGAATAGTGTAAAAAGACAGGGGCTAACATGAAAGACCACATCCATAAAGAAGCGGTCAAGATAAGCTGACCTTTGAAGCAATTAAATGCAGACAGGCTGTCTGGGATTTCAACTGCCCGTAAGAACTATACTATCTGGGTTGCATCCCAAGGTATCTTTTAAGTAGCATTCAGCAGTTTGAGTGATTGATTGAAGAGGTAGCTTATACATATGTTTATATTAAGATGTGTAACCAATCAGTGAAGGTGCATGCGGGCCAAGATCCAATCAGGTTGCAGGAATGAATTGTGCATGAGCCGGCCATGTGTGTTGTAATGTATAAGAATGATGAAGTGTTGCTGTAACAATTTGGAGAAGTCTGGCTAAAGACAGAGCAGACTGTCTCCCCACCGGTGCAATAAAGACAACTATCGATCTAAAAACCTTGTCGAGTGTTGGTTTAAAATACTCCACAACAGCAGGTCTTCTCTTCCATCCTTTCATAATTTGAAAGGCCTCACTGTCATCTCCTCGGTCCCCATTCAGCCCATCGTGCCTATGCCTGCTCTTTGAAAGTGTTGTCCAGTTAGTCCCACTCTCCCCTGCTCTTTCCCCGTAGCCCTGCAAATGTTCTCCCCTTCAAGCATTTATCCAATTCCCCTTTCGAAAGTCACGATTGAATCTGCTTCCACCGCCCTTTCAGGCAGCGCGTTCCAGATCACAACTCGCTGCGTTGTATTTTTTTTCCCTTTGTGTCGCCTTCTGTTTTTCGGCATATCAGGAGCGGCCTTAGTGAATCTTTGCCGTCCTCAGTCTATTGCCTCAATATCCTTCCGATAGTGGGGAGTACAAAACTGCACACGGCACACGAACAGAGAGACCTGGGGGTATGTGTGCACAAATTGTTGAAGGTGGCAGGGCAGGTTGAGAAAGCGGTTAAAAAAGCTTACGGGATCCTGGGCTTCAGAAATAGAGGCATAGACTGTGGAAATTGTGATGAACCTGTATAAAACACTGGTTCGGCCCCAACTGGAGGACTGTGTCCAATTCTGGGCACTGCACTTTAGGAAGGATGTGAAGGCCTTAGAGAGGGTGCAGGAAAGATTTACGAGAATGATTCCAGGGATGGATAGACTGGAGAAGCTGGGGTTTTTCTCCTCAGAGCAGTGAAGGTCGAGAGATTTGATGGGGGCGTTCAAAATCATGAGGGGTCTGGACAGAGTAGAGAGAAACTGTTCCCAGTGATGGAAGGGTCGAGAACCAGGGGACACAGATTTAAGGTGATTGGCAAAAGAACCAAAGGCGACGCAAGAAAAACCTTTTTTGCGCAGCGAGTGGTTAAGATCTGGAATGCCCTGCCTGAAAGGGCGGTGGAGGCAGACTCAAGCCTATCTTTCAAAAGACAGTTGGATAAGTATCTAAAGGAAAAAAAACATAGCAGGGCTACAGGGAAAGGGCGGGGGAGTGGGACTAGCTGAGTCAGCATGGGCTCGATGGGCCGAACTGCCTTCTTCCATGCTGTAACCGTCCTATGATTCTCTACAAACTGAGGACTCACTCACTCGGGTTTTTGTACAGGGACAGTCATAGTGTCAACTATCCGGGGCTCGGTAATGGGACAGTCATCATCATATCTGAAAGCTTATGTCCTTGTACCCCGTGATCTGAAAGCTGTATCCTTTCTGTACTCTAGCCTTAGATCGATGCATGCCCACCAGATTAGCAAGTAGTTCTGGGACCAAGTCATATCAAACGGTCTTTGAAACGATTGTGATTACACACACAGGCCACAGGATTACCGGCTGAAGGAATCAACGGATTTATTTACAGTGCAATTATCATGCGAAACACAATAATCAAATAGCAGAAATACAACACATATACAGTATATATAAACATTCAATGAGGAAGTCTGCAATGGGTTAATTCTCCCTCGGAATAACATCTTTGCATGACAACATAGCATTACATAGGATATACAGCACAGAAACAGGCCATTCGACCCAACCAGTCTATGCCGCGTTTATGCTCCACTCCAGGCTCCTCCCGTCTTTCCTCATCTAACTATCAGCGTAACCCTCTATTCCCTTCTCCCTCTTATGCTTGTCCAGCCTCCCCTTAAATGTATCTATACTATTCGCCTTAACCACTCCCTGGGGTAGCGAGTTCCACATTCTCACCACTCTTTGGGTAAAGAAGTTTCTCTCGAATTCCCTATTGGATTTCTTGGTGACTATCTTATATTGATGCCCTCTAGTTATGCTCTTCCCCACAAGTGGAAACATTCTCTGTATCCACTCTATCAAAATCTTTCATAATTTTAAAGACCTCTATTAGGTCACCCTTTTTTCAAGAAGAGACCCAGCCTGTTCATCCTTTCCCGATATGTATACCCTCACATTTCTGGTGTCATCCTTGCAAATCTTCTCTGCACCCTCTCCAGTGCTTCAATATCCTTTTTATAATATGGCGACCAGAACTCAACGCAGTACTTAAAGTGAGGTCTAACCAAGGTTCGATACAGGTTTAGCATAACTTCCCTACTTTTCAATTCCATCCCTCTAGAAATAAACCCTAGTGCTTGTTTTTTTTTAATGGTCTTGCTAACCTGTGGCGCAACTTTTAGTGATTTGTGTATTTGTACTCCAAGATCCCTTTATTCCTCTACCCCATCTAGGCTCGCACCCTCCAGCCTTGCTAACCTGTGTCGCTACTGCAACAGTCTCTTTAGTTCCATCAAAGTGTCCTTGTTATTATTGACACAACGCCCAGGTGCAGCCACATGCACCATTTCACCTGTCCTCGTGCCAAAGTCCTTTGTTTCCAGCTTTTAAGTGTTAAAACTCCAGCCGGCCTGCACAGTTCCATTGAACCATAATTTTCCAGACACACTCCACCACCGTTTGCCTGTTAAGAGATCTCAAGGCACGCTACAGATTCACACGGCCACCTCGCGTAAAACCAATCACCACCCCCTCCCAGCCACCACCCCCTCCCCCCAACCCTGACAACAAAATAAGCTGCTTCTTTCACAGCAGGGAAAACCGCTGCTGAACAGAGCAAGGAAAATGACCCCTTTTGATCAAAATACAGTCTGATCCGAAACTGAAACCAGTAGAATCATGGAATGGTGACAGCACGGAAGGAGGCCATTTGGCCTGTGCCGGCTCTCTGCAAGAACACTTCAGCTAGTCCCACTCCCCCACCCTTTCCCCGTAGCCCTGCAAATTGTTTTCCCTTCAGATACTTATCTAATTCCCTTTTGATAGCCACGATTGAGTCTGCCTCCACCGCCCTTACAAGCAGTGCATTCCAGATCCTAACCACTCACTGCATAAAAAAGTTTTTCCTCATGTCGCCTTTGGTTCTTCTGCCAATCACCTTAACTCTGTGTCCTCTGGTTCTCGGCCCTTCCGTCATTGGGAACAGTTTCTCCCTATCTACTCTGTCCAGTCCCCTCATGATTTTGAACACCTCTATCAAATCTCCTCTCAATCTTCTCTGCTCCAAGGAGAACAACCCCAGCTTCTCCAGTCTATCCACGTAACTGAAGTCCCTCATTCCTGGAATCATTCTCGTAAATCTTTTCTGTACCCTCTCGAAGGCCTTCACATCCTTCCTAAAGTGCGGTGCCCAGAATTGGACACGATACTCCAGTTGAGGCCGAACCAGTGTTTTATAAAGGTTAGAATCATAGATTTATAAAGCACAGAAAGAGGCCTTTCGGCCCATCGTGTCCGCGCCGGCCATCAAGCCCTGTCTATTCTAATCTCATTTTCCAGCATTTGGTCCATAGCCTTGTATGCAATGGTGTTTCAAGTGCTCATCTAAATGCTTCTTGAATGTTGTGAGGGTTCCTGCCTCTACCACCCTTTCAGGCAGTGAGTTCCAGATTCCAACCACCCTCTGGGTGAAAAAGTTCTTCCTCAAATCCCCTCTAAACCTCCTGCCCCTTACCTTGAAACTATGCCCCCTGGTTATTGACCCCTCTACTAAGGGGAAAAGTTCCTTTCTATCTACCCTATCAATGCCCCTTATCATTTTGTACACCTCAATCAGGTCCCCCCTCAACCTTCTCTGCTCTAAGGAAAACAACCCCAGCCTGTCCGGTCTCTCCTCATAGCTGAAGCATTCCAGCCCAGGTAACATCCTGGTGAATCTCCTCTGCACCCTCTCCAATGCAATCACATCCTTCCTATAGTGTGGCGACCAGAACTGCACACAGTATTCCAGCTGTGGCCTAACTAGCGTTTTGTACAGCTCCATCATAACCTCCCTGCTCTTATATTCTATGCCTCGGCTAATGAAGGCAAGTATCCCTTATGCCTTTTTAACCACCTTATCTACCTGTCCTGCTGCCTTCAGGGATCTATGTACATGCACACCAAGGTCCCTCTGATCCTCTGTCCTTCCTAGGGTCCTACCATTCATTGTGGATTCCCTTGCCTTGTTAGTCCTCCCAAAATGCATCACCTCACATTTTTCAGGGTTAAATTCCATTTGCCACCATTCATCATAACTTCCTTGCCCTTATACTCTATGTCTCTATTTATGAAGCCCAGGAACCCGTATGCTTTTTTTAACCGCTTTCTCAACTTGCCCTGCCACCTTCAACAATTTGTGCACATATACCCCCAGGTTTCTCTGTCCAGGATTGTACCCTTTAGTTTATATTGCCTCTCCTCAGTCTCTTGGGACAGTTCCCCAAGGACTATGAAATCAAAAATGACAACAGTTCGCAGTGTTTATTGTTAAAAAGGTTCTGCGTTTGAGACTGATGGAGAACAACGAAGATGTTACAACTCTCTGTTTCTCACTCCAACGCACTCCTGGCCGGCCTCCCACATTCTACCCTGCGTAAACTTGAAGTGATCCAAAACTGTGCCCTAACTCGCACCAAGTCCCGTTCACCCATCACCCCCTGTGCTCGCTGACCTACATTGGCTCCCAGTTAAGCAAGGCCTTGATTTCAGAATTCTCATCCTTGTTTTCAAATCCCTCCATGGCCCTCGCCCCTCCCTACCTCTGTAATTTCCTCCAGCCCCACAACCCCCCGAGATACCTGGGCCCCTCTAATTCTGACCTCTTGAGCATCCCTGATTATAATCGCTCCACCATTGGTGGCCGTGCCTTCTGTTGCCTGGACCCTAAGCTCTGGAATTCCTTCCCTAAACTTCTCCGCCTTGCTACCTCTCTTTCCTCCTTTAAAACCTATCTCTTTGACCAAGCTTTTGCTCACCTGGCCTAATTTATCCTCATGTGGCTCGGTGTCAAATTTTTTGTCTTAAAATACTCCTGTGAAGCGCCTTGGGGCATTTTACTACATTAAAGGCGCTATATAATACAAGTTGTTGTTGTCTCTGACACTCCAATGTGGTCACCTCCTCTGGCACGTGATGCTCCCCCCCCGCCAAGGTCAAATATTAGTGAGTCACCGGGGAGGTGGAGTGGGCCTTTGGCGTAGCGGTAGCATCCCCGCTGCTGGGCCAGAAGGTGTAGGGTTTCGAACCCCGCTCCAGACAGTCCCGGCAAGTGGACATCCAGCGGGATACTTGCGCCCGTGGGTGTGGGTGGCCCCCCCCCCCTCGTATGGGTTGTGGGAGCCCGTAAAACCCTCCCGCCATAGGACTAACCAGCCTAATGGCTGGTACGAAGATGGTTACGGTCACGGAAGGAGCGTTAATCGCGGCCAGAAATCCTTCCACCACTTCATACAGTTCCCCAAAGGGAACAGTGTGAAGACACGTACGACGACGACCGGGGAGGTCATGTTGACTTTGTCAAACCGGTGGTGGTATCTACTTCAATGGGAATTAAAAGCTTGTATTTATATAGCGCCTATAATGTAGTAAAACGTCCCACAGTGCCTCACAGGAGCGCTTATCAAGCAAAATTTGACACCAAGCCACATAAGGATAAATTAGGGCAGGTGACCAAATGCTTAGTCAAAGAGGTAGGTTTTAAGGAGCATCGTAATGGAGGAGAGGTAGAGAGGTAGAGAGGTTTAGGGAGAGAATTCCAGAGCTTAGGGCCGAGGCAACAGAAGGCACGGCCACCAATGGAGCGATTATAATCGGGGATAAGCAAGAGGCCAGAATTGGAGGAGCGCAGAGATCTCGGAGGGTTGTGGGGCTGAAGATTACAGAGATAGGGAGGGGGCGAGGGCCACGGAGGGATTTGAAAACAAGGATGAGAATTTTTAAATCGAGGCGTTGCTTAACCGGGAGCCAATGTAGGTCAGCGAGCACAGAGGGTGATGGGTGAACGGGACTTGGTGCGAGTTAGGACACGGGGCAGCCGAGTTTTGGATGGCCTCGAGTTTACGGAGGGTAGAATGTGGAAGGCCGGCCAGGAGTGCGTTAGAATAAGTCAAGTCTGGAGATGACAAAGGCAGCAGAGATAAGGGTGGCAGCGGCAGACGGGCTGAGGCAGGAGAGAGGTAACACGAGAGTGCCGACTCGCTATCACGCCGTTTTACACCGTTGCATTAAAGGCCCCACTGTCTGGCCGCTTGGGGTGCGGTACTGAAGGGCACCCGGCACCCATGGACGCCATGCCCCAGTAAGAGAGTCAGCATCGTCAGGAACGGTGGGGCCTGGGGGGCCACCCTAGTGAAAACACTAACCGCCGTCGTGAGTCAGTCTGCTCCCAGAGTGGAGGCCAGATATATCCAGTGATACACGATGGAGGGTCTGGGATACACCGTGACATAGTGTTTACGCAGCGATAATTATTGATTACACGTGGTCCATAGCAATAACGAAACCGTGCTGGATCTCCCACTTGCCGCTTGGTCCATCCTGGTCCAATCAGTAGAATCAGACAGCACAGGCGGAGGCCAGTCGGTCATCGTGCCTTTCCCCATAGCCCTGGGTATCGGGGGAAATCGGGCAGATTCTGTACCCGGGGCATGTTGGGGGGGGGGCGGGGGGGCAGGAATCCACAAGACCATTTTAACACCCGGGCGGCAAGATGGAAATCTACATCTTCCTGGCATGTCAAAAACAATCTACGGCATGGTTCGTGTCACTCCCTTGCTAGATTTTAATATATACATCACTGTAAAGACAGGAAGAGGCCATTAAGTCTGGCAACCTCATCGTTTTCTGATCGATTAGCACCACCTTACCCATCTTCTCCCCAGAAACCTCAAAGCCAACTACCCACCTTCTCCCCAGATCCCTCAACCCCACCCACCCACCTTCTCCCCAGATCCCTCAACCCCACCCACCCACCTTCTCCCCAGATCCCTCAACCCCACCCACCCACCTTCTCCCCAGATCCCTCAACCCCACCCACCCACCTACTCCCCATATCCCTTAACCCCACCTACCCACCATATCCCTAACACCACCTACACACCTTCTCCCCATATCCCCCAACCCCACCCACCTTCTCCCCATATCCCTCAACCTCACCCACCCACCTTCTCCCCAGATCCAACCCCACCTACCCACCCACCTTCTCCCCATATCCAACCCCACCTACACACCTTCTCCCCATATCCCCCACCCCACCTTCTCCCCATATCCCTCAACCCCACCCACCCACCTTCTCCCAATATCCCTAACACCACCCACCCACCTTCTCCCCATATCCCTCAACCCCACCTACCCGCCTTCTCCCCTCAACCCCATCTGCCCACCTTCTCCCCATATCCCCACCTACCTACCTTCTCCCCATATCCCTCAACCCCACCTTCTCCCCATATCGCTCCATCGCACCCACGTTCCATATCCCTCAACCCACCTACTCACTATATCCCTCAACCCCACCTATCCATTTTCTCTCCATATCCCTCGAACCCCACCTACCCACCTTCTCCCCATATCCCTCACCTGCATCTACCCACCGTGTCACCATATCCCTAAATCTCACCTGGACGTACAAACACAAGCTGGTGTGCCGATTTAGGAACGGGAGGAGGCCATTCGGCACCTCGAGCACCTTTCACCCTTCAATTGGATCACGGCTGAACTGCATCGCAATGCCATCTACCCTCCTTGGTTCCATAACCCTCAATACCCTTACCCAACAAAAATCTAACCATCTCAGGTTAGAAAGCTCCAATTGATCCCCGGCATCCACAGCCTTTTTGGGGGAGAGAGTTCCAGATTTCCACCACCCTGTGTGTGGAGAAGTGCTTCCTGACATCACCCCTGAACGGCCTGGCTCTAATTTAAGGTTCTGCCCCCTTGTTCTGGACTCTCCCCCCAGAGGAAATAGACTTTATCTACCCTATCGAATCCTTTTAATATTTGAAACGCCTCAATTAGATCATCCCTTATCCTTCTAATCTCGAGGGAATCCAAGCCCAGTCTGTGCAACCTGTCCTCGTAATTTAACCCTTTTAGCCCCGGGATCATTCAGGTGAATCTGCGCTGCACCCCCTCCAAGGCCAGTATATCCTTCCTGAGGGGTGGTGCCCAGAACTGAAGGCAATAACTCCAGGCAGGGTCTGACCAGAGCTTTATACAACTGCAGCACAACTTCCACCTCTTTGTATCCCAGCCCTCGAGATAAAGGACAACATTCCATTAACCGTCGCAAAGAACCAATCACTTTCAGACAGCGCATGCAAAGCTGGCATTTTCGTGCGTCAGCAGAGACAGTGAGTCTCGGGGCAGGGGTTGGGGGTCGGGATGCTACTGAACTGGGATGAGTTTGTGGGTTGGGCATCGGGTGGGGACAGGGCGAAGCTGGGCTCGGATGTCCATTTGTGCTCAGGGTGTGAATGACTCTGGCTCGGTCGCTCCTGGTTGCCCCTCCCTCGATGTTCTGAGAAGGTTGTGGTGAGCCGCTGCAGTCCGCGTGGTGAAGGTGCGCCCACAGCGCGGTCAGGGAGTTCCAGGTTTACTGACCCAGCGCCGACAGAGGTCCGCTGATACAGGTCCAAGTCAGGATGGTGTGCGACTTGGAAGGGGTGGTGTTCCCATGCGCCTGCTGCCCTTGTCCTTCTAGGTGGAAGAGGTCGCGGGTTTGGGAGGTGCTGCCGAAGAAGCCTTGGCGAGTTGCTGCAGTGCATCTTGTAGATGGTACACACTGCAGCCACGGTGCGCTGGTGGTGGAGGGAGTGAATGTTTAAGGTGGTGGATGGGGAGCCAATCAAGCGGGCTGTTTTATCCTGGATGGTGTCAAGCTTCTTGAATGTTGTTGGAGCTGCACTCATCCAGGCAAGTGGAGAGTATTCCATCACCTTCCTGACTTGTGCCTTGTAGATGGCGGAAAGGCTTTGGGGAGTCAGGAAGCGAGCCTTTCGCCGCAGAATAACCAGCCTCTGACTTGCTCTTGGAACCAGTTCAGCTTCCGGCCAGCGATGACCCGCCCAAGATGTTGATGGCGGGGGGACTTGGCGATGGTTGCATCACCACAACAACTTGCATTTATACGGCGCGTAGTAAAACGTCCCGAGGCGCTTCACAGGAGTGTTATGAATCAAAATTTGACCCCGAGCCACGTGAGGTAACAGGGCAGCTGGCCAAAAACCTTGGTCAAAGAGGTAGGTTTTAAGGAGCATCTTAAAGGAGGCAAGAGAGGTTTAGGGAGGGAATTCCAGAGCTTGGGGCCCAGGCAGCTGAAGGCGCGGCCGCCAATGGTGCGAAGGAAATCGGGGGGATGGGCAAGAGGCCAGAATTGGAGGAGCGCAGCGATCTGGGAGGGCTGTAGGAGGTTGCAGAGACAGGGAGGGGGAGGGCGACATGGAGCGTCGAAGAATGGGCGCGGTACAGCCAGGCATTCAGGGCCGTGGAGAGAATCAGCACCTTTCGGGGCCGGGGAAGGAAGGGGGGCTGGGGGGAAGGGAGAAGCAACGCTTAAAAAATGTCGGGGGGCTGCGTCGACGGCTCACCCGGAGTCCCGCCGGCGCGGGCGTCCTCCACCTTGTGCGCCCGGCGGTGCCGGGAGAGGCTGGAAGCGTACTTGAAGTCCTTCCCGCAACGGGCGCACTTGAAGAGGCGCTCGTCGCCGTGCCGGCGCTGGTGGGCGGCCAGGTTGCAGGACTTGTTGAAGTGGCGGCCGCACAGGGCGCAGGCGTAGGGCCGCTCGCCGGTGTGGACCCGGCGGTGCACGGCCAGGTCGCGGGCCTTGACGAAGCCCCGGGGGCAGTCGGGGCAGCGGTAGGGCCGCTCGGCCGTGTGGCCCCGCTGGTGGACCAGCAGGTCGCTGGAGCTGGCATAGCCCCGGGGGCAGACGGGGCAGCGGTAGGGGCGCTCGCCGGTGTGCAGCCGGCGGTGGGCGGCCAGCTTAGAGGCGGTGGCGAAGCCCCGGGGGCAGGCCGGGCACGGGAAGGGCCGTTCGCCCGTGTGCACCCGCTGGTGCTTGGCCAGGTGCGAGGGGTAGTGGAAGCCCCGGCCGCAGTCGGGGCAGCGGTGGCGGGGCTGGGCCGCGTGCACCCGCCGGTGGTCGGTCAGCCGGCTGGCGTTGACGTAGGCCCGGCCGCAGTCGCTGCACTGGAAGGGCCGCTCCCCGGTGTGCAGCCGCCGGTGATCAGCCAGGCTGCTGTGGTAGCTGAAGGCCCGGCCGCAGTCGCCGCACTGGAAGGGCCGCTCCCCGGTGTGCACCCGCTGGTGCTTGACCAGCGCGTACGACTGCTTGAAGGCCCGGCCGCACACCCCGCAGGCGTAGGGCCGCTCGCCGGCCGGCCGGCAGCGGTGGCGGGCCAGGCCGGCCTCGCTCCGGCAGTCCTTGCCGCAGCCCGGGCAGCGGCCCAGCCCCTCGCTGGCGTGCAGCCGCTGGTGGCGCCGCTGGTGGCACAGCTGGTTGAATCCCCGGCCACAGACCGGGCACTGGAAGGGCCGCTCGCCCGTGTGGGTGCGCCGGTGCGTCTCCAGCAGCGAGGGCGAGCCGAAGGACTTGGGGCAGAGCGCACAGCGGTACGGGTTGGCGCTCCTCCGCGCTGCCGCCACCGCCTGGGCCTGGGCCTCTGGGGCGCAATCTTCCTTCTGCTCCTCAGCTGGGCTGGCCGTTTCCATGGTGGCCCCGTCCGTTGCCGAGCACCGTCTCCGAGCACCGTCGCCGAGCACCTGGAATGGGAAATGCAACGTTTAAGCTGGTTGAAAGCAAACAAAAAGGGCTTTTGCATTTCTACAGCGCCTTTTACCACCTCATGACGTCTCAAAGCGCCTCCACAGCCGGTGAAGTGCTTGTTTCCAAGTGCGGTCGCTGTTGTAATGTAGGCAACGCGGCAGACAATTGGCGCACAGCAAGATTCCCACCGAACAGCAATGCGATAATGACCCGTTTATCTTTTGTTAAAGTGAGGCTGATTGAGGGATAAACATTGGCCCCTCCAGAGACACTTGAGGGCTTTCCGGATCCCCACAGGCTGCAGAAAACGTCAATCAGGTTTTAATTCGGAGCATTACGAAGCTTTCACACCCGCTGCCTCTCCGCCCCCGCCCCATGGCTAAAGGCTGGGACTGAGGCCCCCACCGCCCCCCTCCCACACACACACACACACAGAGCAGGAAAGGCCCAGGCTCCATTCCCGGCCTAGTGCTCAGTGAGCTGATCTCACCCGGTGTGGGACTGAGGCCACACACACAGAGCAGGAAAGGCTCAGGCTCCATTCCCGGCCTAGTGCTGAGTTAGCTGATCTTACCTGGTGTTGAATTAAACCGACAGATTTACTGTAGATCCTCTATTAAAACTGGAGCATAGTTTATTATCACAAATAGTTTCTCACATGAGTATGTTGGAAAAAATAGTTAAATGGTTGACACAAGCTGTAACAGCTTTTTGTCCCGCTTTTAGAAAATTATGACATTCTCCTTCCTCATTATTTAAACCTCCACGGAAATAGGGAAATGGCCAACGTTCTACAGAAGTGAAACTATTTGAATTTTCAGAATGATTCAGAAGATTGTGGATTCGAACCCCACACACTCCAGAGACTCGAGTCCAATAATCGAGACCAACACTCCCCGGTTGTCAGTACTGAGGGAGCGCTGCACTGTCGGAGGGGCAGTACTGAGGTAGCACTGCAGTGTCGGAGACGCAGTAATGAGGGAGTGCTGCACTGTCGGAGGGGCAGTACTGAGGGAGCGCTGCACTGTCGGAGGGGCAGTACTGAGGGAGCGACGCACGGTCGGAGGGGCAGTACTGAGGGAGCGACGCACGGTCGGAGGGTCAGTACTGAGGGAGCGACGCACGGTCGGAGGGGCAGTACTGAGGGAGCGATGCACGGTCGGAGGGGCAGTACTGAGGGAGCGATGCACGGTCGGAGGGGCAGTACTGAGGGAGCGACGCACGGTCGGAGGGGCAGTACTGAGGGAGCGACGCACGGTCGGAGGGGCAGTACTGAGGGAGCGACGCACGGTCGGAGGGGCAGTACTGAGGGAGCGATGCACGGTCGGAGGGGCAGTACTGAGGGAGCGATGCACGGTCGGAAGGGCAGTACTGAGGGAGTGCCACACTGTCGGAGGGTCAGTACTGAGGGAGCGCTGCACTGTCGGAGGGTCAGTACTGAGGGAGCGCTGCACTGTCGGAGGGGCAGTACTGAGGGAGCGCTGCACTGTCGGAGGGGCAGTACTGAGGGAGCGCCGCACTGTCGGAGGAGCAGTACTGAGGGATCGCTGCACTGTCGGAGGGGCAGTACTGAGGGAGTGCTGCACTGTCGGAAGGGCAGTACTGAGGGATCGCTGCACTGTCAGAGGGGCAGTACTGAGGTAGTGCTGCACTGTCGGAGGGTCAGTACTGAGGGAGTGCTGCACTGTCGGAGGGGCAGTATTGAGGGAGCGCCGCACTGTCGGAGGGGCAGTGCTGAGGGAGAGCCGCACTGTCAGAGGGGCAGTACTGACGGAGCGCCGCACTGTCGGAGGGGCAGTACTGACGGAGCGCCGTGCTGTCGGAGGGGCAGTGCTGAGGGAGCACCGCGCTGTCGGAGGGGCAGTGCTGAGGGAGCGCCGCGCTGTCGGAGGGGCAGTACTGAGGGAGCGCTGCACTGCCAGAGGGGCAGTACTGAGGGAGCGCTGCACTGTCGGAGGGGCAGTACTGAGGGAGCGCTGCACTGTCGGAGGGGCAGTACTGAGGGAGCGCCGCACTGTCGGAGAGGCAGTACTGAGGGAGTGCTTCACTGTCGGAGAGGCAGTACTGAGGGAGCGCTGCACGGTCGGTGGGACAGTACTGAGGGAGTGCCGCACTGTCGGAGGGGCAGTACTGAGGGAGCGCCGTACTGTCGGAGGGGCAGTACTGAGGGAGCGCTGCGCTGTCGGAGGCGCAGTATTGAGGGAGCGCCGCACTGTCGGAGGGTCAATACTGAGGGAGCACCGCACTGTTGGAGGGGCAGTACTGAGGGAGCGCTGCACTGTTGGAGGGGCAGTACTGAGGGAGCGCTGCACTGTCGGAGGGGCAGTACTGAGGGAGCGCTGCACTGTCGGAGGGGCAGTACTGAGGGAGCGCTGCACTGTCGGAGGGGCAGTACTGAGGGAGTGCCGCACTGTCGGAGGGGCAGTACTGAGGGAGCACCGCACTGTCGGAGGGGCAGTACTGAGGGAGCGCTGCACTGTCGGAGGGGCAGTACTGAGGGAGCGCCGCACTGTCGGAGGGGCAGTACTGAGGGAGCGCTGCACTGTCGGAGGTGCCGTTTTTCCGATGGCCCCATCTGCCCTCTCAGGTGGGACGTAAAAGATCCCACGGCCACTATTGGAAGAAAAGCAGTGGCAAGTTCTCCCCAGTGACCTGGAGCCAACATTTATCCCTCAACTAAAACCTAAAACAGATGATCTGGTCATTAACACATTGCCGTTCGTGGGATCTTGCTTTGCACAAATTCGCTGCCGCATTTCCTACATTAAAACAAGTGACTACACTTCAAAAACCTCATTGGCTGTGAAGGGCTTTGGGACATTCTGAGGTGGTGAAAGGCGCTATAGAAATGCAAGTTCTTTCTTTCTTTAGTTTATTCAGTCTTACTCAAGCTAATATAATCTGCGTAGGTTTGTCATTGCCAGTCTGTAAAATATAACATTTCGCGGGGAGGGGTGAAGAGATCGCGGGGAGAGGGGTGAAGAGATCGCGGGGAGAGGGGGGCGAAGAGATCGCGGGGAGAGGGGGGCGAAGAGATCGCGGGGAGAGGGGGGAAGAGATCGCGGGGAGAGGGGAAGAGATCGCGGGGAGAGGGGGGCGAAGAGATCGCGGGGAGAGGGGGGAAGAGATCGCGGGGAGGGGGGGTGAAGTGACTGCAGGGGGGCGGTGATGAGATCGCGGGGAGGGGGTGAAGAGATCGCGGGGAGGGGGTGAAGAGATCGCGGGGAGGGGGTGAAGAGATCGCGGGGAGAGGGGTGAAGAGATCGCGGGGAGCGAAGAGATCGCGGGAGAGGGGGGAAGAGATCGCGGGGAGAGGGGGCGAAGAGATCGCGGGGAGAGGGGGGAAGAGATCGCGGGGAGAGGGGGGCGAAGAGATCGCGGGGAGAGGGGGGAAGAGATCGCGGGGAGAGGGGGGCAAAGAGATCGCGGGGAGAGGGGGGAAGAGATCGCGGGGAGGGGGGGTGAAGTGACTGCAGGGGGGGCGGTGATGAGATCGTGGGGAGGGGGTGAAGAGATCGCGGGGAGGGGGTGAAGAGATCGCGGGGAGGGGGTGAAGAGATCGCGGGGAGGGGGTGAAGAGATCGCGGGGAGGGGGTGAAGAGATCGCGGGGAGGGGGAGTGTCGGAGGTGTATTGTGTATTAGCGATCGCGAGGTGAGGAGCAGGGGAGGTGTACTGTGTATTAGAGTTCACGAGGTGAGGAGCGGGGAGGGATCGGAGGTTCTGTTGGGTGGGACGTGTGGGTCTCAGATCGTCAGGGTGGGTTAGGCAGGGACTCTGGATCCAGTGTAAAGGCCCTTACCTCCTGGATCCAGCAGTCCTCGCCTTGCATTAGCGGGCGTGTTTCACGAGACCCTCGAAACCCGACCAGCTTAAGTTATCTACAAACTGGAGGTTAAAGCAGAGGCTTCCAGCCTCATTATATTTAAAGGACGACCCGCCTGTCTGTCACCAGATTGGCTGCCCGCCACCCCTGTCCTGTCTCTGCTAAAACCACAAGTGGGCGGGTTGGAGGCAGGTTCAGATCGGGATTTAGAATTTTAACACTTTAACTGCCCCCACACCTCCCCCCCCCCCCCCCCCCACAACCCACCTGTCATTCTTTCAGCTTAAAATTACCCTCCCTGTATCCACTCTATCAAAACCTTTCATAACTTTTAAAGACCACTATTAGGTCACCCCTCAGCCTTCTCTTTTCAAGAGGAAAGAGACCCAGCCTGTTCACACTGTCCAGACAGGTACCAACCTCACTGGGTTCTTTGAAGAGGTAACAGAGAGAGAGTAGACAAGGGTAATGTAGTAGTTGCAATATATCTGGGGGTACAAATACACAAATCACTAAAAGTAGCGATGCAGATTAATAAGGCCATTAAAAAAAGAGGTTTAAGCTCTGTTTACATTATCCTTGTTCTCTGATTTACTGCTTTTTAAAAATTATTCTTGGGTTGTGGGCATCACTGGCAATCCCCAATCGCCCTGACAGAGTGGCTTGCCAGGCCACGTCAGAGGGGCAGTTAAGGGTCGACCCACGATGGTGTGGGACTGGAGTCACATGTAGGCCCAGACCGGGTAAGGACGGCAGGTTTCCTTCCCGAGCAACAACAACTTGTATTTATATAGCGCCTTTAACGTAGTAAAACATCCCAAGGCGCATCACACGAGTGTTATAAGAGAAAAAAATTTGACACCGAGCCACATAAGGAGAAATTAGGGCTGGTGACCAAAAGCTTGGTCAAAGGGGTAGGTTTTAAGGAGTGTCTTAAAAGGAGGAAAGAGAGGCGGAGAGGTTTAGGCAGGGAATTCCAGAGCTTAGGGCCTAGGCAACAGAAGGCACGGCCACCAATGGTGGAGCGATTATAATCAGGGATGCTCAAGAGGGCAGAATTAGAGGAGCGCAGATATCTCGGGGGTTTGTGGGGCTGGAGGAGGTTACAGAGATAGGGAGGGGCAAGGCCTTGGAGGGATTTGAAAACAAGGATGAGAATTTTGAAATCAGGGTGTTGCAGGGGTATCAGCGAACCAGTTGGGGATTTTTTTTTTTTAAATGACAATCCAACGGCTTTCATGGCCACTTTTAGCCCAACTTTTTATTTCCAGGTTTGCTTAAAACTGAATTCAAATTCTCAAATTGGGATCGGAACTCTATTCGACATTAGGTTTGAGAGGGAGAGTCACGAACCAGGGTTTAAGTTTAGGTCCGGCTGACTTGGGAAGGGCTGAGGCAGAAACTGGCCACAGTAGGCAGGGAGGAATTGTTAACGGGTAACAATACAGATGAACAGTGGGAGGTGCTCAAGGAAGTACTTGGTACAATACAAGATCTGTATGTACACCTAGAAGCATAAGAAGACGACTTGCATTTATATAGCGACTTTCACGACCACCGGACATCTCAAAGCGCTTTACAGCCAATGAAGTACTTTTTGAAGTGTAGTCACTGTTGTAATGTGGGAAACACGGCAGCCAATTTGCGCACAGCAAGCTCCCACAAACAGCAATGTGATAATGACCAGATACAGTAATCTGTTTTTTAGTGATGTTGATTGAGGGATAAATATAGGCCAGGACAACGGGGATAACTCCCCCCTGCTCTTCTTCGAAATAGTGGCCATGGGATCTTTTACGTCCACCTGAGAGAGCAGCCGGGGCTTCGGTTTAACGTCTCATCCGAAAGACGGCGCCTCCAACAGTGCAGCGCTCCCTCAGCACTGCACTGGAGTGTCAGCCTAGAGGGCAGGAGTTCTACCTGTTAAGCAACCGTGGCCAACAAGAACCGAGAGATAATGTGGAACTAAAAGGGCTTATGCAAATGCGGAGAATAGAATCATAGAATGATACGGCACAGAAGACCATTTGGCCCATTGTGCCTGTGCCAGCTCTTTGAAAGAGCTCTCCAATTAATCCCACTACCCCCTGCTCTTTCCCCGTGACCCTGCAATTTTCTCCCCAACAACAGCTTTTATTTATATAGCACCTTTAATGTAGTAAAACATCCCAAGGCCCCTTCACATCCACCCCTTCGATTTATCCAGTTCCCTTTTGGAAGTAATTATTGAATCTGCTTCCATCGTGTGTTCCAGGTCACAACAACTCGCTGTGTACATTTTATCCCCCCCAACTTATGTCGCCTCTGGTTCTTTTGCCAATTACCCTAAATCTGTGTCCTCTGGTTACCAACCCTCCTGCCACTGGAAACAGTTTGTCCCAATCTACTCTATCAAAACCCTTCATGATTTGGAACACCTCTGTCATAGAGTCATAGAGTTATACAGCACGGATAGAGGCCCTTCGGCCCATCGTGTCCGCGCCGGCCATCAAGCCCTGTCTAATCTAATCCCATATTCCAGCATTTGGTCCGTAGCCTTGTATGCTATGGCATTTCAAGTGCTCGTCCAAATGCTTCTTAAATGTTGTGAGGGTTCCTGCCTCCACAACCCTTTCAGGCAGTGAGTTCCAGACTCCAACCACCCTCTGGGTGAAAAAGTTCTTTCTCAAATCCCCTCTAAACCTCCCGCCCTTTACCTTGAATCTATGCCCCCTAGTTATTGACCCTTCTACTAAGGGAAAAAGCTCCTCAGTATCCATCCTATCTATGCCCCTCATAATTTTGTACACCCCAATCATGTCCCCCCTCAGCCTCCTCTGCTCCAAGGAAAACAAACCCAATCTGCCCAGTCTTTCTTCATAGCTGAAGCGCTCCAGCCCTGGTAACATCCTGGTGAACCTCCTCTGCACCCTCTCCAACGCGATCACATCCTTCCTGTAGTGTGGCGACCAGAACTGCACACAGTATTCCAGCTGTGGCCTAACCAGTGTTTTATACAGCTCCATCATAACCTCCTTGCTCTTATATTCTATGCCTCGGCTAATGAAGGCAAGTATCCCATATGCCTTTTTTACCACCTTATCCACCTGTTCCGCCGCCTTCAGGGACCTGTGTACTTGCACACCCAGATCCCTCTGCACCTCCGTCTTGCCTAGGGTCTTACCATTCATTGTGTATTCCCTTGCCTTGTTAGTCCCCCCAAGGTGCATCACCTCGCAACAAATTACAGGAGGACATTAATAAACCTGCAGAATGGGCAAATAATTGGCAAATGAAAGTCAACACAGATAAATGTGAGGCGTTACATTGTGGGAGGAAGAATATTGAGGTCACTTATCACTTGGAGGGTGTGAATCTAGGTGGGGTAGAGGAACAAAGGGATCTCGGAGTACAAATACACAAATCACTAAAAGTTGCGCCACAGGTTAGCAAGGCCATAAAAAAAGCAAACCAAGCACTAGGGTTTATTTCTAAAGAAAGACTTGCATTTATATAGCGCCTTTCACGACCACCAGACGTCTCAAAGCACTTTACAGCCAATGAAGTACTTTTGGATGCAGTCACTGTTGTAATGTGGGAAACGCGGCAGCCAATTTACGCACAGCAAGCTCCCACAAACAGCAAGGTGATAATGACCAGATAATCTGTTTTATGTTATGTTGGTTGAGGGATAAATATTGGCCAGGACACCGGGGATAACTCCCCCCTGCTCGTCTTCGAAATAGTGCCGTGGGATCTTTTACGTCCACCTGAGAGAGCAGACGGGGCCTCGGTTTAATGTCTCATCCAAAAGACGGCCCCTCCGACAGTGCAGCGCTCCCTCAGCACTGTACTGGAGAGGGATAGAATTGAAAAGTTGGGAAGTTATGCTAACCCTGTATCGAACCTTGGTTAGACCACACTTGGAGTACTGCATACAGTACGGTGGCATAGTGGTTAGCACTGTTGCCTCACAGCGCCAGAGACCCGGGTTCGAATCCGGCCTCGGGCGACTGTCTGTGTGGAGTTTGCACATTCTCCCCGTGTTTGCGTGGGTTTTCTCCGGGTGCTCCGGTTTCCTCCCACAGTCCAAAGATGTGCGGGTTAGGTTGATTGGCTATGATAAATTGACCCTTAGTGTTAGGGGGATTAAATACGTGGGGTTACAGGAATAGGGTGGGACATGTGTTGGTGTAGGGGTTATGGGGATCGGGTGGGATATGTGTCGGTGCAGGCTCGATGGGCCGAAATGGCCTCTATCTGCACTGTGGGGTTTCTGTGATTCTGTGAGTTCTGGTCACCATATTATAAAAAGATATATAGGCACTAGAGAGGGTGCAGCGAAGATTTACAAGGATGATACCAGAAATGCGAGGGTATACCTATCAGGAAAGGATGAACAGGCTGGGTCTCCTTTCTCTTGAAAAAAAGAGGTCCGAGGGGTGACCTAATAGAGATCTTTAAAATTATGAAAGGTTTTGATGGAGTGGATAGAGAATGTTTCCACTTGTGGGGAAGAGCATAACTAGAGGCCGTCAATAGAAGATAGTCACCAAGAAATCAAATAGGGAATGGAGAAGAAATTCTTTACCCAGAGTGGTGAGAATGTGGAACTCACTACCACAGGGAGTGGTTGAAGCAAATAGTATAGATGCATTTAAGGGGAGGCTAGACAAGCATATGAGGGAGAAGGGAATAGAGGGTTACGCTGATAGATTTAGGTGAGGAAAGACGGGAGGAGGCTCAAGTGGAGCATAAACGCCAGCATGGACTGGTTGGGCCGAATGGCCTGTTTCTGTGCCGTATATCCTATGTAAACTTAGCTTCACTTGGGCGGCCTTTTCCCTTACCGGGACTCTGCAGCTCCCCTGGACTTGTCCGTGTGTGGCGTACTCAGTCCTTTCACGTACTGGATCCCCTTCAATGCACTGGTGCCAGTTTAACGCAGCAAACATGCTTTATTGTACTGGTTACCCTTGAAGCACCGTTCCCAGACTGAATGCACCGTTCCCAGACTGAATGCACCGTTCCCAGACTGAATACACTGATCCCGGTTTGAATGCACTGTTCAAAGATTGACTGCCCCGATCTCAGATTGAATGCACCGTTCTCAGTTTGAATACACCCTTCCCAGATTGAATGCACCAATCCCAGATTAAATGCACCGATCCCAGATTAAAGGCACCATTCTCAGTTTGAATGCACCCTTCCCAGATTGAATGCACCAATCCCAGATTAAATGCACCGATCCCAGATTAAATGCACCGATCCCAGATTAAATAATGCAGTTCTCGGTTTGAATGCACCCATACTGGCTTGAATGCATCCTTGCCGGCTTAAATGCACCGATCCCAGATTGAATACACCGGTCCTAGATTGAATGCACCCTTACCGGCTTGATGCACTGTTCCCAGATTGAATGCACCAATCCCAGATTCAATGCACTGTTCACAGATTAACTGCTCCGATCCCGGTTTGAATGCACCGATCCCAGATTGAATGCACCCTTACCAGATTGATGCACCGTTTTCAAATTGAATGCAGCGATCCCAGATTCAATGCACTGTTGCCGGATTGAATGCACCGATCCCAGATTAAATGCACCGAGCCCAGATTGAGAGCACTGTTCCTAGATTAAATGTACCGATCTTGGTTCAACTGCACTGTTCACAGATTAAATGCACCGATCCCGGATTGAAGGCACCCTTGCCGGATTGAATGTACCGATCCCGGATAGAATACAGTGTGCCTGGATTAAATGCACCGATCCTGGTTTAATTGCACCATTTCCCAGATTGAATGCACCCTTCCCAGAGTGAAAGCACCGATCCCAGATGGAATGCACTGTTCTTAGATTAAATGCACCGCTCTCGGATTAAATGTACCGTTCCCGGTTTGAATGCACCGATCTGGTTTGCAATGCACCGACCCCGGCCGCTCTATGGGTCAATACGCAATGCCCCCGACCCGCTGTCTGCTCCGGGCCCGCCCCAGCAATGGCCGCCACCCGCACTCCCGGGGTCACAAAGCACCCGCGGTCAGAATAGAGCGCTTTCAACGCCGCGAGGGATTCTGGGAGCGGCGGCCGCCATTGCTTCCATTAGAGCCAGCAGAGGACAGGGGGAGAGTCCACAATAGAACCAGAGTTAGGGGAGAGAAGGCAGGGGGAGAGTCTACAATCGACCCAGAGTTAGGGGATAGGAACAGAAGTAGGTGATTCAGCCCCTTGAGCCTGCTCCACCATTCAATGAGATCATGGCTAATCTGCGACCTAACTCCATATACCCGCCTTTGCCCCATATCCTTAAATTCCTTTGGTTAACAGAAATCTACCAATCTCAGATTTCAAATTAACAATTGACCCAGCATCAATTGCCATTTGTGGACGAGAGTTCCAAACATCTACCACCCTTTGTGCATAGAAGTGTTTCCTAATTTCACTCCTGAAAGGTCTGGCTCTAATTTTTAGACTATGTCCCCTAGTCCTAGAATCCCCAAGTAGCGGAAATAGTTTCTCTCTCTCTACCCTAACTGTTCCCCTTAATATCTTGAAAACTTCGATCAGATCTCACCTTAACCTTCTTAATTCTAGGGAATACAACCCTAATTTGTGTAATGTCTCCTCGTAACTTAACCCTTGGAGTCCGGGTATCATTCTGGTAAACCTACGCTGCACTCCCTCCAAGGTCAATATATCCTTCCTAAGGTGTGCTGCCCAGAACTGCTCACAGTACTCCAGGTGTGGTCGAACCAGGGTTTTGTATAACTGCAGCATAACTTCTACCCCCTTGTATTTTAGTCCTCTAGATATAAAGGCCAGCATCCCATTAGCCTTTTTGATTATTTTCTGTACCTGCCCATGACCCAGAATTGGGAGAATGGAGGGAGGGGGGAAAGATTTTTTTATTCGTTCCTGGAATGTGGGCATCGCTGGCAAGGCCAGCATTTATTGCCCATCTCTAATTGCCCTTGAGAAGGTGGTGGTGAGCCGCCTTCTTGAACCGCTGCAGTTCGTGGGGTGAAGGTCCTCCCACAGTGCTGTTGGGGTGGGAGTTCCAGGATTTTGACCCGGCGACGATGAAGGATCGGCGATATACTTCCAAGTCAGGATGGTGTGTGACTTGGAGGGGAACTTGGAGGTGGTGGTGTTCCCATGCGCCTGCTGCCCTTGTCCTTCTAGGTGGAAGAGGTCGCGGGTTTGGGATATGCTGTCGAAGAAGCCTTGGCGAGTTGCTGCAGTGTATCTTGTAGATGGTACACACTGCAGCCAGGGTGCGCCAGTGGTGGAGGGAGTGAATGTTTAAGGTGCTGGATGGGGTGCCAATCAAGCGGGCTGCTTTCTCCTGGATGGTGTCGAACTTCTTGAGTGTTGTTGGAGCTGCACTTATCCAGGCAAGTGGAGAGTATTCCATCACACTCCTGACTTGTGCCTTATAGATTGTGGAAAAGATTTCGGGAGTCAGGAGGTGAGACACTCGCTGCGGAATACCCAGCCTCTGACCCGCTTTTGTTGCCACAGTATTTATGTGGCTGGTCCAGTTAAGTTTCTGGTCAATGGTGGCCCCTCAGGATGTTGATGGTGGGGGATTCGGTGATAGCAATGCCGTTAAATGTCAAGGGGCGTTGATTAGACTCTCGCTTGTTGGAGATATTAATGGCCCAGAAATTCGGGTCGGGGGCTTCCCACGGGTGCAAGCCCCCAACCTGCACTTATCTACCACGCCGGCTGTTGAGCTGTGAGCCCCCGTGGAATTGCGATCCTGGGCCTCCTCCAACTGCCGGCGCGCAGTGCTTGCATATCCCAGGGACGCAGTTCGTTCAACGCGTCCCCTGGGATCACGTGGGCCATGGAGAGCCAATGGTAGCAGGGAATGCTTCATTCATAAGTTTGACAGGAACCTATAAATACTATAAGCCCCAAAACATCACTAAATCTTCAAATAAATAAAAAAAATCACATTTTTAAAATAAACTATAAATTACATGAAATAACTATTTTAAACAATAATTTAAATTTTTGAAAAAATTAATTACATTTTCTAACGGGGCTAAAAATAAACTTACCTTTCTTTAAAGTATTTAAAAATAATAAACCTGTGGAAAAAATGTTTTATTTTAATTAATTCACCACTTACCTTGTTAAAAGCAGGCCTTGCGGCTGCTTTTTACATGTCTAACTTCTGGAGACTTACCTTCCCGGAGAAACCTGGAAAAAAAATGTAAGTTCGATGCGCACGCGCTGCCTCTCCGGCGCACGCGTTCGACTTCTGAACCCCTTCTTTCAGGGGAACGGAAGTGCCGGTTTCCCATGCATGCGCAGTGCATGCAGGAAACCAGCACTTCCATTGGGCTTACGGGCGAGTACCCCATGCGTACTCACCCGTGGAGGCCCAAATTTCTGGGCCATTGCCTGGCACTTGTGTGGTGTGAATGTTACTTACCACTTATCAGCCCAAGCCTGAATGTCATCCAGGTCTTGCTGCACGCGGGCATGGACTGCTTCATTATCTGAGGAGCTGCAAATGGAACTGAACACTGTGCAATCATCAGCGAACATCCCACTTCTGACCTTATGATGGAGGAAAGGTCATTGATGAAGCAGCTGATGATGGTTGGGCCTAGGACACTGAGGCTTAAACTGCCCTGAGGAACTCCTGCAGTGAAGTCCTGGGGCTGAGATGATTGACCTCCAGCAACTAGCAACTAGCAACTACAGATCCAGTTGTTGTGGTCCACGTAGGTACCAATGACATAGGTAGAACAGAGAAAGAGGTTCTGCTGAAGGAGTATGAGCAGCAAGGGGCTAAATTAAAAAGCAGAAGCACAAAGGTAATAATCTCTGGATTGCTACCTGAGCCACAAGCACATTTGCATAGGGTAAATAAGATCAGAGAAATGAACGAGTGGCTCAAAGACTGGTGTGGGAGATTCATGGAGCACTGGCGCCAGTACTGGGGTAAGAGGGAGCTGTTCCGTTGGGACGAGCTTCACTTGAACCATGCTGGAACTAGTGTCCTGGTGAATCGAATAACTTGGGCTGTAGAGAGGGCTTTAAACTAAGTAGTGGGGGGGAGGGCTCAGGTGAGCGGGAATTTAAAAAGTCAAAGAGAAGGAAGAAGGCAATAGAGCAGGGTAGCAATGGGGGTAATGGTAACCAGAGTGTGACAGGAAGGGACAGAACGTATAAAAGTAAGAGTGCATCAGAAAGTGGGGTCAAAGCACGGAAAAATAGTAAAAAGGCAAAATGAAAAGCTCTTTATCTGAATGCACACAGCATTCATAACAAGATAGATCAATCTATCAATCAATCATTGGGAGCAGCAGTGGGAGCGGACCAACCTGTGAGGGAACAGGCGAAGGAGGAGCGAGGAAATAAAGCCCGAGGCTCGAGGCCCAGACCGAGCTATTGGGAGCAGCAGTGGGAGCGGACCGACCTGTGAGGGAGCAGGCGAAGGAGGAGCGAGGAAATAAAGCCCGAGGCTTGAGGCCCACACCAGGCTGAGGGCCTCTCTGTCAATCTGGGCATAGTTACGCTCGGCTGCAGTTAACGAGCGTGACGCAAAAGCTATCGGCCTCTCTGAACCATCAAGGGATTTATGTGACAGTACCGCTCCAACGCCGTAGGGAGAAGCATCACACGCCAGTCTTATCGGTAGTGATGGGTTATAGCGAGCCAATACTTCTCTTGAAGTGATCAGGCCTTTACACTTCTGAAAGGCCCGCTTACATTCATCGCTCCATTTCCATGCTACTCCAGTTTGTAGCAGGGCGTTCAGTGGGTGCAGAATTGTGGACAAATTTGGCAAAAACTTATGGTAGTAATTCACCAATCCGAGGAATGACCTCAGTTGCGACACATTTTCAGGCGCTGGAGCCTTAACTACCGCTTCAATTTTGTCAGGGGACTTATGTAACCCCTCTTCATCAATCACGTGGCCACAATACGATATTTGTTTCTTAAAAAACTCGCACTTGGGGCGATTGGCTCGTAGCCCATGTTCTCTTGGTCTAGTGAGCACCTGCTCTAGGTTGGCAAGGTGTTCACTGTCATTTTCACCCATCACTAGGATGTCGCCCAAGTAACACTGAGTCCCCGGAATCCCTTGCAGGACTTGTTCCATCGCTCTTTGCCATATAGCCGGAGCTGATGCAACTCCGAATACCAGTCGATTATACTGGTAAAGACCTTTGTGAGTGTTTATCGTGAGATATTTCGTAGAGGATTCTTCAACCTCCATCTGCAAATATGCTTGCGCTAGGTCAATTTTTGTAAAACGCTTCCCTCCAGATAGTGAGGCGAAAATATCTTCTATCCTCGGAAGAGGATATTGTACTGTGTGAAGGACTGGGTTCACAGTCACCTTGAAGTCCCCACAGATGCGAACCTTCCTTGGCTCCTCAGACTTATTGTTTAACGTTTTCTTCATGACAGGAACGATGGGTGTCGCCCACTCGCTCCAGTTTACCTTAGTTAATGTAGTGTATGTGCCTTTAAGAGCCCCCTGTGTACTGTAATGCCGGTAATGGCCACTCGGGCTATATAAGCCTGTATATTGTGTTGTATCAGTTGGTTCACCTCCAGACTTTGTTCAGTAAACACCTGTAAACCAACTCCTGCATTCCGTGTCTTCATTAACACACGGATACAACAGTGGCGACGAATTGGAAACGGACTTACCTGCAATTCGGCAGCACCTCAAGGAGATCGATTCCTCAGACGAAAGTCGAAAGAAAACAAGAAAGAAAGGGAAAAGCTGTGGTTTCACCAGCTAGCCGAGCTGGTAGCAGGTACTGCAATAATCCTTCCTGGGCGGCGGGCTGGGGCTCAATCGGCTGGCTCTGCAGCGGGGCCGAGCAGCGAAGGCGGAGGCAAACAGAGACGGAGGGTGGAGCACTCGGGAGACGGCCTGCGCTGCAAAGCAGGTCGGCATTCGGACCAAGCAGAGGGAGGGAAAAGTCCCAGAGAGTCCGGCGGGAATGAGTCTCCACCTATTAAAAATACCTGTGTTAAAAAAAAAAAAAACGCGGAGAACAGCGTTGTCAGCAGCGGCAGCGGCGGGAAAGCACGGGAGGCGCCATTTTTTTTTCTGCGGGGAAGAAAGGAGAGCGTGGGAGGCGCCATTTTTTTTCCAGGATGCCTAAGACTGACAGGGTCACTGGCAAGGCTTGGAAGCTAAGCAGAGCCAGGCCTGGTCAGTACCTGGAGGGGTGACCATCAGGGAAGACCAGGTGCAGAAGGTCACGGAAGGAGCCCCGAGGAGGGGCGGTTGGTGAGAAGGTCACGGAAGGAGCCCCGGGAGGAGCAGCTGGTGAGCAGGCCCGGGCGTTGGGCTGAAGATTGTCGGACAGGAGGAATGGTGGAAATGGAATGGCGGCGCGCACAGACGCAGCGGCTTTGCTTCTCCCAGGACGGTGCTATTTACGTTTAATGTTATTGTTATTTGTACTGGACTCATGGGAGCTTGCAAGATCACATTTTGTTGTCACAAGTGTGCATTGTACAATGACAATAAAGTTGAATTATTATTATTATTATTATTATTATTATGTGGAAAGGATGGAGAAATATTGCACAGCGAATGAAATAAAAGATGATAAAAAGGCATCGGTACTTCTAAATCTAATGGGCGCAAGGACATACGGGCTGTTACGAAACTTAATCACTCCAGCCAAACCGATGGACAAGAATTTTAAGGAGATTGTTGATACCCTACACTGCCAATTCGGGACAGAACTGGTAGATTCTCTACGAGACAAATTCATCTGCGGTCTCCTAAGTGAAGGAACACAAAAAAAGCTACTTTCTGAGAAAGATTTGACACTGGACAAGGCTTTCAGTATGACTGTATCATACGAAGCAGCAGCAAGAGGAGCTGCAGAGATACAGCAAAAGCCACAGGACTTCGGCACCCATGAAATGACACAGGGTTTTGAGAGATGTTATCGCTGCGGCAGATCCACCCATGCCCAGAGGGACTGCTGGTTCAAGGACAAAGCATGCAGGCAATGCGGAAAGATGGGACACATTACACGTGTATGCCGATCTGGAAATAAAAAATCCACTGACAGAAAAAAAATCAATAAGGAAAAGTACAGAAAGGTACAAATGATGACGGACAGTAGCTCCAAAGACCAGAAGAGCAATAGCGACTCCGGAAACAAGAGACTAAGCTCTCTCAAATTACATAATGTAATTGCCAAAGAAGATTACCAGACCATTTGGGTTACCCTCACGATAGCGGGGTCCCCAGTTAAAATGGAGCTAGATACAGGATCAGCCCTAACCGTCATAAGTCGACGGGATTACGAGCGGCTATTTCCGCATATACCTTTGAAAGACACATCCATTATCTTGAAAACATATACGGGGCAGAAAGTATACCCAAAAGGGAAAATAACAGTGCATGTTGTATACAACGACAAGGAAATACAGAAGTTGTATTTATACGTTCTGCAAGATGGTGGTCCACCGCTGTTGGGACGTGAATGGATCAGGAAGATACGTTTAGACTGGCACTCCATTCAGGCACTGACGGTGACCAGTAAGAAAAAAAATGATGATGACGTCATACCTGAACGATTAAAAGACATCTTGGCCAACGCCAAGGAAGTGTTTCAACAGCAACTAGGAACCTTGAAAGGCATCACCGCCTCAATAAAAGTGGAAGATGCGGCAATTCCCAAGTTTTTTAAGGCAAGGCCGGTGCCATACGCAATTCGTCCAGCAGTCGAGGCAGAGCTGGAGAATTTGGAAAAGGCAGGCGTATTATCCAAGATAGATTGGAGCGAGTGGGCAACACCCATCGTCCCGGTCATGAAGAAAACGTTGAATAATGATAAATCTGAAGAACAGAGAAAAATTTGCATCTGTGGGGACTTCAAGGTGACTGCAAACCTGGTCCTTCACATGGTACAGTATCCTCTTCCGAGGATAGAAGATATTTTCGCCTCACTATCCGGAGGGAAACGTTTCACCAAAATTGACTTGGCACAGGCATATCTACAGATGGAAGTTGAAGAGGCCTCTTAAAAAGTATCTCACGATAAACACACACAAAGGCCTGTACCAGTACAATCGACTGGTTTTCGGAGTAGCATCAGCTCCAGCTATCTGGCAAAGAGCTATGGAGCAAGTCCTCCAAGGGATTCCGGGGACTCAATGCTACCTAGACGACATCCTTGTAACAGGAGAAAACGACAACGAGCACCTTGCCAATTTGGAGCAGGTGCTCACTAGGCTGAGAGAACGGGGCCTACGAGCAAATCGCCCCAAGTGCAAATTTTTCCAGAAACAAATATCATATTGTGGCCATATAATTAACGAAGAAGGGTTGCATAAGTCACCTGAAAAAATTGAAGCGGTCATAAAAGCCCCAGCACCTGAAAATGTCTCACAATTAAGGTCGTTCCTGGGGTTGATAAATTACTATCATAAATTTTTACCGAACTTGTCAACTGTTCTGCACCCTCTCAACGAACTGCTACAAACGGGAGTAATTTGGAAATGGAGCGAAGACTGTAAACGTGCCTTCCATAAATGCAAAAGCTTGATCACGTCCAAGGAAGTTTTGGCTCATTACAACCCATCACTGCCAATCAGGCTGGCGTGCGATGCATCCCCTTACGGCGTAGGAGCGGTATTATCGCATAGATTCCCTGATGGCTCGGAGCGGCCGATAGCTTTTGCGTCACGCTCATTGAACTCAGCTGAGCGTAACTATGCCCAGATCGACAGGGAAGCACTCAGCCTGGTATGGGGAGTGAAGAAATTCAACCATTACCTACACGGACAAAAATTTACCTTGTTGACTGACCATCAACCCCTCGTCTCCATATTCAACCCTAAAAAGGGTGTTCCCATTATGACAGCGCAAAGGCTACAGAGGTGGTCCCTTTTCCTAGGGGCACACCAATATGACATAGAATACAAAGGATCAAAACAGCATGGGAATGCTGACGGTTTATCGCGCCTACCGTTGCCAACGGTAGAAGAGGCACCTACAGTAGACCCAGTGGAAATGTTCCACTCAACCATAGTGGAATGTCTACCAGTAACAAATTCTGCCATTGAAAAGGAAACGAGAAATGACCCAACTCTCTCACGAGTCTACGATTTAACGGTGAAGGGATGGCCAGCACATGGCGAACTACTGTTGCCAGCATTCTCGCAAAGAAGAGAACAGCTGTCAGTGTGCCGAGGAGCCTTGATGTGTGGATCCAGAGTGGTGATTCCACCCAAACTCCAGGATAAAGTGCTAAAGGAGCTTCACGAGGGGCATCTGGGTGGAGTGAAAATGAAGAACCTAGCCAGAGCGTTTGTGTGGTGGCCAGGTATCGATGGAGACATCGAAGAAATGACCAAGAGCTGCCTAGGATGCCAGAAGGTCCAAAATGCCCCACCACAAGCCCCTCTACATCCATGGGAGTGGCCCTCATCTCCATGGCAAAGGGTACACATCAACTTTGCTGGTCCATTTATGGACTCAATGTTCTTAATCGCGGTTGATGCACACTCCAAGTGGCCGGAGGTAATAAAGATGTCCTCCACCACCACGGAAAAAACCATCAGAGTATTAAGGACCATATTTGCCAGGAATGGGCTGCCTGAACAGATCTGTTCTGATAATGGACCGCAATTTGTGTCCGAAGAATTCAGGAAGTTCTTAAAAAACAATGGGGTTAAGCACTACACGTCCGCCCCATACCATCCCGCCACCAATGGATTGGCTGAAAGGTTTGTCCAGACCTTCAAGAAGGCCATAAAGGCCATGGGTAATGAAGACATAAAACTTCAGCATAAGGTAGATAACTTCTTGTTTGCATACAGGAATGCAACACATGTGGTTACAAACCAAACTCCCGCCATGATGTTCTTCAATAGAAGCCTAAGATGCCGGCTGGATTTGATCAAGCCCAACATCAGAAGGGACATGGAGAACCGGCAATTTCAAGGCATGAATGAAAGGCCAACTAGAACCTTCCAGATAGGTCAACAAGTTTTGGCCCGGGACTACCGTACCGAGAAATGGCAGCCTGGAACTATTTGCACACGACTAGGACCGCTGATGCATACCGTGGACATTGGAGAATGCATAATAAGACGCCATGCTGACCAGATCATAGAGTCATCCGAAAAGGGACAACCTACACCACAACTCTATACGCCTAATGATGAAGAAGCGATACCCATAGTATCTACCTCCAATCCGGTGATACTGGAACCAGATGAACCCGACACTGGCATTCAAGCCGAATCAGCCTTGCCAAAAGAACCTACTACACCACCAGAAACTACTACACCACCGAGGCGTTATCCGGACCGAGTCAAGAAGCCTCCAGAGAGACTGACTTATAATTGATTAACTGCAGCAATGTGTAGATTATTGTTCTTGTAACATGTAATTAATGATTACTTAAAATATTATGTGCTGGTTGGCTAAAAGGGGAGGAATTGTAGTGTATGTGCCTTTAAGAGCCCCCTGTGTACTGTAATGCCGGTAATGGCCATTCGGGCTATATAAGCCTGTATATTGTGTTGTATCAGTTAGTTCACCTCCAGACTTTGTTCAGTAAACACCTGTAAACCAACTCCTGCATTCCATGTCTTCATTAACACATGGATACAACAGTTAACACGCCTGCATTCTCCAGATTCTCCAGCTCTGCCTCGACGGCTGGGCGAATTGCATACGGTACCGGTCTTGCTTTGAAAAACTTGGGAATTGCATTCTCTTCTATTTTTATCGAGGCGGTTACGCCTTTAAGAGTTCCCAGTTCTTGTTGAAATACCTCTTTAGCGTTAGCCAAGATTTTTGACAATCGTCCAGGTGTGACGTCGTCATCCTTTTTACCAGCCACCGTCAGTGCCTGAATGGAGTGCCAGTCTAAACTTATCTTTCTGAACCATTCACGTCTCAATAACGGTGGTCCACCATCTTGCAGTATGTACAGATACAATTTCTGTATTTCCTTGCCGTTGTATTCGACAGGCACCCTTATTTTCCCTCTGGGGTATACTTTCTGCCCCGTATATGTCTTCAAGACAATGGATGTGTCTTTCAAGGGTATGTGTGAGAATAGCCGCTCGTAGTCTCGTCGATTCATGATGGTCAGGGCTGATCCTGTATCCAATTCCATTTTGACTTGGGACCCTGCTATCGTGAGGGTGACCCAAATGGTTTGGTGATCCTCTTTTGTGATTCCATTGTGTAGTTTGAGATAGCTTAGTCTCTTGTTCCCGGATTCAGTATCGCTCTTCTGGTCTTCGGAACTACTGTCTGTCATCTTTTGTACTTTCCTGTACTTTTCCTTAGTAGTCTTTTTGTTGTCGTTAGTCTTCTTCCCGGACCTGCAAACTCGTGCAATGTGTCCCATCTTTCCGCATTGCCTGCATGTTTTGTCCTTGGACCAGCAGTCCTTCTGGTCATGGGTTGTTCTGCCGCAGCGATAACATTTTTCAAATCCCCGTGTCATTTCATGGGTGCCGTATTCCTGTGGCTTTTGCTGTATTTCCGCAGCTCCCCTTGCTGCTGCTTCGTACGATACTGCCACGCTGAAAGCCTTATCTAGCGTCAGCTCTTTCTCTGAGAGTAACCTCTTCTGGGTTCCTTCACTCAGGAGTCCACAGACAAATTTGTCCCGTAGGGTATCTGCCAGTCCTGCTCCAAACTGGCAGTGCTTTGATAGCTTGCATAGTTCCGTAAGGTAATCAGCATTGCTCTCATCTTTATGCTGATTTCTCTTGTGGAATTTAAATCTTTCTGCTATCAGCAGCGGTGTAGGATTTAGGTGTTCCTGTAGGATATCAACAATTTCGTTAAAACTCTTTGCCATCGGTTTGACTGGAGTGATCAGGTTCCACAATAGGCCGTACGTTCTTGCGCCCATTAAGTTTAGTAGTACCGATGCCTTTTTCTCATCGGCTACTTCATTTGCCTTGCAATATACTTCGACTCTTTCCACATACGTGGTTCTAATCTCTTTTACTTCTTTTGTTTCTTTTATTCTTTTGTCCGATCGCAGCCCTGCCTCCGATCCAATTTCTTTTCGTTCCAGTTTTGAAGAAGGGTTCGACTCGAAACGTCAACTCAAATTTCTCTCCACGGATGTTGCCTGACCTGCTGAGTTTTTCCAGCATTTTCTGTTGTTAGCATGGGAATGCTGATGGATTGTCATGCCTACCGTTGCCGACGGTGGAAGAAGCACCTGCAGTGGATCCTGTGGAGATATTCCACTCGACCATAGTCGAATGTCTACCTGTGACGAATGCGAACATGGAAAAGGAAACACGAAATGACCCGACACTCTCCAGGGTCTATGATTTAACGGTGAAGGGATTGCCAGCACATGGCGAACCACTGTTGCCAGCATTCTCACCGAGAAGAGAACAGCTGTCAGTGTGCCGAGGAACCTTGATGTGTGGATCCAGAGTAGTAATTCCACCCAAATTGAAGGATAGAGTGCTCAATGAGCTTCATGAGGGTCATCTGGGAGGGGTAAAAATGAAGAACTTAGCCAGAGCGTTTGTGTGGTGGCCGGGAATCGATAGAGAAATCAAAGAGATGACCAAGAGCTGTACAGGATGCCAGAAGGTCCAAAACGCCCCACCACAAGCCCCTCTACATCCATGGGAGTGGCCCTCATCTCCATGGCAAAGGGTACACATTGATTTTGCTGGTCCATTTATGGACTCGATGTTTTTAATTGCGGTGGATGCACATTCAAAGTGGCAAGAGGTAATAAAAATGTCCTCAACCACCACAGAAAAAACTATCACAGTCTTACGAACCATATTCGCCAGAAATGGGCTGCCTGAACAGATTTGCTCTGACAATGGACCACAGTTTGTGTCTGAAGAGTTCCGGAGGTTCTTAAAGAACAATGGTGTTAAGCATTACACATCCGCCCCATATCATCCAGCCACCAATTGATTGGCTGAGAGGTGCATTCAAACATTCAAGAAGGCTATCAAGGCAATGTGTAATGAAGACATACCCCTACAACACAAGGTGGATAACTTCGTTTGCCTACCGGAATGCGACACATGCGGTTACCAACCAAACTCCAGCCATGATGTTCTTCAATCGAAGACTAAGATGCCGCTTGGATTTGGTTAAGCCAAACATCAGAAGAGATGTGGAGAACAGGCAGTTTCAGAATATGAATGAAAGGCCAACCAGGAGTTTTAAGATAGGTCAACAGTTTTGGCCTGGGACTACCGCACAGAGAAATGGCAGCCAGGAACGATCTGCACACGGCAAGGACCTCTAATGTATACCGTGGACGTGGAGAGAACATTGTAAGATGCCATGCTGACCAGATTCTAGAGTCACTGGAAAACGTCAAATCTACACCACGATCCTATACACCTGGTGATGAAACCGAAGTACCAATTGCATCTACCTCAGAATCGGTGATATTGGAAGCAGACGAACCAAACAACGACGTTGATCCTGAATCAACTTTGCCAGAAGAACCTGATACCCCAAAGAGGCGTTATCTGGACAGAATCAGGAAGCCTCCTCAAAGACTGAATTTATAATTGATTAACTTCAGCTAATGTATATAGCAATGTAATTGTAAATATGTTATTTAATTATTAATCGAATGTTATGTACTGTTTAGCTAAAAGGGGAGGAATTATAGTGTATGTACCTTGAAGAAGGAACTATATTCTGCAGCCCTGTATACTGCAGTACCAGTAGTGACCACCCCTGTATATAAGCCTGTGTAGTAACCTTGCATGGTAGTTCCAGTTTTGTCTCCACTCAGTAAACACCTGTTGTAACCTACTCCTGCAGTCCGTGTTGTAATGATCAATAACATGTCATTCTATAGTGGACACTAGGTGGACCCATAGAGCTGTGTAGAGCTGTATATAGCTGTATGTATAAGACTACACTACCCAGCTGTATGTATATTAAGACTACATTACCCATGAGGCACTAGGCTACCCACAAGGCAGCAGTCAAGATGGAAGTCTCTACAGACACTGTACCTAGTCCACATGTGCTCAATAAAGTAACTAGCAAAAGCTAGCTGTGTTCATAATAAGAATGTCTATTTATTAATGAACATAAGATGGTACCAGGATGGTGAAGATCTGCTGAAAATTGTGAAAAGCGACATGGAGAATTTGAAGCCACCAGAGCGTTTGAAACTCACAGGAAACATCGACTACAATTGGAAGACTCTTAAACAACAATTCGAACTCTACGTTGCAGCCATCGGATTCGGTACGAAGCCAGACGCAAGGAAGATAGCGTTGCTGCTTACGGTTGCAGGCCCACAGGCGATAGAGGTATTTAATACATTTGTATTTAATCCAGAGGAGAACAGAGAAAAATTAGAAGATGTGTTAAAAAAAATTTGATGCACATTGCTCTCCCAAAAAGAATGACGTATGAAAGATACATCTTCCGTTCTCGGACACAGCAGCAACATGAGACTTTTGATAGCTTTATAACTGACCTGAAACTGAAAGCACAGACATGTAATTTCTCTGAGCTCAAAGCATCCATGATTCGTGACCAGATTGTGTTTCGTATTCATGATAAAAAAGTCAGGGAATGTCTGTTGAGAGAAACCGAACTAAATTTGGAAAATGCGGTGAAAATATGCCAAGCCAGCGAGCTAGCTCGAAAGCACACGAAGACTTTCAGTGAAATCAATAATGATGCGATTGTAATGAGTGATAATGCTGCTGTCGGTGCTGTGTCCTACAAGGGGAAGAAACGTGGGCAGAACAGAAATGAAAAGCAATCGGAGGATGAAATTTTTAATTGTAAATGCTGTGGTTACAAACATCAGTTAAGACAATGCCCAGTGTTTGGAAAAATGTGCACAAAGTGTAACGGAAAGAATCACTTTGCCAAACAATGCTTTTCAAAAGTAAAACAACGAAAGGGCAACAAGTTAATGTGATTGAGGACACTGATTTAAGTGAGACATTTTTTGTAGGAATGGTGTCATGTGACGATATCAAAAAAGATACAGAAAATGTGCAGCCCTCAGAAATGGACAATGCTGAACATAAAGTCATTGCAGTAAAAGTGGACAAATGGATGATCCCACTGCAGATAAATGGAGCATTAGTTACATTGAAACTGGACACTGGGGCAAAAGCAAACTTAATCAGTATGAGCGACATAAAAAAATATGAAAGAAAAGCCCAAAATACAGAAAAAGTCAGTACTACTGAAGAGCTATAATGGACAGAAAATAGATAGCTTAGGTGTATGCAGACTTAAAGTGACAGTCAAAGACAAAGTGCATCATCTCATGCTTTCTGTTGTGGCTGAAAGACTTGATTCGATACTAGGTGACAAAGCTTGTGAAGACTTAGAACTGGTCAAGAGAGTCTACCGTATAAACTGTGCCATAAGCAGACCAGATGACTCAGGTGATGAAGCAGAGAGCCCATCAAGGATGAAAAGGCCAAAGGGTATCCATGTCTTCAAAAAGCCTAGTTTCTCCAAGAAGAAAGAAAAAGATTTTAAGGTCAAAGAGAAGCCAAAAGAAGAAAAGCACAAAGAGGAAAAACACAAGGAGAAAAAGTCCAAAGATATAACCGCAGCAGATGTTGTTAAGCAGTGGAAAGAGAAAAAGAAAAAGAAGAAGCCTGCACCAGAGCAGGAAGCAGTTCCGGTGGATACTCCTTCTTCCCTCAGGCCAATCTTTGGTGTTCCATTAGCCGAGGCTGCTGAGAGGACTATGCTGTATGATGGGATCCAGCTGCCAGCAGTTTTTTGAGAGTGCATTGACTACATTGAGAGTTATGGCATGAAGAGTGAAGGAAACACTGAAACCCTCTCCAAGCAAAGATCGCAAGGAGACCTCGATCTATACAAGAGCAGATTGATGACAATGCCGCAACTACATCTTGTTATTCACCGCCAGAACAATCTCATGAAGACACATCAGACTTACCCGTGTTGAGAAGATCCACACGTGAAGTAAAAGAGCCTGATAGACTTAATCTTTGAGTACAATGTAAAGCTTTGAAAATGTGTTGACTGTTTTGAAAATGTTTATGTTTATAGAGCACTAACAAAAGTGTTACTGATATTATCTTTATTGTTTTCTTGAAAGTTGATTGATATTGATTTTGTTAAACCTCAAAGAAAGGGGGATGTAATGATCAATAACATGTCATTCTGTAGTGGACACTAGGTGGAGCCGTAGAGCTGTGTAGAGCTGTATATAACTGTATGTATAAGACTACACTACCCAGCTGTATGTATATTAAGACTACATTACCCATGAGGCACTAGGCTACCCACAAGGCAGCAGTCAAGATGGAAGCCTCTACAGATACTGTACCTAGTCCACATGTGCTCAATAAAAGTGTCTAGCAAAAGCTAGCTGTGTTCATAATAAGAATGTCTATTTATTAATGAACATAAGACGTGTCTCAATTACACATGGACGTTACAGACCTGTGAGGGAGCAGGTGAAGGAGGAGTGAGGAAATAAAGCCCGAGGATCGAGGCCCAGACCGAGCTATTGGGAACAGCAGTGGGAGCGGACCGACCTGTGAGGGAGCAGGCAAAGGAGGAGCGAGGAAATAAAGCCCGAGGCTCAAGGCCCAGACCGAGCTATTGGGAGCAGCAGCGAGAGCGGACCAACCTGTGAGGGAGCAGGCGAAGGAAGAGCGAGGAAATAAAGCCTGAGGCTCAAGGCCCAGACCGAGCTATTGGGAGCAGCAGCTAGAGCAGACTGATCTGTGAGGGAGCAGGCAAAGGAGGAGTGAGGAAATAAAGCCCGAGGCTCGAGGCCCAGACCGAGCTATTGGGAGCAGCAGTGGGAGCGGACCGACCTGTGAGGGAGCAGGCGAAGGAGCGAGGAAATAAAGCCCGAGGCTCGAGGCCCAGACTAAGCTATTGGGAGCAGCAGCGAGAGCGGACCAACATGTGAGGGAGCAGGCGAAGGAGGAGCGAGGAAATAAAGCCCGAGGCTCGAGGCCCAGACCGAGCTATTCGGAGCAGCAGCGAGAGCGGGCCAACCTGTGAGGGAACAGGCGAAGGAGGAGTGAGGAAATAAAGCCCGAGGCTCGAGGCGCAGACCGAGCTATTGGGAGCAGCAGTGGGAGCGGACCGACCTGTGAGGGAGCAGGCGAAGGAGCGAGGAAATAAAGCCCGAGGCTCGAGGCCCAGACCGAGCTATTGGGAGCAGCAGTGGGAGCGGACCTACCTGTGAGGGAGCAGGCGAAGGAGGAGTGAGGAAATAAAGCCCGAGGCTCGAGGCCCAGACCGAGCTATTGGGAGCAGCAGTGGGAGCGGACCTACCTGTGAGGGAGCAGGCGAAGGAGGAGTGAGGAAATAAAGCCCGAGGCTCGAGGCCCAGAGCGAGCTATTGGGAGCAGCAGTGGGAGCGGACCAACCTGTGAGGGAACAGGCGAAGGAGGAGTGAGGAAATAAAGCCCGAGGCTCGAGGCCCAGACCGAGCTATTGGGAGCAGCAGTGGGAGCGGACCGACCTGTGAGGGAACAGGCGAAGGAGAAGCGAGGAAGTAAAGCCCGAGGCTCGAGGCCCAGACCGAGCTATTGGGAGCAGCAGTGGGAGCGGACTGACCTGTGAGGGAACAGGCGAAGGAGGAGCGAGGAAATAAAGCCTGAGGCTCGAGGCCCAGACCGAGCTATTGGGAGCAGCAGCGAGAGCGGACCGACCTGTGAGGGAACAGGCGAAGGAGGAGCGAGGAAATAAAGCCCGAGGCTTGAGGCCCAGACCGAGCTATTGGGAGCAGCAGCGAGAGCGGACCGACCTGTGAGGGAGCAGGCGAAGGAGGATCGAGTAAATAAAGCCCAAGGCTCGAGGCCCAGACCGAGCTATTGGGAGCAGCAGCAGGAGCGGACCGACCTGTGAGGGAGCAGGCGAAGGAGGAGCGAGGAAATAAAGCACAAGGCTCGAGGCCCAGACCGAGCTATTGGCAGCAGCAGCGAGAGCGGACCGACCTGTGAGGGAGCAGGCGAAGGAGGAGCGAGGAAATAAAGCCCGAGGCTCGAGGCCCAGACGGAGCTATTGGGAGCAGCAGCGAGAGCGGACTGATCTGTGAGAGAACAGGCGAAGGAGGAGCGAGGAAATAAAGCCCGAGGCTCGAGGCCCAGACCGAGCTATTGGGATCAGCAGTGGGAGCGGACCGACCTGTGAGGGAGCAGGCGAAGGAGGAGCGAGGAAATAAAGCCCAAGGCTCGAGGCCCAGACCGAGCTATTGGGAGCAGCAGCGAGAGCGGACCGACCTGTGAGGGAGCAGGCGAAGGAGGAGCGAGGAAATAAAGCCCGAGGCTTGAGGCTGTAAGGGTCACAAGGATCCCAAGGACACAGCAGGGTCCCAGAAAGCTGCGGATTGCCCGAGCTAAGAAGGGGGCATTTCCCCAGAAACCTGTTTAAACTGTGTGATTTTGAAATGTGTGTGCGTGGTAATTTCTAGTTTAAGCTGAGGGGAAGGTGGGAGTCTCCCAGTTGGGGAGAGGCCATACAAGAACCTCTACCCAGAGTTGGAAGGGGTCCCCGGACCCCGGAAAGGAGGAATTTTTGGATCCCATGAAAAACATTTTCTTTAAAAAGGCAACACATCATTCTCAACCGACAGAACATTCCAGAAGGAAGGGTGAACTGGGGGCCATTAGCATCTAAAGGCCCTGGTCACCCCAACCCAAAACACCAGATGCAACACCTCTACAGGGCAAGAGCTCAACCCAAAACAAACCTCACAAAGAGGGAACAGACTGGTCAGAGCCAGGAGCTTCCAAAGCCAAACAAGACAAAGGAAAAGGATTAACGGACAATCTAGTCTACACTTCGCACCTACTCACACTTTGAGCACCGGACTGGACACAAAGGGACAGCCATCACCGGACCATTATTGGTATCTAAAGACAAAGGACTCTCAAGCCCAGATACAGTATAACTGGGGTGAGAATCTCACAGACAGCATGTGCGTGTGGAGGCAGAGTCGAAGGAACGCCCGACGAGAAGGAAGGAAGAAGAAGCCCGCGGACCACGGAGGCATCGGAACCAGAGACCGGAGAGCGAGGGGGGAGAAAAGCGCGCTGTTCCGGACCAAAAGTGTTTTCAAAACCGTACGGAAGGGGACTGTGAGTATGAGCTTTCCTCAATGAGGATCACCCCACTTAGTGATAGGAGGATGGGAGGCTTGTGGTAATAGGAATAGGGTTTAAGGTCATTTTAGTTCAGTTTCACCCTATGTTTTCCCTTCCCAGAACGATTGGTTAAGTTTAAAGTTCTATGTTTAAGGTGCTGTTTTAAGAACTTGTTCAGGTTTAAAGACATCAAGGAACTTTCAGTGGGAAGTGCTGTGTGGAGTTCGGTACTGAGATTATTGCCTTGCTTGTGTTTCACGTGTCCAAATAAAGTGAGTTGTATCTTTTATCCGGTGTCTGCTTCTGGTTACTGCAATTTGAATCTGTCACAAATGTCCAAGCTGTAATTCGCGTTGTAGAACAGTAGTGGGGGAAGTGGGATTCGAAACCTCACGCCAGTAATTTGGGGGATGAGCTGCAATTGGGAATGAGCAGTTAGATTAAGTGGGACAGGCTGAAACTCTGCCTGGGGTTGTATCTGGTATAAACAACCAAGAAGCACTTACTCAGAGAAATTCTCTGAGGACTGTGATTTGCTATAAACAGTCAAAAGCCCCAAACTCCTCAGGGACTGTACATCAGCCTGAGGTACCCAGGACTACCTGGGTGTAAGATAACCCCCCTTACAAAACCCAGACGGAGCTATTGGGAGCAGCAGCGAGAGCGGACTGATCTGTGAGAGAACAGGCGAAGGAGGAGCGAGGAAATAATGCCCGAGGCTCGAGGCCCAGACCGAGCTATTCGGATCAGCAGTGGGAGCGGACCGACCTGTGAGGGAGCAGGCGAAGGAGGAGCGAGGAAATAAAGCCTGAGGCTCGAGGCCCAGACTGAGCTATTGGGAGCAGCAGTGGGAGCGGACCAACCTGTGAGGGAGCAGGCGAAGGAGGAGTGAGGAAATAAAGCCCGAGGCTCGAGGCCCAGACCGAGCTATTGGGAGCAGCAGTGGGAGTGGACTGACCTGTGAGGGAGCAGGCGAAGGAGGAGCGAGGAAATAAAGCCCCAGGCTCAAGGCCCAGACCGAGCTATTGGGAGCAGCAGCGAGAGCGGACTGACCTGTGAGGGAGCAGGCGAAGGAGGAGCGAGGAAATAAAGCCCGAGGCTCGAGGCCCAGACCGAGCTATTGGGAGCAGCAGCAGGAGCGGACTGACCTGTGAGGGAGCAGGCGAAGGAGGAGCAAGGAAATAAAGCCTGAGGCTCGAGGCCCAGACCGAGCTATTGGGAGCAGCAGCAGGAGCGGACTGACCTGTGAGGGAGCAGGCGAAGGAGGAGCAAGGAAATAAAGCCTGAGGCTCGAGGCCCAGACCGAGCTATTGGGAGCAGCAGCGAGAGCGGACCGACCTGTGAGGGAGCAGGCGATTTAAAGAATAACATAAAACAAGGAATAACGATACAGGAAAGCAGGGAAATGATTGGTTGGTCAGTACTTTTCTGTTTTCTTGGGCATTGGTTTAAATTAAGAGCCGGAATTTAAAACTAAACATTCAAAACTTAAACACTTAATTAATTAAAGATGTTGTAGCGGTACCACCGAGTGTCCCTTACTTACCGGACATAATTCCCTTTAACGCGATGACGTGGGCGAACGCGATGACGCGGGTGAACGCGATGACGCGGGCAAACGCGATGACGCGGGTAAACGCGAGCCGGCCCAGCTCGGCCTCCCGCTCCCGCGACGGCCGCCGGCCCAGCTCGGCCTCCCGCTCCCGCGACTTCAGCCGCAATGGCCAGCTGCAGTGCCGGGTGCCGGGTAAACGGGATGATGTCACGTTGCACATCACGTGACCGTCCCAAGCGCGGGCAAACGCAATGACGTCATCACGCAATCCACGGGACTGCCGAGTCAGTCCTCGTGGCGGCCCCGCTGGGGAAAGACCTGTTCCATGGCTCTCCTGCTTCGATCTACGTTGTTTGCTATATTTCATCTAATCCAACATTAAAGTCCTGTTTGTTGTTCTTCCGAGTCAAGCTCCGTTATTTGTTAGGAATACGACAATTCCTACACGAAAGAAGCACGCCGGGAAGCTACAGCCGTTTCGCTCAGCTACCGCAACACTGGGAGCAACAACACCCTCGTGCTTTGTCCTGGTAGAAGCCCCGTTCGCCCTGTGCAACATCGCTACGGCACAGACCACGTATCTGGATACGGTCTCCGTTTTCGACAGCTCTACCGACTTTCGGAGCGTCAGCCTCTTCAACAACCCCACGGCAGAACAGCAAGTATATCACCCTCACAGCGCGGGTACAGCACGTTTACGGGCTCACAGGATCGGAGCGCGCCCCGGCGGAGAGGCCACGAGGACTCGGTCCTCGCAAACCACCCCTCGCAACCCACGAGGACTCGCCCGTCGCAATCCACGAGGATTTGCCCCTCGCAACCCACGAGGACTCACCCCTCGCGACCCACGAGGACTCGCCCCTCGCAAACCACGAGGACCCATCCCCCGCCGATGCCGCACCAGCCCATCAGCCTGCTGGTCTGTCTTTTCTACCACGCTTTTCGGCGCGACGGCGAAGCATTGCTGCCCTCCTGGCAGTTTTTCCCCCTACCGAAATCAACAACAACTAAAAGCGTTGCCGCCCTCTCTACAGTTTTCCCCTCAACAAAAGCAAACATCTACTGATGCTGCGACCATCGAGGACGGGTCCAATGGGCATCCCGCGGCCGCGATTGGCCACGCGAAAATTGCTGTCATCACCGATCACTGATCAACGCAGCAATGGTTCACTCTCTTCTGTGTTACCATAGTAGCACTACGGCACACACCATTCCGTGCGTTCCCGACTGCCGGAGAGTTCGCTCGCCTGTCGGCAAGTTCACCGACCTGCCCAGACCCACGTTTCTTTCCTCCTGGATCACCCGTTCGGCATTCCTGCAGATTTCGTCAGACTGGGGACCTTTTCCCAACAATGACAGAGCCATGGTCCGCGTCTGCCCAACCTGCCAGTCGCTATGACGCGGCCAGCTGTTTCGCCCCGGCACCCGCTTCGAACCACGGGCTACAGAGGTCACATGCTTCCACGGTCCTTCACATGGCTGAATACGTTTTATTCGCCATGACGCCACGGTCCTTCGCAAGGCTGGATACGTTTTATCCGCCATGACGCACGCAAGGATCCGCTCACGACCAGCACATATTTGGACCGCGCCCGCCAAGTCGAGACAGCACGACCACCGAGACCACCCATCGTCGTTACGCCAACCCAAGTACGACCGCCCGCCAGACTGTCAGCCACCCAGCAGTCTCCGTCTCGAGACTACAGGAGTCGTTCGGACAGGCTCGTCAGACCATCTCATCGTTTGACACCGACCGTTAAAGCGAATTCTGGGGGGGGCGCATGTAGCAGTACCACCGAGTGTCCCTTACTTACCGGACATAATTCCCTTTAACGCGATGACGTGGGCGAACGCAATGACGCGGGTGAACGCGATGACGCGGGCAAACGCGATGACGTGGGTAAACGCGAGCCGGCCCAGCTCGGCCTCCCGCTCCCGCGACAATCGCCAGCCCGGCTTGGCCTCCCGCGACGGCCGCCGGCCCAGCTCGGCCTCCTGCTCCTGTGACTTCAGCCGCAACGGCCAGCTGCGGTGCCGGGTGCCGGGTAAATGTGATGACGTCATCACGCAAGTCACGTGACCGTCCCAAGCGCGGGCAAACGCAATGACGTCATCACGCAATCCACGGGACTGCCTACTCAGTCCTCGTGGCATCCCCGCTGGGGAAAGACCTGTTCCATGGCTCTCCTGCATTGATCTACGTTGTTTGCTGTATTTCATCTAATCCAACATTAAAGTCCTGTTTGTTGTTCTTCTGAGTCAAGCTCCGTTACTTGTTGGGAATACAACAATTCCTACAACGTTAGAGATGGCAGGGCAGGCGATGTGTTACTGCTGCAACATGTGGGAGCTGGTGGACACCATTGAGGTCCACGGCGACCACATTTGCGGTAAGTATTGGTTGCTCGAAGATCTTTGGCTCCGTGTTGATGAGCTGGAGTCCGAGCTTCAAACACTGCGATACATCAGGGAGGGGGAGAGTTACCTGGACGCTGTGTTCCAGGAGGCAGTCACACCCCTTAGATTAATTCATTCAAATTTGGTCCGTGGTCAGGGACAGGTGGGTGTGACTACGAGCGAGGCAGGTATGGGGACCCAGGAGGTAGTGATGGAGGAGCCTCAGCCCTTGCTCTTGTCCAATAGGTAGAAAGTTCTTACTCTCTGTGTGGGCGAGAGCAGGGACTGCAGGGAGGATGAACAAACTGACCACAGCACCATGGTACAGGGAGCCATTCAAGAGGGGGCAGCAAAAAGAAATGTGGTAGTGGTAGGGGACAGCATAGTTAGGGGGATAAACACTGTTCTCTGCAGCCAAGAGCATGAGTGAAGGCTGTGTTGCCTACCCGGTGCCAGGGTTAAGGACATCTCCTCCAGGCTGGAGAAGAACTTGGAGTGGGAGGGGCAGGATCCAGTTGTCGTGGTCCATGTAGGTACCAATGACATAGGTAGGACAAAGAAAGAGATTCTGCTGAGAGAGTTTGAGCAGCTAGGGACTACATTAAAAAGCAGAACCACAAAGGTAATAATCTCTGGATTATTACCTGAGCCACGAGCCACGAGCAAATTGGCATAGGGTCAAGAGGATCAGTGAGATGAATGCTGTTATGTCCGTGTATCTTAATGTTGTGTCCTTCAATAATCAGACAACAGACTGCAGGGAACGATTCAACAGGTGTTTACTGAATGAGGGTTACTCTAGAACAAATTGTACAGATCACTACTCAGGGTTTATATACAGGTGTGGTCACTGCCGTTACTACAGTATACAGGAGCTGTAAAAAGTAGTTCTCTCCCTTAAGGTATATATACATTACATACATTACAATTCCCCCCCTTTTAGATTAACAGTACCATAATACTCACTTAACAATTAACATTTTTAATATGCAATGTTATATGAAAATAGTCCATTCATATATTCAGTCTCTGGGGAGGCTTCCTGATTCTTTCTGGATAACGCCTTTCCCGAGTGTCTCGCTCTTGGTGCGGAGGCGATTCTAGCACCCTGTCGTCAGTTGATTCATCAGCTTCCAATGCTATTGTTTCTGAGGTAGATGCGACCTGCACGTCGGGTTCCTCACCAGGTACGTATGGCAGAGACATAGGGTTGACTCGTTCCTGTGACTCTAGGATCTGGTCAGCATGGTGTCTCACAATGTTCTCCCCAACATCCACTGTGTACATTAGTGGCCCCTGCCGTGTGCATATCGTTCCTGGTTGCCATTTCTCTGTTCGGTAGTCGCGGGCCAAGACTGGTTGCCCTACATTGAAGCTCCTTGTCGGCTTCTCATTGATGTGCTGGAATTGCTTACTCTCAACATCTCTTCGTACATTTGGTCTGAGCAAATCCAGACGAGATCTCAACCTTCGGTTAAAGAACATCATGGCCGGGGCCTGGTTGGTGACTGCATGTGGCGCATTTCTGTAGGCTAACAGGAAATTGTCCACCTTATGCTGCAGTGGAATGTCGTCATCGCACATGGCCTTTACTGCTTTTTTAAAGGTTTGTACGAACCTCTCATCCATTCCATTTGTGGCTGGATGATACGGGGTGGCTGTGTAATGCCTTACCCCATTCCTTTTCATAAATCTTCGAAACTCTTCGGACACAAACTGTGGTCCGTTATCAGAGCAAATCTGCTCTGGCAAGCCGTTCCTGGCAAAAATGGTCCGTAGGACTGCAATAGTTTTCTCCGTGGTGGTGGAGGACATTTTGATCACCTCAGGTCATTTCGAGTGCGCATCCACGGCTATTGAAAACATTGAGTCCATGAATGGACCAGCAAAATCAATATGCACCCGTTGCCATGGAGATCAGGGCCACTCCCATGGGTGTAGAGGGGCATGTGGTGGTGCATTTTGGACCTTCTGGCATCCTGAGCAGGTCCTCGATTTGCTGATCGATCCCCGGCCACCACACATAAGCCCTAGCAAGGCTTTTCATTTTCACCCCTCCCAGATGACCTTTGTGAAGCTCATTGAGCACTCTCTCCCTTAACTTGGGTGGAATTACCACTCGGGATCCACACATCAAGGTCCCCTGGCATACTGACAGCTGTTCTCTTCTGGATGAGAATGCTGGCAACAGTGAGTCGCCATGTGCTGGCCATCCCTTCACCGTCAAATCATATACCCGAGACAGTGTCGGGTCATTTCGGGTCTCCTTCTCTATACCAGCGTTAGTTACTGGCAAGCATTCAATTATAGTCGAATGAAATATTTCAACAGGATCCACTGCTGGTGCTTCCTCCGCAGTAGGCAGTGGCAGGCGTGATAGCCCATCAGCGTTTCCATGCTGTTTCGTGCCCTTATACTCGATTTCATATTGGTGCGCCCCCAGAAAAAGGGACCATCTTTGTAGCCGTTGCGCAGTCATCACCGGAACGCCCTTCTTTGGATTAAAGATGGAGACAAGTGGTTGGTGGTCAGTCAGCAAGGTGAACTTCTGCCCGTGCAGATAGTGATTGAACTTTTTCACTCCCCACACTAGGCTGAGGGCCTCCCTGTCAATCTGGGCGTAGTTACGCTCGGCTGAGGTTAGTGACCAAGACGCAAAGGCTACTGGCCTCTCCGAGCCGTCCGGGAATTTGTGCGACAGCACCGCTCCAATGCCATAGGGTGATGCATCACACGCCAACCGAATTGGTAGTGCTGGGTTGAAATGAGCCAACACCTCTTTTGATGTGATCAATTCTTTGCACTTCTGGAAAGCTCGTTTACATTCGTCATTCCACTTCCATGGTACCCCCGTTTGCAGTAGGGTGTTCAGTGGGTGTAGTACGGTAGACAAATTCGGCAAGAACTTATGGTAGTAGTTCACCAGCCTGAGGAATGACCTCAGTTGTGACACATTTTCCAGTGCTGGAGCCTTGACTACTGCCTCAATCTTTTCAGGGGACTTATGTAACCCCTCTTTATCAATAACGTGGCCACAATACGAGATCTGCTTCTGGAAAAACTCGCATTTGTGGCGATTAGCTCAGAGCCCATATTCCTTCAATCTAGTGAGCACCTGCTCCAGATTGGCGAGGTGATCACTGTCATTTTCGCCCGTGACCAGGATGTCATCCAAATAACACTGGGTCCCTGGAATCCCTTGCAGGACTTGTTCCATTGCCCTTTGCCAAATAGCCGGAGCTGATGCTACCCCGAACACCAGCCGGTTGTATTGGTAGAGACCTTTATGAGTGTTGATCGTGAGGCGCTGTTTCGAGGCTTCTTCTACCTCTATTTGCAGGTACGCCTGGGCCAGATCAATCTTAGTGAAGCGTTTCCCTCCAGATAGCGAGGCGAAAATATCTTCAATCCGCGGAAGCGGATATTGTACAGTGTGAAGGACTGGGTTCACTGTCACCTTAAAGTCCCCACAGATGCGAACCTTCTTTGGTTCCCCAGGCGTATTACTCAACGACCTCTTCATTACAGGAACGATGGGTGTAGCCCACTCGCTCCAGCCCACTTTGGACAGTACTCCTGAACGTTCCAAACCTTCCAGCTCTGCTTCGACGGCTGGGCGGATCGCCTTAAAAAACTTTGGGCTTCCATTTTCCTCTATTTTGATTGTCGCTGTTATGCCTTTTAGTGTTCCGAGTCCCTGCTGGAACACTTCTTGTGCGTCAGTTAGCATTTTTGACAGTCGTCCAGGTGTGACGTCGTCATCCTTTTTGGCATCTACAGTCAGTGCTTGTATGGAATGCCAATCTAGCTGTATCTTCCAGATCCATTCACGTCCTAGTAGTGGTGGTCCTCCATCTGGCAATACATATAGGTCAATTTTTGGTGTTTCCTTGCCGTTATATATAACATTCACCCTTATTTTTCCTTTGGGGTAGACTTTTTGCCCCGTGTACGTCTTCAAGACAATCTTTGTATCTCTCAAGGGTATATGTGAGAATAGCCGCTTGTAGTCCCTTCGGTTTATGACTGTTAGGGCTGATCCTGTGTCCAATTCCATTTTCACTTGGACTCCTGCTATCTTGAGCGTGACCCAGATAGTTTGGTGATCCTCCATTTTGATCACATTATGTAGTTTCAGACAACCCAGCTCCTTGCTTCCGGAGTCTGTATCACTCTTCTGTTCCTCTGAACTACTCTCCGTCACCTTATGTACCTTCTTGTACTTCTCCTGTGGAGATTTCTTGCTGCTGGTTTTCTTTCCCGACCTGCAGACTCTTGCTATGTGTCCTACTTTTCCACACTGCCTGCACACTTTGTCCTTGAGCCAGCAATCATTATGGTCGTGTGTTGTTCTGCCGCAGCGATAGCACTTCACTGTTCCGTATGACATTTCATTTGTGCCATATTGTTGCGGTCTCCGTTTTATCTCTGCAGCGCCCCGTGCTGCTGCTTCGTGTGATACTGCAATGCTGGAAGCCTTGTCCAGCGTAAGATCCTTTTCTGATAGAAGCCATTTCTGGGTTCCTTCACTTTGAAGCCCACACACAAACTTGTCCCTTAAAGTATCTGCTAGTCCCGTTCCAAACTGGCAGTGTTTTGATAGCTTGCGCAGTTCCGTTAAATACTCAGCATTACTTTCATCTTTATGCTGGTTCCTTTTGTGAAACTTAAATCTTTCTGCTATCAGCAGTGGTGTGGGGTTTAAGTGGTCCTGTAGGATTGACACTATGTTTTCAAAATCCTTTTCTACTGGCTTCTCTGGGGTTACTAGGTTTCGTAGTAAGCCATATGTTTTTGCACCCATTGAATTCAACAATAGTAGCGCTTTCTTGTCATCTGGCACTTCATTCACCTTGCAGTATACTTCTATGCGTTCGACATATGTCGTCCAATCTTCGACTTCATTGTCGAACGCTGTGATACTGCCACTCTTCGGCATTTTTGGGTGTGGTTAGACTGGCTTAAAATGGCGTCTCCCACGCTTTCCTTTCTTCCCCGCTGCGGCTTAAAATGGCGTCTCCCGCGCTGCTGCCAACGCCACTCTCGGCGGTCCTCGTGGCAAATGGCGATGCCCTGTGGGTTTTGTGCGTTGTTCCTGCGCTGCTGCCAACGCCGCTCTCTGTGGTCCTCGTGGCAATGACAGCGCCTCATGTTTTCCTGCGTGCCTCTCTCCCCCGTTGACGCTGCTCGGCCCTTGAACACCGGCTGCGCTCTGTGCGTTTTCCTGCGCGCCTCTCCCCCCCATTGACGCTGCTTGGCCCTTGAACACCGGCTGCGCTCTGCTCTCTCTCGCCTCTCTCCCCTGTTGACGCCGCTTGGTCCTGAACACCGGCTGCACCCTGTGCGCTCTGCCCTCTCTCTCTCCCCCATCGACGCTGCTCGGCCTTTTTCTGTGACGCTCGGTTGGGCTCTAGCCCGTCGCTGTCCGGGAATGGTCTGCACAGTACCTGTTGCCAGCCCGTTTCGCTGGACTACCGTGACTGGAAAGCCAAGCCTGGCTCTCGACAGCCTCCCCTGCGATGCTCAAATCTCCGCTGGATGACTGGGCGGTTGCCCGTGGTCGACGCCCGTGCTTCTGGACTCGACCTCCTTCCACTGTACTCCAGGAGCGAATCCCTGGGAGGCGATGCAGAGTTGCAGGTAGGTTCGAATCTGCCTCGTCGCCAATGTTATGTCCGTGTATCTTAATGTTGTGTACTTCAATAATCAGACAACAGACTGCAGGGAACGATTCAACAGGTGTTTACTGAATGAGGGTTACTCTAGAACAAATTGTACAGATCACTACTCAGGGTTTATATACAGGTGTGGTCACTGCCGTTACTACAGTATACAGGAGCTGTAAAAAGTAGTTCTCTCCCTTAAGGTATATATACATTACATACATTACAAATGCGTGACTCAAAGATTGGTGTGGGAGAAGTGGGTTTCGATTCGTGGAGCACTGGCCCCAGTACTGGGGAAAGAGAGAGCTGTTCTGTTGGGACAGACTACACCTGAACCATGCTGGGACCAAAGTTCTAGCGAATTGAATAACTCGGGAGGTAGATAGGGCTTTAAACTAAATAAGAGGGGGAGGGTCCCGGTGAAGAGAAATGTAGAATGCTAAAGAGAAAAGACAAGGAAGCAGTGCAGGAAAGTGATTGGGGTAAGGATAACCAGATTGTATCAGGAAGGGACAGAGCGTACAAACAAAAGGGTGCACTAACAAACAGGGTCTGGGTAAGAAAAAATGGTAGTAAGACAGATAGGGCCATAGTACAAAAAAATGTTAAGATGTCTAAAAATGTTAAAAAGACAAATCTAAAGGCACTGTATCTCAATGCACGAAGCATTCGTAATAAGGTAGACGAATTAACAGCGCAAATAGATGTAAACGGATACGATATATTTGCGATTATGGAGACTTATAAATCTCATCAAGAAACTACCTATGAAATAACGCTGGACGGCCAGCTGGTGGCACCGTCCAAGGTGTATAAATACTCGGGCGTGGGCCCCAGCTTGCCGTCCAGCGTTATTTCATAAGTAGTTTCTTGATGATGAGATTTATAACAGAGACATGGCTGCAGGGTGACCAAGGCTGGGAGCTGAATATCCAAGGATATTTAATATTTAGGAAGGACAGGCAAAAAGGAAAAGGATCTAGCGTTGTTAGTAAAGGATGAAATCAGAGCAACAGTGAGAAAGGATATTGGCTCAGAAAATCAAGATGTAGAATCAGTCTGGGTGGAGCTAAGAAGCACCAAGTGGCAGAAAACATTGGTGGGAGTTGTCTTCTTCTTCTTAGGCAGTCCCTTGGAACCGAGGATGACTTGCTTCCACATTAAAAATTAGTTCTCAGGTGACTGATGAGTCCAATGCGGGACCTACAGTCTCTGTCACAGGTGGGGCAGACGGTGGTTGAAGGGGCGGGTGGGTGGGGTGCTTGGGTTGACGTGCGCTCCTTGCGCTGCCTGCGCTTGGCTCCCGCTTGCTCCCGGCTGTTAAGTCTGTGTGTTCTAGTTGTATTTAAGATTAATTACTGACACAGACTACAAGAATAACGTTTCAACAGGTCTTTACTAGTTGGAGGTCAGGGCTATACTAACAGCAATATCACTACACAGTACTTATATACCGGTGGTCACCACCGGTATTACGTATACAGCAGCCAGAAAAGTAGTACATCTCTTAAGGTGGAACAGGTTTAAGTTCTCTTAAGGTGGAACAGGTTACATACACCACAATCCTCCCTTTTTAGCTTAACAGTCATATCCCCATTTAACATAACATAATAACATATATATACATATATATAACTTCAGGTATAAACAGTTCAAAGGTTCAGTCTCTCAGGAGGCCTTCTGATTTGGGTTGGATAACGTCTTTCAGTGGTCTCTGATTCTTGTTGCTGAGGTGACTCCTCTAGTTGGTTTCCTATGTATTGGACGTCATCATCAGGTACATTCCCTGCCAAGGTAGATGCTTCAGGTTCATTAACGTCTTCCACAGTTGTCTCTGTCGCAACCATGGGTTCGACCCTTGCTCTCGATTCTACCAGTTGATCCGCATGACACCTTATCACATTGTTACCAATATCTACTGTGTACATCAGAGGTCCTTGTCTGGCCCGACTGCCATTTTTCGTTTCCATAGTCCCTTGCCAACACTGGTTGTCCTACGTCGAAACTTCGAGTGGTCTTGTTATTGATATGCCGGAACTGTTTGTTTTCCACTTCCCTCCGCACATTTGGTTTTAACAAGTCCAACCTGGACCGCAACCTCCTGTTATAAAACATCATGGCAGGACTTTGGTTAGTTACTGCATGAGCGGCGTTTCGATATGCCATTAGGAAATTGTCCACCTTGTGTTGTAGCGGAATCTGATCATCGTTCATGGCCTTTATTGCCTTTTTGAATGTTTGGACAAATCTCTCGGCCAACCCGTTTGTCGCCGGATGATATGGGGCAGAGGTATAATGTTTCACCCCATTCTTCTTTAAGAATTTTTGGAAGTCTTCCGACACGAACTGTGGTCCGTTGTCCGAACATATCTGTTCTGGCAATCCGTTCCTTGCGAATATTGTTCTTAACACCGCAATTGTCTTTTCTGAAGTAGTGGTATTCATCTTGATCACTTCTGGCCATTTGGAATGTGCGTCCACCGCAATTAGGAACATGGAGCCCATGAATGGACCAGCAAAGTCAATATGTACGCGTTGCCATGGGGCTGAAGGCCATTCCCATGGGTGTAACGGTGCGATCGGAGGTGCATTTTGCATTTTTTGGCACCCAGCGCAGCTTTTCGTCAACTCCTCCATCTGTTGGTCAATACCCGGCCACCATACATAAGCCCTAGCAAGACTTTTCATCTTAACTCCCCCCAGATGACCTTCATGCAGTTCCTTTAGAACTCTTTCCCTTAACTTGGGAGGAATAATCACTCTTGTCCCGTACATCAAAGTACCATGGCAGACGGACAGCTGGTCTCGCCTTGCCGAGAATGCCGGTAACAGAGGATCACCATGTGTTGGCCATCCCTTCACTGTCACCTCGTAGACTCGGGACAGTGTCGGGTCGTTCCTGGTTTCTCTTTCAATACTTGCATTGGTGACTGGTAAACACTCGATGATGGTCAAATGAAATAACTCAACAGGGTCAACTTTCGTCGTCTCTTCTTCTTCAGGTAGTGGCAGGTGCGACAGCCCATCAGCATTGCCATGCTGCTTTGTACCTTTGAATTCTATTTGATATTGATGTGCCCCTAGGAAAAGGGACCATCTCTGGAGTCTCTGTGCTGTCATCACCGAAACACCCTTCTTAGGGTTAAAAATGGATACCAACGTCTGATGGTCTGTCAGAAGTGTGAATTTTTGGCCCTGCAGGTAATGATTAAACTTCTTCACTCCCCATACAAGGCTGAGAGCCTCCCTATCGATCTGCGCATAGTTGCGCTCAGCGGAGGTCAATGATCTGGATGCAAACGCGACTGGCCTTTCCGTGCCATTTGGCAACTTGTGTGAGAGTACTGCCCCAATACCATATGGAGAAGCATCACAAGCCAACCGAATAGGCAGTGTCGGGTTGAAGTGAGCCAACACTTCCTCTGAGGTGATCAATTCTTTGCTTTTGCGAAATGCCTTCTTACAGTTTTCGCTCCATTCCCATGGTACCCCCTTCTGTAAAAGAGCGTTCAGCGGGTGCAGTACCGTGGATAGATTCGGTAGAAACTTATGGTAATAGTTAATCAATCCTAGAAACGACCTCAACTGAGAGACATTATCTGGAGCGGGAGCCTTTACAACTGCCTCTATCTTGTCAGGAGACTTATGAAGCCCCTCCCGGTCAATGACATGACCACAGTACGAGATCCGCTTCTGAAAGAACTCACATTTCTGCCGATTAACTCGAAGTCCATACTCTTTCAGTCTGTTGAGCACCAGTTCCAAGTTTGCGAGGTGTTCTTCATCACCATCTCCTGTAATCAGAATATCGTCCAGGTAACATTGTGTGCCTGGAATTCCCTGTAATACCTGCTCCATGGCCCTCTGCCAAATTGCTGGAGCCGATGCCACTCCAAAAACCAACCTATTATACCGGTACAAACCTCTATGCGTGTTGATCGTGAGGTACTGGCGTGACTCTTCTTCAACCTCCATCTGCAAGTACGCCTGCGCCAGGTCTATCTTGGTGAAGTGTTTCCCACCAGACAACGAAGCAAAAATATCCTCAATCCGCGGAAGCGGATACTGCACCGTGTGAAGCACCGGATTAACGGTGATCTTGAAGTCTCCACAGATGCGAACCTTCCCTGGTTCTCCTGGCTTGTTGCTCAAAGGACGTTTCATAGCGGGAACAATGGGCGTAGCCCACTCACTCCAATCTACCTTAGACAGTACACCTGAACGTTCTAGAGCTTCCAGTTCCGCTTCTACAGCAGGTCGTATTGCATAGGGTACCGGTCTGGCTTTGAAAAATTTTGGGTGTGCATGTTCATCAATCTTGATGTTTGCCGTAATTCCTCTCAGTGTTCCCAGTCCCTGCTGGAACACCTCTTTAGCATCATCCAATATTCTGGACAATCGTTTAGGTTTGACATCTGTTTCCCCGGAATCTACCGTTAGTGCCTTTAAGGAGTGCCAGTCCATATTCATTTTCCTAATCCACTCCCGTCCCAGTAGTGGTGGACCTCCTTCAGGTAGCACATATAAGTCCATTACTTGGCTTTCTTTGCCCTTGTGGACCACTTTTACCTCTATCTTTCCGATGGGGTACACTCTTTGCCCCGTGTATGTTTTCAATATAATCTCCGTATCCCGTAGGGGAATATGTTGGAATAACCTTTTGTAATCTTTCTTATTCATGACCGTCAATGCCGATCCAGTGTCCAATTCCATCTTTACTTGGACTCCTGCTATCTGAAGAGTGACCCAAATTGTCTGGAGATCTGCATCCTTACCAACGTTGTGTACCCTTAAGCTACCCAGTTCATTACTGCTGGCGTCTGAATCTGACTTCTGTTGGTTCGAACTGTTCTTTGTCACCTTGTGTACCTTTATGTATTTTCCTTGCGGTGACTTTTTGTTGCTGGTCTTCTTTCCTGACCGGCATACTTTAGCTATGTGGCCAAGCCTGCCACACGTTCTGCATTCTTGGTTTTTAAACCAACACTGGTTCTGATCGTGCGTTGTCTTTCCACAACGATAACATTTTACAGTACTCAAAACCAATTGATTTGTACTGAGTTCCGGTGACCGTAGCTGCATTACTGCCGTGACTCTCGCTGCGGCTTCGTGTGATGCTGCCATAGTGACCGCTTTCTCAAGCGTCAGCTCATTCTCCTCGAGCAGTCGCTTTTGTGTATCTTCTTTTAATAATCCACACACAAATTTATCTCTTAGCGCATCTGTTAGTCCTGTTCCAAACTGACAGTACTTTGCTAGCTTACGCAATTCCATTAAATATTCAGCATTGCTTTCATCTTTCAGCTGCTTTCTGCTGTAAAATTTAAATCGTTCCACTAGCATCAGCGGCGTGGGGTTTAGATGATTTCTCAGGACAGTAACAATCTCCTCGAACGTCTTCTCCGCCGGTTCATCTGGTGATAAAAGGTGTTTCAATTGCCCATATGTCTTCGCACCCATTAAGTTTAATAAAGTTAGTGCTTTCTCATCATCTGGGATTTTATTTGCTTTACAATAATTTTGTATGCGTTCTACATACGTGGCCCAATCTTCGATGTCGCTATCAAAGGTATTAATGTTCCCATGTTTAGGCATCGTTGCAATTTTTTTTAGTGATTTCCCTTTTTCCAAGGTGGCGGCTTCCCGCTCTTGTCTTCATCCTCCGCCTACAAAATGGCGGTTTCCCGCGCTTGACGGTCTTTCCCGCACTCGCCTTCTTCACCCGCTGGCTGCAATGGCGTTTGGCGTGCCGCTGCTGCTCCCCTTTCCCAGCGGTTAGTAACTCCCCTGACGCTGTCTCCGCTTCACCGCGGCTCCCTCGGGCATTCGCGCTTCCCCGATGTTGCGCCTCGCAGCCCTTCTTGCAGCCCGGTTATTAGCACCAGCTGCGTTCGCCTTCACCGCGGCTCTCGCACTTTCAGTCGCCCCAGATGCTGCGCCTTTTTGGCCCGAATGCGGCCCGGCCCTTATCACCAGCCGCGATCGATGTCCCCGCGCTGCGCCTTTTGGCCCGAATGCGGCCCGGCCCTTATCTCCGGTCGTGATCGATCTCACCGCCCTTATTCCTCCGTCTTCCCTCCCCGTCTGTACAGCCAACGCGGCCGACTTTCTGCTCGCGTCGCTGACCGGCTTACCCACCACCGAGGTAGAAGGAAGATAGCTGACTGCCGCTGATGGAGGCTTCGAGTTCAGGATATCTTCTGCACTCCGGGTTCTCGATGCCTGCCGCGCGACGTGTCTTCCAGCAGGGTGATGAGGGTGGATGCCTCTCTTCAACGCCCGTTCTGTGGACGAAGCCGCCGTGGATATAAACTGCCGCAGGGTAAGAATCGGACTCGTCGCCACTGTTAAGTCTGTGTGTTCTAGTTGTATTTAAGATTAATTACTGACACAGACTACAAGAATAACGTTTCAACAGGTCTTTACTAGTTGGAGGTCAGGGCTATACTAACAGCAATATCACTACACAGCACTTATATACCGGTGGTCACCACCGGTATTACGTATACAGCAGCCAGAGAAAGTAGTACATCTCTTAAGGTGGAACAGGCTTAAGTTCTCTTAAGGTGGAACAGGTTACATACACCACACCGGCGAAGAGACTCGAGCTGTTTGGCACCTTCCCGGATGCTTCTCCTCCACTTTGTGCGGTCTTGGACCAGGGATTCCCAGGTGTCGGTGGGGATGTTACACTTTTTCAAGGAGGCTTTGAGGGTGTCCTTGAAGCGTTTCCTCTGCCCACCTGGGGCTTTCTTGCTGTGCCGGAGCTCTGAGTAGAGCACTTGTTTTGGGAGTCTCAAATCGGGCATGCGGACGATGTGACCCGTCCATCGGAGCTGATCAAGTGTGGTCAAAGCTTCAATGCTGGGGATGTTGGCCTGAGCGAGAACACTGATGTTGGTGCGCCTATCCTGCCAATGGATTTACAGGATCTTGCGGAGGCAGCGTTGGTGGTACCTCGCCAGTGCTTTGAGGTGCCTACTGTACATGGTCCATGTCTCTGAGGCATACAGCAGGGCAGGTGTCACTGCTGCTCTGTAGACCATGAGCTTAGTGCCGGGTTTGAGGTCCTGGTCTACAAACACTCTCTTCCTCAGGCGACCGAAGGCTGCACTGGCACACTGAAGGCGGTGTTGAACTTCGTTGTCGACGTCTGCCCTTGTTGACAGTAGGCTCCCAAGGTATGGAAAGTGGTCCACGTTGTCCAAGGCCTTGTCATGAATTTTGATAATCGGGGGGCAGTACTGTGTGGCGGGGGCAGGTTGGTAGAGGACCTTTGTCTTAAGGATATTTAGTGTAAGGCCCGTGCTCTCGTACGCTTCGGTGAAGGTGTTGATGATGGTTTGGAGTGCAACCTCCGAGTGAGCGCAGACGCAAGCGTCGTCTGCATACTGTAATTCGAAGACAGAGGATGGGACGACCATGGATCTGGACTAGATCCAGTGGGGAGCTTACTGAGGGTGAGATGGAGCATTGCAGCAAGGAAGATCGAGAAGAGCGTTGGTACGATGACACAGCCTTGCTTGACCCCGGCTCATACGTGAATTGGGTCTGTGGTGGAACAGTTAGTCAGGATCACGGCTTGCATGTCGTCGTGAAGCATAATCCCTCATGGTTGACAGTGTCGAAGACCTTTGTGAGATCAAAGAAGGCCATGTACAGCGGTTGGTGCTGTTCCCTGCATTCCTCTTGTAATTGACGTGTGGTGAAGATCATGTCCATTGTGCCCCTTAGTGGGCGGAATCTGCATTGCGACTCTGGGAGGAGCTCTTTGGCCACTGGGAGAAGGCAATTGAGGAGGATTCTTGCGATGACTTTCCCTGTGGCAGACAGCAGGGAAACTCCTCTGTAATTACCGCAATTGGACTTGTCACCTTTCTTGAAGATGGTGACAATTACGGCATCTCTGAGATCCCCTGGCATGCTCTCCTCCTTCCAGATAAGAGAAATGAGTTCATGAATTCGCGCCAGTAGTGCTTCTCCGCCATGCTTTAGTGCCTCGGCTGGGATTCCATCTGCTCCTGAGGCCTTGTTGTTTTTCAGTTGTCGGATGGCCTTTTCAACCTCATGCCGGGCTGGGGTTGTGCTGAGATGGTGGTGGGTAGCATGTTGTGGGATGGAGTTGTGGACACTCGCGTCGAAGACAGAGTCTCGGTTAAGGAGATCTTTGAAGTGCTCCTTCCAGCGGGCACTGACTGCCTCTCCATCCTTGATGAGTACCTCTCCATTCTTGGCCTGCAGTCGGGTAGGGCCTTGGGCGCTTGGGCCGTAGATGGTCTTGACTGCGCTAAAGAATCCACGCATGTCGTGGTTGTCGACTAGCTGCTGGATCTCCTGCACTTTCTCCACCCACCATCTGTTCTTTAGGTCACGAGTTTTTTGTTGGACCTCCGCCTTCAGGCGTTTGTAGAGCTGCTTTCTTGCTCTCGAGTTCTGTTGCTGTTTCCAGATCAGGAATGCCTTGCGCCTGCAGCTTATTAGCTCCTGGATCTCCTGGTCATTCTCGTCGAACCAGTCTTGGTGTTTCCTGGTCGAGTGACCGAGCGTCTCTTTACAGGTGCTGATTAAGGAAGCCTTGAGTGCAGACCAGGTGCTGTGGGCACTCTGTGCCTCTGCATCACTGGGAGTCGTCTGGTTGTTTGTGAGGTGCAGGCTGAATAGGGCTTTCTTAGTGGGGTCTTTGAGTGCTCCAGTGTTGAATTTCCTGCGGCATTGTTTCTGTTGCCGCCGCTGTTTTGGGGCTACATTGATGGAGATGAGAGCGGATTAGGCGGTAGTCTGTCCAGCAGTCATCAGGTCCTGTCATGGCGCGAGTGATGCGGACGTCCTTGCGGTCCCTCACTCGGACGATGACGTAGTCCAACAGGTGCCAGTGCTTGGAGCGAGGGTGCTGCCATGAAGCCTTGTACTTGTCTCTCTGATGGAACAAGGTGCTGGTTATGACAAGGCCATGTTCTAAGCATTTCGACAAGAGGAGGGTACCGTTGGAGTTGGCTTTCCCTACCCCCTCGCTGCCGATCACACCTCCCCAGAGGTCAGTGTCCTTTCCAACTCTGGCGTTAAAGTCTCCAAGGAGGATCAGCTTGTCGCCCGTTGGGACTCGGGACAGGGATTGTTTGAGGCCCCCAAACAGTAGTGGTAATGTAGGGGACGGCATCAAACAGGAAATTAGAGATGCATGTAACAAGGGTACTACAGTAATCATGGGAGACCTTAATCTACATATAGACTGGCCAAACCAAATTAGCAATAATACTGTGGAAGATGAATTCCTGGAGTGTGTATGAGACCAGTACGTTGAGGAGCCAACTAGGGAATAGGCTATCCTAGCTTGGGTATTGTGCAATGAGAAGGACTTAATTAATAATCTTGTTGTGCGGGGTCCTTTAGGGAAGAGTGACCATAACATGATAGAATTCTTCATTAAGAAGGAAAGTGAAGTAGTCCAATCCGAAACTAGGGTCCTAAATCTAAACAAAGGAAACTACGATGGTATGAGGAGTGAGTTGGCTATGATAGATTGGGGAGCTTCATTAAAAGGCATGATGGTGGATAGGCAATGGCTAACATTTAAGGAATGAATGCATGAATTGCAACAGTTATACATTCCTTTCTGGCGCAAAAACACAAAAGGAAAAGTGGCCCAACCATGGCTAACAAAAGAAATTAAGGATAGTATTAGATCCAAAGAGGAGTCATAAAAAGTTGCCAGAAAAAGTAGCAAGCCTGAGGATTGGGAGCAGTTTAGAGTTCAGCAAAAAGGACCAAGAGATTGATTAAGAGGGGAAAATAGAGTATGAGAGTAACCTTGCAAGGAACATAAAAGTGGACTGTAAAAGCTTCTACAAGTATGTAAAAACAAGAAGATTAGTGAAGACAAATGTAGGTCCCTTACAGTCAGAAATGGGAGAATTTATAATGGGGAACAAGGAAATGGCAGAGCAATTAAACAAATACTTTGGTTCTGTCTTCATGGAAGAGGACACAAATAACTTCCCAGAAATGCGAGGGAACCAAGGGTCGAGTGAGAAGGAGGAATTAAAGGAAATTAGTATTAGTAAAAAAATAGTGCTGGAGAAAGCTGATAAATCCCCAGGGCCTGATAATCTGCAACCCAGAGTACTAAAAGAGGTAGCCATGGAAATAGTGGATGCATTGGCTGTCATCTTCCAAAATTCTACAGATTATGGAACAGTTCCTGCAGATTGGAGGGTGGCAAATGTAACCCCACTATTTAAAAAAGGAGGGAGAGAGAGAACAGGGAACTACAGACATAGAAACATAGAAGATAGGAGCAGGAGTAGGCCATTTGGCCCCTCGAGCCTGCTCCGCCATTCGATGAGATCATGGCTGATCATCCAAACTCAGTACCCCGTACCTGCCTTCTCCCCATATCCCTTGATACCTTTAGCTCTAAGAAATATATCTAACTCCTTCTTGAATATATTTAAAGACTTGGCCTCAACCGCCTTCTGTGGTAGAGAATTCCACAGATTCACCACTCTCTGGGTGAAGAAATTCTTCCTCATCGCTGTCCTAAATGGCTTACCCCTTATCCTTAGACTGTGACCCCTGGTTCTGGACTCTCCGACCATTAGCCTAACATCAGTTGTAGGGAAAATGCTAGAGTCTATTATAAAGGATGTGATAACAGGACACTTAGAAAATATCAATGGGATTAGACAAAGTCAACATGGATTTATGAAAGGGAAATCGTGTTTGACAAACCTACTGGAGTTTTTTGAGAATGTAACTGGTAGAATAGATAAGGGAGAACCAGTGGATGTGGTGTATTTGGATTTTCAGAAGGCCTTTGATAAAGTCCCACATAAGAAGTTAGTGTGCAAAATTAAAGCACATGGGATTGGGGGTAATATACTGGCATGGATTGAAAATTGGCTAACAGACAGGAAACAAAGAGTAGGAAGAAATGTGTCTTTTTCGGGGTGGCAGGCGGTGACTAGTGGGATACCGCAGAGATGGGTGCTTGGGCCCCAGCTATTCACAATATATATCAATGATTTGGATGAGGGAACCAAATGTAATATTTCCAAGTTTGCTGACGACACGAAACTAGGTGGGATTGTGAGTTGTGAGGAGGATGCAAAGAGGCTTCAAGGTGATTTAGACAAGTTGAGTGAGTGGGCAAATACATGGCAGATGCAGTATAACGTGGATAAATGTGAAGTTATCTACTTCGGTAGGAAAAACAGAAAGGTAGAGTATTATTTAAATGGTGATAGATTGGGAAATGTTGATGTACAAAGGGATCTGGGTGTCCTTGTACACCAATCACTGAAAGCAAACATGCAGGTGCAGCAAGCAGTTAGGAAGGCAAATGGTATGTTGGCCTTCATTGCAAGAGGATTTGAGTACAGGAGCAAGGATGTCTTACTGCAGTTATACAGGGCTTTGGTGAGACCACACCTGGAGTACTGAGTGCAGTTTTGGTCTCCTTACCTAAGAAAGGATATACTTGCCATGGAGGGAATGCAGTGAAGGTTCACCAGACTTATTCCTGGAATGGCAGGACTGCCGTATGAGGAGAGATTGGGTCGACTAGGCCTGTATTCACTAGAGTTTAGAAGAATGAGAGGGGATCTCATTGAAACATATAAAATTCTGACAGGGCTAGACAGACTGGATGCAGGGAGGATGTTTCCCCTGGCTGGGGGGGTCTAGAACGAGGGGTCACAGTCTCAGGATATGGAGTAGGACATTTAGGACTGAGATGAGGAGAAATTTCTTCACTCAGAGGGTGGTGAACCTGTGGAATTCTCTACCACAGAAAGCTGTGGAGGCCAAGTCACTGAATATATTTAAGAAGGAGATAGATTTCTAGGCACAAAAGGCATCAAGGGGTATGGGGAGAGAGCGGGAATATGGTATTGAGATAGAGGATCAGCCATGATCATATTGAATGGCGGAGCAGGCTAGAAGGGCCGAATGGCCTAATCCTGCTCCTATTTGATGAGTCTATGTAGATGAGTTGATGACACAAATAGGTATAAATGGGTATGATCTGATAACCATTACAGAGATGTGGTTGCAAGGTGACCAAGGCTGGGAACTGATTATTCAGGGGTATTTGACATTTCGGAAGGATAGACAGAAAGGAAAAGGAGGTGGGGTAGCTCTGTTAATAAAGGATGAGATCACTGCAGTCGTGAGAAATGATATTGGCTCAGAAGCTCAAGATGTAGAATCAGTTTGGGTGGAGATAAGAAATAACAAGGGCAAGAAGTCACTGGTGGGCATAGTCTATAGGCCCCCTAATAGTAGCTACACTGTTGGACAGATTATAATGGAGGTTTGTAAGAAAGTTACAGCAATAATAATGGGCAATGTTAATCTTTATTGATTGGACAAATCAAAGTGGTCAAGGTAGCCTCGAAGAAGAGTTCATAGAGTGTATCCGGGATGGTTTCCTAGAACAATACGTTGTGGAACCAACCAGGGAGCAGGCTATCTTAGATCTGGTACTGTGTAATGAGACAGGATTAATAAATGATCTCATAGTAAAGGATCCTCTAGGAAAGAGTGATCATAGCATGGTTGAATTTCAAATTCAATTGGAGGGTGAGAAAGTTGGGTCTCAAACCAGTGTCCTGATCGTAAATAAAGGCAATTACAAAGGTATGAAGGCAGAGTTGGCTAAAGTGGACTGGAAAAATAGATTAAAGGGTAAGACGGTTGATAAGCAATGGCAGACATTTAAGGAGATATTTCATAAATCTCAACAAAAATATATTCCAGTGAGAAGGAAAGACTTTAAGAGAAGGGAGAACCGTCTGTGGCTAACTAAGGAAGTAAAGGATGGTATCAAATTGAAAACGAAGGCATACAATGTTGCCAAGATTAGTGGGAGGCCAGAGGATTGGGAGATTTTAAAAAACCAGCAAAGGACGACTAAAAAATAATAGAGAGAAGATGGATTGTGAGAGTAAACTAGCAAGAAATATAAAAACAGACAGTAAGAGCTTCTGCAGGTGTATAAAAAGGAAGAGAGTAGCTAAAGTAAACATTGGTCCCTTAGAGGATGAGACTGGGGAATTAATAATGGGGAACAGGGAAATGGCAGACTTTGAACAAATATTTTGTATCTGTCTTCACGATAGAAGACACTAAAACCATCCCAATAACACATAATCAAGGGGCTATAGGGAGGGGGGGACTTAAAACAATCACTATCACTAAAGAAAAAAGTACGCGGAAAAATAATGGGACTAAAGGTGGACAAGTCCCCTGGAGCTGATGGCTTACATCCCAGGGTCTTAAAAGAAGTGGCTGCAGAGATAGTGGATGCGTTGGTTGTAATCTACCAAAATTCGCTGGATTCTGGAGAGGACCCAGCGGATTGGAAAACTGCAAATCTAACGTACCAGCGACATAGATAGGACAAGGAAGGAGGTTCTGCTGAGGGAGTTTGAGCAGCTAGGGGCCAAATTAAAAAGCAGAACCACAAGGGTTATTACCTGAGCCACGAGCGAATTTGGCTAGGACAAATAAAATTAGAGAGTTAAATGCGTGGCTCAAAGACTGGTGTGGGAGAAATGGGTTTTGCTTCCTGGGACACTGGCACCAGTACTGGGGCAGGAGGGAGCTGTTCCGTTGGGACGGGCTTCACTTGGCCAGTGCTGGGACTAGAGTCCTGGCAGATCATATAACTAGGGCTGTAGAGAGGGCTTTAAACTAACTAGTAGGGGGGAGGTTCCTAGAGAGCAAATAATAAAAGTGACAACAGAGAAGGTCATAGACTTAGGTAGCAGTGGGGAAATTAAAAACCAGAGCGTGTCAGGAAGGGGCAGAAGGTATGGAGTAAAAGGAAAAGTGATAAAAAGGGCAAAAGCAGGAACTAAGTGTCACAAAACATATTTGAAAGTTCTCTATCTGAATGCACGTAGCATTCGTAACAAAATAGATGAGTTAGTGGCACAAATAACTACACATGGGTATGATCTTGTGGCCATTACAGAAACATGGCTGCAGGGTGACAATGCCTGGGAATTAAACATACCAGGTTATTTAACGATCAGGAAGGACAGGCAGGAAGGAAGGGGAGGTGGGGTGGCTATGTTAATAAAGGAAGGAATCACTGTAATACAGAGAAATGATATTGGGTCAAAAGATCAGGATAATGAAACAGTTTGGGTGGAGATAAGGAATAATAAGGGGAAAAAAGCACTAGTGGGCGTAGTCTATAGGCCTCCGAACAGTGGCAACTCTGTTGGACGGAGTATCAATCAGGAAATAGTTGAGGCTTGTAATAAGGGAACATCTATAATTATGGGGGATTTTAACTATCATATTAATTGGACAAATCAAATTGGGCAGGGCTGCCTTGAGGATGAGTTCATTGAGTGTATTAGGGATGGGTTTCTTAAGCAGTATGTAACTGAACCGACCAGGGGGCAAGCAACCTTAGATCTGGTCCTGTGTAATGAGACAGGATTAATTAAAAATGTCCTAGTAAAGGATCCCCTTGGAATGAGTGACCATAACATGGTTGAATTCCATATTCAATTAGAGGGTGAGAAGGTTGGATCTCAAACAAGCATGCTAAGCTTGAATAAAGGAGACTATGAAGGTATGAGAGCGGAATTGAGTAGAGTGGATTGGGAAAATAGATTAAAGGGTAAGACGATACATGATCAGTGGTGTACATTTAAGGAGTTATTTTACAACTTCCAAAAAATATATATTCCACTGAGTAGAAAAGGGTGTAAAAGAAAAGACAGCCATCCGTGGCTAAGTAAAGAAATTAAGGATGTATTCGACTAAAAACAAGGGCATATAAGGTAGCCAAATCTAGTGGGAGGATAGAGGATTGGGAAAACTTTAAAAGACAGCAAAAAATAACAAAAAGATTGATTAAGAAAGGGAAAATAGATTATGAAAGTAAATTAGCAAAAAATATAAAAACAGATAGTAAGAGTTTTTATAGTTATATAAAAAGAAAAAGGGTGGCTAAAGTAAATGTTGGTCCCTTAGAGGATGAGACCGGGAAATTAATGGTGGGAAATATGGAGATGGCAAAAACACTGAATGAATATTTTGTATCAGTCTTTACAGTAGAGGACACTAAGAATATCCCAACACTGGACAAACAGGGGGCTATAGGGGGGGAGGAGCTAAATACGATCAAAATCACTAAGGAAGTGGTACTCGGTAAAATAATGGGACTCAAGGCGGATAAATCACCTGGACCTGATGGCTTACATCCTAGGGTCTTGAGGGAAGTGGCGGTAGGGATTGTGGATGCATTGGTAATAATTTTCCAAAACTCCCTGGACTCAGCAAAGGTCCCGGCAGACTGGAAAACTGCTAATGTCACACCCTTATTTAAAAAGGGCAGTAGACAGAAGGCTGGAAACTACAGACCGGTTAGCCTAACATCTGTGGTAGGTAAAATTTTGGAGTCCATTATTAAGGAGACAGTAACAGGACATTTGGATAATCATCATTTAATAGGACAAAGTCAGCATGGTTTTATGAAGGGGAAGTCATGTTTGACAAATTTGCTGGAGTTCTTTGAGGAAGTAACATATAGGGTGGATAAAGGGGAACCAGTGGACGTAGTGTATTTAGACTTCCAAAAGGCATTTGACAAGGTGCCACAAAAAAGATTATTGCTTAAGATAAAAAATCACGGGATTGGGGGTAATATTCTGGCATGGATAGAGGATTGGCTATCTAACAGAAGGCAGAGAGTTGGGATAAATGGTTCATTCTCAGACTGGCAATCAGTAACAAGTGGTGTTCCGCAGGGGTCAGTGCTGGGTCCCCAACTCTTTACAATCTATATTAACGATTTGGAGGAGGGGACCGAGTGTAACATATCAAAGTTTGCAGATGATACTAAGATAGGAGGGAAAGTAGTGAGTGAGGAGGACATAAAAAACCTGCAAGGGGACATAGACAGGCTAAGTAAGTGGGCAGAGATTTGGCAGATGGAATACAATACTGGAAAGTGTGAGGCTATGCACTTTGGCAGGAAAAACCGTAGAGCAAGTTATTATCTTAATGGCAAGAAACTGGAAAGTACTGAAGTACAAAGGGATCTGGGGGTCCTGGTGCACGAAACTCAAAAGGTTAGTATGCAGGTGCAGCAAGTGATTAAGAAGGCCAATGGAATGTTGGCTTTCATTGCTAGGGGGATAGAATATAAAAATAGGGAGGTATTGCTTCAGTTGTACAAGGTATTGGTGAGACCGCACCTGGAATACTGCGTACAGATTTGGTGTCCATACTTAAGAAAGGACATACTTGCTCTCGAGTCAGTACAAAGAAGGTTCACTCGGTTAATCCCGGGGGTGAGGGGGTGGACATATGAGGAGAGGTTGAGTAGATTGGGACTCTACTCATTGGAGTTCAGAAGAATGAGAGGCGATCTTATTGAAACATATAAGATTGTGAAGGGGTTGGATCGGGTGGATGCGGGGAAGATGTTCCCGATGATGGGTGAAACTAGAACTAGGGGGCATAGTCTTAGAATAAGGGGCTGCTCTTTCAAAACTGAGATGAGGAGGAACTACTTCACTCAGAGGGTGGTAGGTCCATGGAATATGCTGCCCCAAAAAGCTGTAAAAGCTACATCATTACATAAATTTAAAACAGAAATAGACAGTTTCCTAGAAGTAAAGGGAATTAAGGGTTACGGGGAGCGGGCAGGAATTTGGACATGAGTCTAGGTTCGGATCGGTCATGGCCCGGTGGGTAGCGGAGCGGGCCCAGGGGCTGTGTAGCCTGATCCTGCTCCTATTTCGTGTGTCTAATTCTGTTAGATTCAGGAGATGGTTCTGTGATAGTAGATTGGCGGTTAGGATCAGATCAGCCATGATCTTATTGAATGGCGGAGCAGGCTCGAGGGGCCGATTGGCCTACTCCTGCTCCTATTTCTTATGTTCTTATGTTCTTATGCCCCCTATTTAAGAAGGGAGGGAGACAGAAAGCAGGAAACTATAGGCCAGTTAGCCTAACATCTGACATTGGGAAAATGCTGGAGTTCATTATTAAGGAAGCAGTAACAGGACATTTAGAAAATCATAATACAGTCAAGCAGAGTCAGCATGGTTTTATGAAAGGGAAATCATGTTTGACAAATTTTCTGGAGTTCTTTGAGGATGTAACGAGTAGGGTGGATAAAGGGGAACCAGTGGATGTGGTGTATTTGGATTTCCAGAAGGCATTCGATAAGGTGCCACATAAAAGGTTACTGCACAAGATAAGAGCTCATGGGGTTGGGGGTAATATATTAGCATGGATAGAGAATTGGCTAACTATCAGAAAACAGCGAGTCGGGATTAATGGGTCATTTTCCGGTTGGCAAACGGTCACTAGTGGGGTGCTGCAGGGATTGGTGCTGGGGCCTCAACTATTTACAATCTCTATTAATGACTTGGATGAAGGGACCGCGTGTATTGTAGCCAAATTTGCTGATAAAAAGATAGGTGGGAAAGCAAGTTGTGAAGAGGACACAAAGGGGGAGAAATTCGGTATCGCCACGTTTGGGGCGCAATACTCGAGCGGGCACGAAATTTAGCGCCCAGTGCAAATTATCGCCACCTACTGCTAAATTGATCTGCTTCGCCCCAGGAGGTGCTTGGAGCACTAAAACAGGCACTGACCGACTGTCTTAAGGTGCTAAGCCGGAGAAGCGAGGCGCTACCACCGAGGGCGGGCGCAGCGCAGGTGTGGCCAGTTAGCGATTGCACGCAGACACGCTGGCACCAGTCAGCTCTTAAAGGGGAGGTTTGATCTTGGATTGCAGCCACACCCTGCGCTTCAGAGCGCTGAATCACGGCCTGGACAGACCTGCTGCCACATTCTAACGCCTAGGACCATGGAGAGGGCCAGGGAGCGAGCGCAGCGGTTCAGCGAGGGGGCCTTGCAGGTTCTGTTTAGCGCGGTGGAGCACAGGCGATCTATTCTGTTTCCGGACAGTGGCAGGAGGCCGCTGCCCAACGACTATCGCAAAGCTTGGAGGGAGGTGGCTCACTGAGTGACCTCCAGCAGCATGGTGCCTAGGACCCCTGTGCAATGCAGGAAGTAGTTCAACGACCTCACTCGGGTTGTCAGGGTGAGTACCCTTTTCAGTATCCTCTTCATCCCTGCATGTGCACCTCACTTTATGGCCAAAGGGTCCTGAAAGGCCCAATGCCCAGCCCTCATCCAACACCTATGGGCCTTTCATGAAACTCACATGCACATTCAGCACTTTACACACTGTAAGGGCTATTCCACCATGGGGGGCAGTGCAGCCAAGATCAGGGCTTCACACTGTAAGGGCTATTCCACCATGGGAGGCAGTGCAGCCAAGATCAGGGCTTCACACTGTAAGGGCTATTCCACCATGGGAGGCAGTGTAGCCAAGGTCAGGGCTTCACACTGTACTCAGAGCCCATCCTTTCTCTTGCAGGGCAAGCTGGCCCATAACAGGAGGCAGCAGCAACGGACCGGGGGAGGCCGGCCTCACCTTCAAGACCTCAGCGATCTGGAGCAGTGAGTCCAGTGGATTATGGCAGGCCAGATGATTGGCCCCGTCACCACTGGAGATGCCGACCCCGTTCTGGACAGCAATGGTAAGGTCATCACCTTTTTGACCACTCTCCTTCCACTTGTGCCTCACACCAGCATCCTTTGCCACTATCGAACCAATACAGTGCATTGCAGCACTCATGCCTCCCTTGCTGCCGCCCTGTCCTCACGCTAAAGCCACTCTTGTACCTCCCTGCTTTCAGATGCGGATTCGCCAGGTGAGGAGGCGGGCCCTCAAGCTACCACTGTGAGTGACTCTGAAGGCGATGACGAGGAGGAAGCCGGACCATCGGTGCCACCCTCAGCCGAGGCAGCCCATGGCCATAATGGGGACACGTCTTCCCTGGAGGGGAGCAGGGGGGAATGGTCTGAGGAGGGTGAAGCTCCGGGGCCCAGCAGGCTGCAGCAACGTGGGGGGGGGGGGGTAGGGAAGCTCGGCGGCCTTCTCCCCGGAGGGAGAGTCTGGCCCTGAGTCCTGCGACAGTGAGCGCAGAAGAGGTGCGGCTCCTCACTGAAATGAGCGCCCAGGCGGAGCACAGGCACACTGAGCTCATGGCTGCAGTGGCAAGGATGCCCGAATCCATTGAGTCACTGGCAAGGAGTGTCCAGGACTTCGGCGCAGCACTGGCAAGGAGTCTCCAGGACTTCGGCTCAGCACAGGCAGCTTCCACGCAAGTGCTTAGTGGTGCAATGCAGTCAGTGGCTGGTCTCATGCAGACGCAGATTGAGGCCACACGAGCACTGACTGCTGCCACCCTCGCTGGATCGGGCACGAATCGCCGGGGCCCTCGCCGCGCCGCAGCAGACCAGCAGTCTGTGCTTCAGCAGATTGCTCCGCATGCTGCAGTGCTGCCCCGTGGGAGTGCCAGTGTGTCGTCCGACCAGGGAGTGGCTGTCCTCTGTCAGGATGGCAGCATTCCTGCTGCCAACGCTCACTTCTCCACTGCAGCTGCCACCACCTATAGGACAGACTGCTGCCGCCCATGCAGAGTTGGAGCAGTCAGCAGCCGGGCCCTCCAGGCCCAGAGCTGGTCCAGGCCGTACCTCAAGGGCATCTGCCGACTCAGTTTCTGACACTCAGCAGCCTTCCCCCCAGCCTTGCTGCAGCCACTGGGGTCCCATTGCGGAGGAGCTGCAGGGTGGGAAGGGGCCAATCTCGCAAGCGAAGCAGATCACCCTCGAAGGGCAAAAAGTAGGAGGTGTGGCAAAATGCTGTTAAATGTTTTATTGAAGGCCGAGGATCGTGGTCATTTTTTGGTTACTGTTTTGTTCACTGTCTCCAGGTTGTGAGAGCCAGTTATGTGTCTGACTGCTTTTTGGGGGTTTCTCTCCATTACTTTGTCATGTGGGAAGGGCACACAGTTTGTTCAATAAAGAAGTGTCTTTATTCAGAATGTGCATGTTTGCTCTTTGAACTATTTGTTGCCTTGACCAGCTCAGGGTTTATGGAACGGTTCCATTCATGTTCTTTCAATGGCAGAAGCCATTCCCTCAGAGGGGGCCTAGAACCGACTTGCAATAAGCCGCTGACGGACGGCCCTTGCACTTTCTGCCTCCCTCCCGTCTTGGTGCTCCTCCTCCTCCTCCTCCTCCTCCTCCTCCTCCTCCTCCTCCTCTGCTGGTGCTCCAATGTCTGGTGGCAGTGGCTGAGTCCTGAGGATTGCCAGGTTATGCAGCATGCAACACACAACAATGAAATGGGAGACTCGCTCAGATGAGTACTGAAGGACTCCCCCGGAATGGTCCAGACAGCGGAACCGTTGCTTGACCACGCCAATTGTGTGCGCAACGATGTTCCTGGTCGCTTGATGGCTCTCGTATCGTTCTTCAGCAGGGGTGCTGGGCGCACGGAGCGGGGTCATCAGCCAGGTGCACAGAGGATAGCCCTTGTCCCCGAGAAGCCAGCCTCCTGGGTGAGCCGGGGCCTCGAAAAGGTCTGCCACAGAAGTTTGGCGCAGGATGAAGGCGTCGTGGCTGCTGCCTGGAAAGCGGGCATTGACAGCGAGTATCAGCTGTCTGTGGTCACACACCAACTGGACGTTCAACTAATGGAACCCCTTCCGGTTGCGGTAATCCTCGGCATTCTCTTGCGGCGCCCGCAAAGCCACATGCGTGCAGTCAATGGCACCCTGGACCATGGGGAAGCCCGCTATTCTTGCAAATCCCAGTGCACGCTCTTGCTGCTTGTCTGGGGTCATGGGGAAGGAAATGTACTGATGTCTCCTTTTAAAGAGGGCATTCATGACTTGACGGATGCAGCAATGCACCGCAAACTGGGAGATATTGGCAATGTCCCCAGTAGCGGATTGGAAGGAGCCGGTGGCATAGAAGTTGAGAGCCACTGTGACCTTCATTGCCACCGACAGAGACGTCCTGCTCCTCAGTTGAGGCTGCAGATCTGGCTGAAGCAGGTGGCAGAGCTCAGTGACCACCTCCCTGCTGAATCGCAGCCTCCAAAAACACTGCTCCTCAGACATGCTGAGGTATGAGAACTGTTGGCGGAAAACCCTGGGAGGGTAAGGTCTCGTGTGCCGACGCCTGTTGGCCCTCCTCCATCTGGCCATGATTGGCACTCTCTCTCGGCGTCTCTGAGCCCTCTCAATGTAATGGAGAAGCCCAACGTTTCCACCCATTGCAGCCCCCATAGTATGTGGCCACTCAAGGTTATGCCAGTGAAAAAGCAAACCAACTACAAAGTTCTGGGCCGAAGCCAGAAGTACCTGTGCGAGCGCTGAGTCAATGCAGAAAGCTCTCTCCCCTTGTCTCTCTGCAAATCTCTCTCTCTCTCACAGAAGGAGTGGTCCAAAAATGGCTACCACAAAGAAGCCAGGAAGAGCCCCCTTTAAATAGCGCCCCCCCCAGCCCCACAGCGACTGGGAACCAGTCAACCAGTCGCTGGGAGCGCCAGGCGGAAAGGAGGGGGGCGCTACTGAATTTCCGGTTCGGGGCGCCCCAAGGGCGTTGCACCATGAAATAACGTCAGGATCTGCGCGCGCAGCTGTGCGGGCGTTGCGGTTTTGCGCTGCTGCTAAATGTCCGCTCAATTTCGCGAGAGGCGCAGGTCTCGCCGCGCCCGGGCGCTAGCCGCCTCACGCCCCACTTATCGCCCTCTTAAGGCACTAACGGGTGGCGCAAACAACTGAATTTCTCCCCCAAAGAATCTACAAAGGGATACAGACAGACTAAGTGAGTGGGCAAACGTTTGGCAGATGGAGTATAATGTGGGAAAGTGTGAGGTATCCACTTTGGTAAGAAAAATAAAAAAGCTAATTATTATTTGAATGGAGAGAGATTACAAAATACTGCGGTACAGAGGGACCTGGGGGTCCTTGTGCATGAAACACAAAAAGTTAGCCTGCAGGTACAGCAAGTAATCAGGAAGGCAAATGGAATGTTGGCCTTTATTTCCAGGGGGTTGGAGTATAAAAGCAGGGAAGTCCTGCTACAACTGTACAGGGTATTGGTGAGACCACACCTGGAGAACTGCGTACAGTTTTGGTCTCCTTATTTAAGGAGGGATATACTTGTATTGGAGGCAGTTCAGAGACGATTCACTAGGTTGACTCCGGAGATGAGGGATTTGACTTATGAAGAAAGGTTGAGCAGGCTGGGCCTATACTTATTGGAGTTTAGAAGAATGAGAGGGGATCTTATTGAAACATATAAGATTCTGAGGGGGCTCGACAAGGTAGATGCTGAGAGGATGTTTCCCCTCGTGGGGGAATCTAGAACTCGGGGGCACAGTCTCAGAATAAGGGGCCGCCCATTTAAAACTGAGATGAGGAGGAATTTCTTCTCTCAGAGGGTCGTGAATCTGTGGAATTCTCTGCCCCAGAGAGCTGTGGAGGCGGAGTCATTGAATATATTTAAGGTGGAGATAGACAGATTTTTGAACAATAAGGGAGTGAAGGGTTATGGGGAGCGGGCAGGGAAATGGAGCTGAGCCCAAGTTCAGATCAGCCATGATCTCATTAAATGGCGGAGCAGGCTCGAGGGTTAAATGGCCTACTCCTGCTCCTATTTCTTATGTTCTTATGTAACCATCTTCCTTTGTGCGAGGTATGACTCCAGCCAGTGGAGCGTTACCCCCCCGATTCCCATTGCCTTCAGTTTTATTAGGGCTCCTTGATGCCACACTCAGTCAACTGCTGACTTGATATCAAGGGCAGTCACTCTCACCTCACCTCTGGAATTCAGCTCCTTTGTCCATGTTTGGACCAAGGCTGTAATGAGGTCTGGAGCCGAGTGGTCTTGGCAGAACCCAAACTGAGCATCAGTGAGCAGGTTATTGGTGAGTAAGCGCCGCTTGATAGCACTGTCGATGACGCCTTCCATCATTTTGCTGATGATTGAGAGTAGACTGAAGGGGCGGTAATTGGTCGGATTGGATTTGTCCTGCTTTTTGTGGACAGGACATATCTGCGCAGTTTCCCACATTGTCGAATAGATGCCAGTATTGTAGCTGTACTGGAACAGCTTGGCTAGAGGCGCGGCTAGTTCTGGAACACAAGTCTTCAGCACGATAGCCGGGATGTTGTCAGGGCGCACAGCCTTTGCTGCATCCAGTGCGCTCAGCCGTTTCTTGATATCATGTGGAGTGAATCGAATTGGTTGAAGACTGGCTTCTGTGTAGGTGGGGACCTCAAGAGAAGGCCAAGATGGATCATCCACTCGGCACTTCTGGCTGAAGATGATTGCAAATGTTTCAGCCTTGTCTTTTGCACTCACATGCTGGGCTCCACCATCATTGAGGATGGGGATATTCATGGAGCCTCCTCTTCCCGTTAGTTGTTTAATGGTCCACCACCATTCACAGCTGGATGTGGCAGAACTGCAGAGCTTTGATCTGATCCGTTGGTTGTGGGATCGCTTAGCTCTGTCTATAGCAAGCTGCTTCTGCTGCTTAGCATGCATGTAGTCCTGCGATGCAGCTTCCCCAGGTTGGCACCTCATTTTTAGGTACGCCTGGTGTTGCTCCTGGCATGCTCTTCTGCACTCCTTATTGAACCAGGGTTGGTCCCCTGGCTTGATGGTAATGGTAGAGTGAGAGATATGCCGGGCAATGAGGTTACAGATTGTGGTTGAATACAATTTTGCCACTGCTGATGGCCCACAGCGCCTCATGGATGCTCAGTTTTGAGCTGCTAGATCTGTTCTGAAGCAATCCCATATAGCACGGTGGTAGTGTCACACAACACGATGGAGGGGGTCCTCAGTGTGAAGACGGGACTTTGTCTCCACAAGGACTGTGCGGTGGTCACTGCTACCAATACTGTCATGGACAGGTGCATCTGCAACAGGTAGATTGGTGAGGACGAGGTCAAGTAGGTTCTCTCAACACCTGCCCCAGGTCCAGTCATGTCCTTCAGGACTCGGCCAGCTCGGTCAGTAGAGGTGCTACCGAGCCACTCTTGGTGATGGACATTGAAGTCCCCCACCCAGTGTACATTCTGTGCCCTTGCTAAACTCAGTGTTTCTTCTAAGTGGTGTTCAACATGGGGAAGTACTGATTCATCAGCTGAGGGAGGGTGGTAGGTGGTAATCAGCAGGAGGTTTCCTTGCCCACACTTGACCTGAAGCCATGAGACTCCATGGGGGTCCGGAGTCAGTGTTGAGGACTTCCAGGGGCAATCCCTCCAGACTGCACACCACTGTGCCGCCATCTCCAGTGGGTCTGTCCTTCCGGTGGGACAGGACATACCCAGGGATGGTGATGGGGGACATCGGCTGAAAGTTATGATTCTGTGAGTACGACTATTGTCAGGCTGTTGCTTGACTAGTCTGTGAGACAGCTCTTCCAAGCCGAGGTCGATGCCGGGTGGTCCGTCCGGTTTTAATCTTCTTATTGTTTTTCGTAGCGGTTTGGTTCAACTGAGTGGCTTGCTGGGCCATTTCAGAGGGCAGTTAAGAGTCAACCACATTGCTGTGGGTCTGGAGTCACATATAGGCCAGACCGGGTAAGGACGGCAGATTTCCTTCCCTAAAGGACATTAGTGAACCAGAGGGGTTTTTATAACAATCCGGTAGTTTCATGGTCACCATTACTGATACTAGCTTTTTATTCCAGATTTGTTTATTTAACTGATTTTAAATTCCCCAACTGCCGTCGTGGGATTTGAACTCGTGTCTCCAGATCATTAGTCCAGTTAGTAGACGGGGGGGGAATGTACAATAGACCCAGAGTTGGGAGAGTGGTCGGTAGAAGAAATTCCCGAAGTGTCCATTTCTGGCCACCACACTTTAGGAAGGACATGAAGGCTTTGCAAAGACTCCAGAGTAGATTGACCAGAATGGTACCAGGGATGAGGGACTTCAGTTATGTGGGGAGACTGGAGAAGCTGGGGTTGTTCTCCTTAGAGCAGAGAAGGTTAAGGGGAGATTGACCAGAATGGTACCAGGGATGAGGGACTTCAGTCATGTGGAGAGATTGGAGAAGCTGGGGTTGTTCTCCTTAGAACAGAGAAGGTTAAGGGGAGATTGACCAGAATGGTACCAGGGATGTGGGACTTCAGTTATGTGGAGAGACTGGAGAAGCTGGGATTGTTCTCCTTCGAGCAGAGAAGGTTAAGGGGAGATTGACCAGAATGGTACCAGGGATGAGGGACTTCAGTCATGTGGAGAGATTGGAGAAGCTGGGGTTGTTCTCCTTAGAACAGAGAAGGTTAAGGGGAGATTGACCAGAATGGTACCAGGGATGTGGGACTTCAGTTATGTGGAGAGACTGGAGAAGCTGGGGTTGTTCTCCTTCGAGCAGAGAAGGTTAAGGGGAGATTGACCAGAATGGTACCAGGGATGAGGGACTTCAGTTATGTGGGGAGACTGGAGAAGCTGGGATTGTTCTCCTTCGAGCAGAGAAGGTTAAGGGGAGATTGACCAGAATGGTACCAGGGATGAGGGACTTCAGTTATGTGGAGAGACTGGAGAAGCTGGGATTGTTCTCCTTAGAGCAGAGAAGGTGAAGGGGAGATTGACCAGAATGGTACCAGGGATGAGGGACTTCAGTTATGTGGAGAAACTGGAGAAGCTGGGATTGTTCTCCTTAGAGCAGAGAAAGTTAAGGGGAGATTGACCAGAATGGTACCAGGGATGAGGGACTTCAGTTATGTGGAGAGACTGGAGAAGCTGGGATTGATCTACTTAGAGCAGAGAAGGTTAAGGGGAGATTTAATAGAGATGTTCAAAATCATTAGGGGTTTAGGTAGAGTAAGTGAAGAGGAACTGTTTCCAATGGCTGAAGGGTCGCTAACCAGAGATCACAGATTAAGGTGATTGTCAAAAGAACTAATGGTGACAGGAGGAAAAACGTTTTTAGGCAACGAGTGGTTAGGATTTGGAATGCACTACATGATAGGCTGGTGGAGGTAGACTCAATAATAGCCTTCAAAAGGAAATGGATAAATACTTATAGAGTCATTTGCTGGGGCGCTAAAAGTTAGCGCCCCTGCGGCTGATTTTCCCAGGTAGCACCCCGAGAAGGAGGAAGGGGAGGGGCCTGGGACAGCAATGGGGGGCAGGTGCCGCCAGCCCGCCACCTCCCCTTTAACTAGCGCCGCCCCGGCCGCAGGTAGGCCCCTGTTGTGTATGTAACCGTTTACCTCTTAAAGGCGAACTGTTGTGTATGTAACCGTTTACCTTTAAGGGAACTATAGAATGTAACCGTTCGCCTTTAAGGTAAACGGTTACATACACAACAGCCCCGTTGACCCCGGCGGACATAGTGTCTGGTGGTAAGTCGGGGGATGCCACCCAATATTACAGCCAGGGCGCTGCGCATGGCAATGACATCATCACCGACAGCACAGCGCTGCATGGTTAGCGCCACCGCTAACCTCCCGCTGAATTTCACGGGAGGTGTTAGCGGCGCCGCGCCTAGGCGCTATTTGATTTGCACCTGTTAGCTAACGGTAGGCACAAATCAACTGAATTTAGCCCCCATAGAGTCATAACGGCACAGAACGAGTCCATTCGGCCCATCGAGTCCGTGCTGTCTCTCTGTAGAGCAATCCAGTCAGTCCCATTCCCCCGCTCTATCCCCGTAGCCCTGCAAGTTTATTTCCCTCAAGTGCCTATCCAGTCTCCCCTTGAAAACATTGAGTGTCTCCGCTTCCGCCACTTCCATCGGCAGCGAATTCCAGGTCCTTGCCACTCGCTGCGTAAAAAAGTTTTTCCTCACATCCCCCCTGAATCTCGTGCCCCAAACCTTAAATCTGTGTCCCCTAGTCCTTGTATCGTCAACTAGTGGGAACAGCCTTTCCCTGTCTAGCCTATCCAAACCCATCATAATCTTGTACACCTCGATCAAATCACCCCGCAACCTCCTTTGCTCTAATGAAAACAAATCCAGCTTCTCCAACCTGTCCTTGTAGCTAAGATCCCCCATCCCCGGAACCATTCTGGTAAATCTCCTCTGCACCCTCTCAAGGGCCTTCACATCCTTCCTAAAGTGTGGTGACCAGAACTGGACGCAATACTCCAGTTGTGGCCTAACCAGCACTTTATAAAGGTTCAGCATAACTTCTCTACTTCTGTACTCAATGGGGGAAAAATTCGGTATCGCCCCGTTTGGGGCGCCATTATCGGCCGTGCGCAAAGTTTAGCGCCTGGCGCTAATTATCACCTCCAACGGCAAACTTGTCTTCTATCGCCCCTGGAGGTGATTGGAGCGCTAAATCAGGCGCTTCACACCTGTCTTAAGGCGCAAAGGCCGAGGAGCGAGGCACTACCTCAGAGCGCTGGCGAAGCTCATGTGATGTCAGTCAGCAATGGAACACACTGACGCCGGCCAGTTCTTAAAAGGGAGTTCTGATGAAAGGTCCTCGACCTGAAACCTTAACTCTGTTTCTCTCTTCACAGATGCTGCTTGACCTGCTGAGTTTCTCCAGCATTTTCTGTTTTTATCTTAAAGGGGAGGGTTGATCTTGCTCTCCATCCACATCCTGCTCATTGCAGCCTTGAATCTAGGCCTGGAGAGACCTGTACATCAAATCTGCTGGAAAGAACAATGGAGAGGCCCAGGGAAAGAGGTGAGAGTGCAGCCCCCACAGTCTCTTCTAAATCGATACAAGGAAGGTCAAATCAAAATGAACCTGCAAAGTGCTGCTCAGTACCCAAAACTCTTCACACAGCGTTGAATCTCTCCAGAAGCCTCTCTCTCTCTCTCCCTCTCTCTCAGAATGCGTGGTGAAAAAATGTCACCAACAAAAAAAGGCAGGAAGCGGTCGCCTTTAAATAGCGCTCCCCCAGTCCCTTCCTGACTGCAAAACGCTCCCCTCAACCTGTCATTGCTAGCGGCAGGCGGTAAGGCAGGGGGCGCCACTCAATATCCAGTCCAGGGCGCTACCGGGGCGTTGCGCACTCAACTGATGTCACGATCTGCCAGCGCAGGAGATCATGGCGGTAGTGTTTAGCGCCACCGCAAAATGTCTAGTTAATTTCGCGAGCGGGGCAAACATCGCCGCGCCCGGGCGCTAGTTGATTTGCGCCCCATTAGCGCCCTCTTAAGGTGCTAACGGGAGGTGCAAACAACTGAATTTTCCCCCCAATACCTCTATTTATGAAGCCCAAGATCCCATATGCTTTGCTAACCACTCTCTCAATATGCCCTGCCACCTTCAGGGACATATGCACATTAACTCCCAGGTCCCTCTGTCCCTGCACACTCTTTAAAACTGTGCCATTAAGTGTATATTCCCTCTCCCTGTTCCTTCTGCCAAAATGCATCACCTCACACTTCTCTGTATTAAATTCCAGCTGCCACTTGTCTGCCCATTCTGCTAGCCTTTCTATGTCCTGTTGCAGTCGATTGGTATCATCCTCACCATTTGCCACACCCCCAAGTTTGGTGTCATCGGCAAATTTAGAAATTCTACTCTGTATTCCAATGTCCACGTAATTTATATACATCAAAAAAAGCAGTGGCCCCAGCCCTGACCCTTGGGGAACACCACTGTCTACCATCCTCCAGTCTGAATAACAGCCATTTACCACAACTCACTGTTTTCTGTCCTTAAGCCAATTCCTTATCCAAGCTGCCACTGACCCACCTATTCCATGAGCCTCAATGTTGTTAACCAGCTTTCTATGTGGTACTTTGCCAAACGCCTTCCTAAAATCCACGTAGACAACATCCATTGCATTCCCTTCATCAATCCTCTCTGTTACTTCATCAAAAAATTCTATTCGATTAGTCAAACACGATCTGTCTTTTACAAACCCATGTTGGCTCTCCTTAATTAGCTTAAACCTCTCCAAGTGCCCGTTAAAGGAGAAAAAAATTGCAGGGATATGGGGAAAGAGCGGGGGAGTGCGACTAACTGGATTGCTCTTCGAAAGGGCCAGCGCAGGCTCGATGGGCTGAATGGCCTTGTGCTGTGCTGTACTATCCTGTGATTGCCTCGAGCATGTGATGACAATAGAAACATAGAAGATAGGAGCAGGAGTAGGCCATTCGGCCCCTCGAGCCTGCTCCGCCATTCAATGAGATCATGGCTGATCATCCAAACTCAGTACCCTGTCCCTGCCTTCTCCCCATATTCCTTGATCCCTTTAGCCTTAAGAAATATATCCAACTCCTTCTTGAATATATTTAATGAATTGGCCTCAACTACCTTCTGTGGTAGAGAATTCCACAGGTTCACCACTCTCTGGGTGAAGAAATTCCTCCTCATCGCTGTCCTAAATGGCTTACCCCTTATCCTTAGACTGTGACCCCTGGTTCTGGACCCCCCCGCCATCGGGAACATCCTTCCTGCATCTAGTCTGTCTAGTCCTGTTAAATTTTTATAAGTTTCAATGAGATCCCCTCTCATTCTTCTAAACTCTAGCGACTATAAGCCTAATCGACCCAATCTCTCCTCATACGTCATTCCTGCCATCCCAGGTATCAGTCTGGTGAAACTTCGCTGCACTCCCTCCATGACAAGAACATCCTTCCTCAGGTAAGGCAACCAAAACTGCAATGGAGTCAGCAGTTGGACTGTCCGCAGGGCATCCAGGACGGTTAACGCCGGTTAACATCGCAAGGCTTCTTTGAAACAAAGCTTCCTGGCAGAGGCTGGGGCCGCAATCAGCCTTCAAGGTCAGGGGCGCGGAGAAAGCCCGCTTGAAGTTACAAATGTGTCCGTCCTTATCACTGAGAATGTGAGCGTCTTTGTTCCAGTGAGACTAAGGGGGCTGGAAATTGGCACCTGAACACGTACGGGCAACTGAGGCATCGTCAACCCAACGTCACCCGGGTAGCAACACAGCTCTCTGAAGGGACTGGATCTTCTCGCACACATGTCCCCGAGATCGGGCAATCGAATCGAGGAAGGTTTTATTGGAGAACCGAGGATTTATGAGATATTGTTTGGGAACAAATAGTTTGCTCTTCTGCCCCATGCCCTTCAGTAGTTCCCGTTGCCGTTTGGTTTATATTTTAGGAGTTCTTTGTCCAGGGTAGGTAGCAGCGTGTCTCTGTAAAAAGGTAGAGAGTGCATCGCCGCCAAACACAGAGAGGGAGAGGTCAGCTGAGATTGCACATGCTACAGGTGTGCAAGTGAGACAGAGAGGGGAGGTTTGAAATAGCTGGTCCAGGTACTGTCAGTCCAGGCACACTTAGCCCTAACCGGTACAGTTAGTCTAGCTACAGCCAGTCCAGATAAGGTGGAACGACACAGGAGCCGAGTGTCCAAGAGGAACGGAGAACACTGGAAGACAGAGGTCCATCACTCCCACCTTCCAGAGCCCAGCACTGTCGGCCCAGGGGAAGCAGAGACGACCAGCTGAAGCCGCTCGCAAGGGTGAGGGGTCATATCAGTTCTGGAATGAATGCTAACTACGAGCCTGCCCACCCCAATCTGTTCAATAGTCAGGCTCGCTAATGCTGTTAATTTATCGGCTATCTCGGGACGCTGATTGTAAATTAATTTTGTCGGTTTATATCAATCTCAGACACGGATACCGACGGTAAATTGATAGTCGCCAATGCTAAATTAATGGGACATAATTCAATGACCCTCGTGACCTCTGTTACTCATTCTGTCAGCTAACCCTCCCGGTTAATTATTTGCACACGCTACGTTTAATTGCTTCTTAATTATGATAGCTGATGTTAATAAACAAGGATGCAGGACTTCAGTTATGTGGAGAGACTGGAGAAGTTGGGATTGTTCTCCTTAGAGCAGAGAAGGTTAAGGGGAGATTTAATAGAGGTGTTCAATGTTACGACGGTCTTTAATAAGGAGAAACTGTTTCCAGTGGCTGGAGGGTCGGTAACCAGAGGACACAGATTGAAGATAATTGGCAAAAGAACCAGAGGGTGAGATGAGGAGAATAGTTTTTTACACACAGCGAGTTGTTGTGATCTGGAATGCGCTGCCTGAAAGGGCGGTGGAAGCAGATTCAATAGAAACTTTCAAAAGGGAATTGGATAAATACTGGAAAGGGAGAAAATTGCAGGGCTATGGGGAAAGAACTGGGGGTGGGGGGTCGTGGGGCTAATTGTATAGCTCTTTCAAAGAGCCGGCACAGGCACGATGGGCCGAATGGCCTCCTTCTGTGCTGTAAGATTCAATGCATTGTTAATGCGCGACTTGTCGGCTGACTATGGGTTAAAGGTTAATTCGGTCTGTCTACCTGGGTGGGGGGGGGTGGCGGTTATCACCCACAATCCCCGCAAAATGGCGGCGAGCGGGAGCGCAGCAGGAAACGCCGGGCCGCCAATTTGGCCACCCGGCCGCCATTTTGACCAACCGGCCGCCATTTTGACCACTCGGCCTCCATTTTGACTGCCGGGCTGTCAGGGTTTACAATCGACTCCCCCAGAATTGGTAGAGGCAGAGACGCCGGATTGGAGAAGGCCGGGAGATCCAAGGCCTACGATTATTGCCCAGTCTGTGCTGAGTTAGGTTGGGGGAGGGGGGCGGGGGTGGGTGCGGAGGGGGAGAGTATTTCAACTGGCCTCAGTGTCCCTGAGCTATGGGACAACAACAACAACTTGTATTTATATAGTGCCTTTAACGTAGTAAAATGTCCCAAGGCGCTTCACAGGAGTATTTAAGATAAAAAATTTGACACCGATCCACATAAGGAGAAATTAGGGTAGATGACCAAAAGCTTGGTCAAAGAGGTAGGTTTTAAGGAGCGTCTTAAAGGAGGAAAGAGAGGTAGAGAGGTGGAGAGGTTTAGGCAGGGAATTCCAGGGTTTAGGGCCTAGGCAACAGAAGGCACGGCCACCAATGGTGGAGCGATTATAATCAGGGATGCTCAGGAGGGCAGAATTAGAGGAGTGCAGATCTCTCGGGGGGGTTGTGGGGCTGGAGGAGATTACAGAGATAGGGAGGGGGCGAGGCCATGGAGGGATTTGAAAACAAGGATGAGAATTTTAAAATCGAGGCGCTGCTTAACCGGGAGCCAATGTAGGTCAGCGAGCACAGGGGGTGATGGGCGAACGGGACTCGGTGCAAGTTAGGACACGGGCAGCCTAGTTTTGGATCACCTCAAGTTTACGTAGGGTGGAATGTGGGAGGCCAGCCAGGAGTGCGTCGGAATGGAGGGCAGAATTGGTCAGCATTTCTGCTGCTGATCAGAATCCAGTGAGGTGAGGACAGGTTTAGGCGACGGCCCCTGTGGTCGAATATCCTGCTGACACCCAAAGCGTAGCAGTGGTATCAGAGGGTGGCGGGTTAATCGGTACTGGCAAAGGGGTCAGGGTTCTTGGGTTAGAAAACCCCAAGAGAGAGAGCGTGATCATTTGAAAGGTTCAGTCATACGTGTGTGTGTGCGTGTATGGCAGTTGCAATTCGCTTCCAACCGTTTGGCAGACCAGTGCTGATCAGGTGCGTTGCTCCAACCAATAGATCGCGACCGAGCCCTGCACTGCTGCAACTTCCTGGGGGGGCGGTGGAAGCAAGCGGAGATCAAAGGGGCAGCATCGGAGACACAGCCAGTCCAAGTCTTGGGGCAGGAAGGAGAGAGTCGTCTTGCAGGGGCTGAGCTGCACTGAGGGAGCTCGACACAGATCCAGGAGCCATGGTAAGGGCTGCTCACTGACGTCAGGCGGGAACCTGCTCACCAGCGTCTGCACAGCGCACGCATTGAGTGTGTGAACAGAATGAGCGTGGAGATGGGGCAGGGAAAGCAGGAGCCTGACTGTGTGTCTGACGGAATTAGTCAGGGAGAGATACAGAGAGAGAGAGACAGATCAAGACCAAGACGAGAGAGTGAGGGACAGAGAGAGTGGGAGAGAAAGACAGGGAGAGAGGGAGAGAGTGGGAGGTACAGTGATAGAGAGAGATAGAGAGCAAGACAAAGAGGGAGAGAGAAAGATAGAGAGTGAGGAGAGAAAGATAGAGAGACAGAGAGACGGACAGAGAGAGAGGGGTGAGAAAGACAGAGAGAGAGAGAGGGAGAGAAAGTCAGAGAGAGAGAGACAGAGAGAGAGAGAGACAGAGAGCGAGGCAGAAAGAGACAGAGAGACTGAGCCTGAGGGACAGAGAGAGAGAGGGGGAGAGAAAGAGAGACAGAGAGAGAGAGGGGGACAACCATTAAATCTAAGAAAAGAGTATATACAGAGGGACAACCATTAAATCTAAGAAAAGAGTATATACAAATTATATGAATGTATATTTATACATTCAGGGATATATCTGTTTATACACTGTACGGATAGATCTGCGTTTAAGTGTTCAACCTTAAATGTTTTTCGATGCTTTGGCAACATAAGATGTACCTTGTCATGCCAGTAAAGCGATTTGAATTGAATTGAATTGAATTGAGAGAGACAGAGAGAGAGAGAGAGCGAGGCACAGAGAGACAGAAAAACACAGAGAGACTGAGGCTGGGGGAGAGAGAGGGAGAGATGGAGAGAGAGAGACAGAGAGACTGAGGCGGGGGAGAGGGAGAGAGAGAGACAGATGATGCTGGCTGGTGAGGGCTGGCTGGCTGGTGCATTGCGTGCGAGAGCGCGCTAGCTGTGGCTGCCCACCTGATCACAGCCCTTGAATCGTGCTGCGGTTTGACACACAGGAAACGATGCTGAACAACAGTTGAGAGGATGTCGGCAAAATGTAACCTGTCAGTGTTGATGCCGAGTGCACGTTCACTTCAAACTGAGACATAGCTTCCCGACATGGGCCGGGTCTTACCCACATCCACTCCAGCTGATTCCCCCCACACTCTCTCCCCCCCCGCCCCCCCGCCTGCCCCAGCTTCCCCAAAGGGCGCTGAATCTCACCGGAAGCCAATTATTCAACTCTCAAGGGCAGACACTGAGCGTTAGCAGGGTATTCGACTATGTGGGGTCTCACAATGGAGCCCAATACGTTCCCCGCCCGGCATCCACTCATTTTCCAGCAGAGATGCTGGTAGTTTTATTTTTTTACCCCCCTCACTCCTTACTCCTAACAGGCACTGAGGTCACTTGGACCATTTTACCCGTGTGAGATCAGGCTAACTCAGCACTAGGCCGGGAATGGAGCCTGGGCCTTTCCTGCTCTGTGTGTGTTTGTGCGTGTGTGGCTCAGTCCCACACCAGGTGAGATCAGCTAACTCATCACAGGCCGGGGATGGAGCCTGGGCCTTTCCTGCTCTTTGTGTGTGGGGCTCAGTCCCACTCCGGGTGGTGGATGGAATTTTACAGTTACTGACTGGGCTCAAGGACGTGTAAAGTTGGGACTGGTATCAGAGTTAAGGGCTGGGCGGGGGCTTGGGGGGGCGTCAGAGATCATGACTACACTGCCCCTTAAACCAGGCGTCATGTGCAAACTGTATTGGTCAGTGACCTTTACTGAGAGCTGCATCAAGTTGTCTAAACTTTCAAGATTCATACATTGAACTTGATGAAAGATTCACCTCGGGTGCATCAACCTCTGAACTGTAGGATAAGATCAAAGTACACAGCAGCATCTCCCGTGGGATCACAAACTGGGCTCCGTTACTGAACCTTAAATGCACAGTCTTGTGGGTTGAGGGATATGGGGAGAAGATGAGTAGGTGGGCTTGAGGGATCTGGGGAGAAGGTGGGTAGGTGGGGTTGTGGGATATGGGGAGAAGGTGGGTGGGTGGGGTTGTGGGATATGGGGAGAAGGTGGGTAGGTGGGGTTGAGGGTTATGGGGAGAAGGTGGGTAGGTGGGGTTGAGGGTTGTGGGGAGAAGGTGGGTAGGTGGGGTTGAGGGATATGGGGAGAAGGAGGGTAGGTGGGGTTGGGGGATATGGGGAGGAGGTGGGTAGGTGGGGTTGAGGGATATGGGGAGAAGGAGGGTAGGTGGGGTTGAGGGATATGGGGAGAAGGAGGGTAGGTGGGGTTGGGGGATATGGGGAGGAGGGATATGGGGAGAGGGAGGGTAGGTGGGGTTGAGGGATATGGGGAGAAGGTGGGTAGGTGGGGTTGGGGGATATGGGGAGAAGGTGGGTAGGTGGTGTTGAGGGATCTGGGGAGAAGGTGGGTAGGTGGGGTTGGGGGATATGGGGAGAAGGTGGGTAGGTGGGGTTGGGGGATATGGGGAGAAGGTGGGTAGGTGGTGTTGAGGGATCTGGGGAGAAGGTGGGTAGGTGGGGTTGGGGGATATGGGGAGAAGGTGGGTAGGTGGGGTTGGGGGATATGGGGAGGAGGGATATGGGGAGAAGGAGGGTAGGTGGGGTTGAGGGATATGGGGAGAAGGAGGGTAGGTGGGGTTGAGGGATATGGGGAGAAGGTGGGTAGGTGGGGTTGGGGGATATGGGGAGGAGGGATATGGGGAGAAGGAGGGTAGGTGGGGTTGAGGGATATGGGGAGAAGGAGGGTGGGTGGTGTTGAGGGATCTGGGGAGAAGGTGGGTAGGTGGGGTTGGGGGATATGGGGAGAAGGTGGGTAGGTGGGATTGGGAGATATGGGGAGAAGGTGGGTAGGTGGGGTTGAGGGATATGGGGAGAAGGTGGGTAGGTGGGGTTGGGGGATATGGGGAGAAGGTGGGTAGGTGGGATTGGGGGATATGGAGAGATGGTGGGTAGGTGGGATTGGGGGATATGGGGAGAAGGTGGGTAGGTGGGATTGGGGGATATGGGGAGAAGGTGGGGTTGAGGGATATGGAGAGAAGGTGGGTAGGTGGGGTTGAGGGATTTGGGGAGAAGGTGTGTAGGTGGGGTTGAGGGATTTGGGGAGAAGGAGGGTAGGTGGGATTGAGGGATTTGGAGAGAAGGTGGGTAGGTGGGGTTGGGGGATATGGGGAGAAGGAGGGTAGGTGGGGTTGGGGGATATGGAGAGAAGGTGGGTAGATGGGGTTGGGGGATATGGGGAGAAGGAGGGTAGGTGGGGTTGGGGGATATGGAGAGATGGTGGGTAGATGGGGTTGGGGGATTTGGGGAGAAGGTGGGTAGATGGGGTTGGGGGATATGGGGAGAAGGAGGGTAGATGGGGTTGGGGGATATGGGGAGAAGGAGGGTAGGTGGGGTTGGGGGATATGGAGAGAAGGAGGGTAGATGGGGTTGAGGGATTTGGGGAGAAGGAGGGTAGGTGGGGTTGGGGGATATGGGGAGAAGGAGGGTAGATGGGGTTGAGGGATATGGAGAGAAGGTGGGTAGATGGGGTTGAGGAAGTATTGTGTCCAGTTCTGGTCACCACACTTTAGGAAGGATGTGAAGAGGGTGTGGAGGAGATTTACCAGAATGGTTCCGGGGATGGGGGATCTTAGCTACAAGGACAGATTGGAGAAGCTGGATTTGTTTTCATTAGAGCAAAGGAGGTTGAGGGGTGATTTGACAGAGGTGTTCAAGATTATGACGGGTTTGGATAGGCTAGACGGGGAAAGGCTGTTCCCACTAGTTGACGGTACAAGGACTAGGGGACACAGATTTAAGGTTTTGGGCAAGAGATACGGTGGGGGGGATGTGAGGAAAAACTTTTTTACGCAGCGAGTGGTGAGGACCTGGAACTCGCTGCCGACGGAAGTGGTGGAAGCGGAAACACTCAATGTTTTCAAGGAGAGACTGGATAGGCACTTGAGGGAAATAAACTTGCAGGGCTACGGGGAGAGAGCGGGGGAATGGGACTGACTGGATTGCTCTACAGAGAGCAGGCAGGGACTCGATGGGCCGAATGACCTCCTTCTGTGCCGTTATGACTCTATGGCTCTCTACCTCGTCCTTGTGCCAGAGATAGGGAGAGGGAGAATGAGGCAATGAGCCTCACGGACCCAGAACCAGAGTGCTGTTCCTGGACACAGAACCGCAAGCTGTTACTCCCTGTTAGGAACCCTTGCCTCCTGCTCACAAATGCCCCACTCAAAGTGCCCGAATGAGGTCTCTTCTTATCTCTAACCCACACTCTGTTTCCTGTGCAGTCTCTCAGTCTGATATACAGGAAGCAGCTTTCGAGCTTGCAAAGACCCACAACAGACATAGATAGACAACACTCCCTCTACTACACAGCACCTAAATCAGCATTAATCATCTTCATTCACCACAGTGTAAACTGCTATAAGGGTTATGAGGGAGGTGCGATGCATTAGCACCATATCTTCTCAACTCTTACCCGTGCTGTACCTGCCCTGGGAGTGTTTGATGGGGACAGTGTAGAGGGAGCTTTACTCTGTATCTAACCGGTGCTGTACCTGCCCTGGGATTGTTTGATGAGACAGTGTAGAGGGAGCTTTACTCTGTATCTAACCCATGCTGAACCTGCCCTGGAAGTGTTTGATGGGACAGTGTAGAGGGAGCTTTACTCTGTATCTAACCCGTGCTGTACCTGCCCTGGGAGTGCTTGATGGGACAGTGTAGAGGGAGCTTTACTCTGTATCTAACTCGTGCTGTACCTGCCCTGGGAGTGTTTGATGGGACAGTGTAGATGGAGCTTTACTCTGTATCTAATCTGTGCTGTACCTGCCCTGGGAGTGTTAGATGGGACAGTGTAGAGGGAGCTTTACTCTGTATCTAACCCGTGCTGTACCTGCCCTGGGAGTGTTTGATGGGACAATGTAGAGGGAGCTTTGCTCTGTATCTAACCCGTGCTGTACCTGCCCTGGGAGTGTTTGATGGGACAGTGTAGAGGGAGCTTTACTCTGTATCTAACACGTGCTGTACCTGCCCTGGGAGTGTTTGATGGGCACAGTGTAGAGGGAGCTTTACTCTGTATCTAATCCGTGCTGTACCTGCCCTGGGAGTGTTTGATGGGACAGTGTAGAGGGAGCTTTACTCTGTATCTAACCCGTGCTGTACCTGCCCTGGGAGTGTTTGACAGGCCAGTGTAGAGGGAGCTTTATTCTGTATCTAACCCGTGATGTACCTGCCCTGGGAGTGTTTGATGGGACAGTGTAGAGGGAGCTTTACTCTGTATCTAACCCGTGCTGTACCTGCCCTGGGAGTGTTTGATGGGAAAGTGTAGAGGGAGCTTTACTCTGTATCTAACCCGTGCTGTACCTGCCCTGGAAGTGTTTGATGGGGACAGTGTAGAGGGAGCTTTACTCTGTATCTAACCCGTGCTGTACCTGCCCTGGGAGTGTTTGATGGGACAGTGTAGAGGGAGCTTTACTCTGTATCTAACCCGTGCTGTACCAGCCCTGTGAGTGTTTGATGGGCACAGTGTAGAGGGAGCTTTACTCTGTGTCTAATCCGTGCTGTACCTGCCCTGGGAGTGTTTGATGGGACAGTGTAGAGGGAGCTTTACTCTGTATCTAAACCGTGCTGTACCTGCCCCGAGAGTGTTTGATGGGACAGTGTAGAGGGAGCTTTACTCTGTATCTAACCCGTGATGTACCTGCCCTGGGAGTGTTTGATGGGACAGTGTAGAGGGAGCTTTACTCTGTATCTAACCCGTGCTGTACCTGCCCTGGGAGTGTTTGATGGGCACAGTGTAGAGGGAGCTTTACTCTGCATCTAACCCGTGCTGTACCTGCCCTGGGAGTGTTTGATGGGACAGTGTAGAGGGAGCTTTACTCTGTATCTAATCCGTGCTGTACCTGCCCTGGGAGCGTTTGATGGGACAGTGCAGAGTGAGCTTTATTCTGTATCTAACCCGTGATGTGCCTGCCCTGGGAGTGTTTAATGGGACAGTGTAGAGAGAGCATTACTCTGTATCTAACCCGTGCTGTATCTGCCCTGGGAGTGTTTGATGGGACAGTGTAGAGGGAGCTTTACTCTGTATCTAACCCGTGCTGTACCTGCCCTGGGAGTGTTTGATGGGCACAGTGTAGAGGGAGCTTTACTCTGTATCTAACTCGTGCTGTACCTGCCCTGGGAGTGTTTGATGGGACAGTGTAGAGGGAGCTTTACTCTGTATCTAATCCGTGCTGTACCTGCCCTGGGAGCGTTTGATGGGACAGTGCAGAGTGAGCTTTATTCTGTATCTAACCCGTGATGTACCTGCCCTGGGAGTGTTTGATGGGACAGTGTAGAGAGAGCATTACTCTGTATCTAACCCGTGCTGTACCTGCCCTGGGAGTGTTTGATGGGACAGTGTAGATGGAGCTTTATTCTGTATCTAACCCGTGATGTACCTGCCCTGGGAAGACCGAAGCCATTGTTTTCGGTCCCTAACCCTCTAACCCTCTCCCTGGCAACTCTCTGAGGCTGAGCCAGACTGTTTCGAACCTTGGTGTTGTATTTGATACTGAGCTGAGTTTCCGACCACACATCCGCTCCATCACCAAACCCCCCTTCTTCCACCTCCGTAACCTCGCCTGTCTCTGCCACTGTCTCAGCCCATCCGCTGCTGAAACCCTCATCCATGCCTTTGTTACCTCTGGACTTGACTATTCCAACGCACTCCTGGTTGGCCTCCCACATTCCACCCTACGTAAACTTGAGGTCATCCAAAATTCGGCTGCCCGTGTCCTAACTTGCACCAAGTCCCGTTCGCCCATCACCCCTGTGCTCGCTGACCTACATTGGCTCCCGGTTAAGCAACGCCTCGATTTCAAAATTCTTGTCCTTGTTCCCAAATCCCTCCATGGCCCTCGCCCCTCCCTATCTCTGTAATCTCCTCCAGCCCCACAACCGCCCGAGATATCGGTGATCCTCTAATTCTGCCCTCCTGAGCATCCCTGATTATAATCACTCAACCATTGGTGGCCGTGCCTTCTGTTGCCTAGGCCCTAAGCTCTGGAATTCCCTGCCTAAACCTCTCCGTCTCTCTACCTCTCTTTCCTCCTTTAAGATGCTCCTTAATACCACCTCTTTGACCAAGCTTTTGGTCACCTGCCCTAATTTATCCTTGTGTGGATCGGTGTCAATTTTTTTTTGTCTTATAATACTCCTGTGCAGCGCCTTGGGAAGTTTTACTACGTTAAAGGCGCTATATAAATACAAGTTGTTGTTGTTGTATCTAACCCGTGCTGTACATGCCCTGGGAGTGTTTGATGGGGCAGTGCAGAGGGAGCTTTACTCTGTATCTAACTCGTGCTGTACCTGCCCTGGGAGTGTTTGATGGGGCAGTGCAGAGGGAGCTTTGCTCTGTATCTAACCCGTGCTGTACCTGCCCTGGGAGTGTTTGATGGGACAGTGTAGAGGGAGCTTTACTCTGTATCTAACCCGTGCTGTACCTGCCCTGGGAGTGTTTGATGGGACAGTGCAGAGCGAGCTTTACTCTGTATCTAACCCGTGCTGTACCTGCCCTGGGAGTGTTTGATGGGGCAGTGTAGAGGGAGCTTTACTCTGTATCTAACCCGTGCTGTACCTGCCCTGGGAGCGTTTGATGGGACAGTGTAGAGGGAGCTTTACTCTGTATCTAACTCGTGCTGTACCTGCCCTGGAAGTGTTTGATGGGGCAGTGCAGAGGGAGCTTTGCTGTGTATCTAACCCGTGCTGTACCTGCCCTGGGAGTGTTTGATGGGACAGTGTAGAGGGAGCTTTACTCTGTATCTAACCCGTGCTGTACCTGCCCTGGGAGTGTTTGATGGGACAGTGCAGAGCGAGCTTTACTCTGTATCTAACCCGTGCTGTACCTGTGCTGGGAGATTTTGATGGGACAGTGTAGAGGGAGCTTTACTCTGTATCTAACCCGTGCTGTACCTGCCCTGGGAGTGTTTGATGGGACAGTGTAGAGTGAGCTTTACTCTGTATCTAACTCGTGCTGTACCTGCCCTGGGAGTGTTTGATGGGCAGTGCAGAGGGAGCTTTGCTGTGTATCTAACCCGTGCTGTACCTTCCCTGGGAGTGTTTGATGGGACAGTGTAGAGGGAGCTTTACTCTGTATGTAACCCGTGCTGTACCTGCCCTGGGAGTGTTTGATGGGACAGTGTAGAGCGAGCTTTACTCTGTATCTAACCTGTGCTGTACCTGCCCTGGGAGTGTTTGATGGGACAGTGTAGAGGGAGCTTGACTCTGTATCTAACCCGTGCTGTACCTGCCGTGGGAGTGTTTGATGGGACAGTGTAGAGGGAGCTTTACTCTGTATCTAACCCGTGCTGTACCTGTGCTGGGAGATTTTGATGGGACAGTGTAGAGGGAGCTTTACTCTGTATCTAACCCGTGCTGTACCTGTGCTGGGAGATTTTGATGGGACAGTGTAGAGGGAGCTTTACTCTGTATCTAACCCCGTGCTGTTCCTGCCCTGGGAGTGTTTGATGGGACAGTGTAGAGGGAGCTTTAATCTGTATCTAACCCCGTGCTTTACCAGCTCACACCTTCCCCAGTGACAGAAGTAGAAATGATTCTAGTACTCCTGTATCTCACTTCCCCATTTATTAAGCTGTTTATTTAAACGTTCCTCTCTGATTTACACAGAATGAATAGTGCCCTCAGTAACTGATTACCTTCGAATGAAGGGGGCTTTCAATTCCCAATTCTCTCAGATAGCACTTCCTTTATTGGGTTTTGACGTGTTTGTGATCATTTGCAGCCGCAGATGTGTGTGTTCAGCTGACTCACACTCTGCACTGGTTCAGGATGTACTGGAGCCTGTCTCCAGGTCAACTTTAGCTCTCCCTCTCAGCCTGTCTCTCTGGTTCTCCTAGTGTCTGTGCGTCTGTCTCTCTCTGGATTTACTCTGTGTTAGAGACTGTGCTGCTGTCTCCTGTTCCTTCATCCTCTGATTGTGATCTCTAACCGCTTCTGTCTTCTCTTCCTCTAGGAGCGAGACAAGGAATATGTCGGGTTTGCCACCTTACCCAATCAGGTCCATCGCAAGTCAGTGAAGAAGGGCTTTGACTTCACGCTGATGGTGGCAGGTAAAGCCATTAACCCCCTCACCCCTGAACCCGCACCCTACATCGACCCCTCACCTGACCATTCACTCTCCAACCCCCTCGCCCACAAACCCCCTCACCCCTAACCTTCCAACCCTGAACCTCTGAACCCTCACCCTACATCGACCCCTCACCTGACCATTCACTCTCCAACCCCCTCGCCCACAAACCCTCTCACCCCTCACCTTCCAACGCTGAACCCCTGAACCCTCACCCTACATCGACTCCTCACCTGACCATTCACCCTCCAGCCCCCTCGCCTTCCAACCCTTCACCACTGAACCCTCACCCTACATCGACCTCTCACCTGACCATTCACCCTCCAGCCCCCATGCCCGCAAACCCTCACCCTCCAACCTTTCACCCAACCCATCATGCTACCTTGATCCCCTCACCTGATCCTTCACCCTCCAACCCCCTCACCCCTCGCCCACAAACCCCCTCACCCCTAACTCCTCACCACTGACCCTTCAAGCTACCTTGAGCCCTTCACCTAATCCTTCACCCTCCAACCCCCTCACCTGACCCCTCACCCTGCCTCAACCCCTCACCTGACCCCTCGCCCTACCTGACCCCTCGCTCTACCTAAACACCCTCACCCGACCTTGACCCCTCGCCCTACCTAATCCGTCACCCTACCTAAACACCCTCACCCGACCCCTCACCTGACGCCTCCACAGCCCCCTCCCCTCAACTGTAACCTCTCCTCCTCCAACTGTAAACCCCCGCCCCTGCCAATCTCATGATGGATGAAGGAATGGCCGATATATTTCCAAGTCAGGATGGTGTGTGACTTGGAAGGGAATTTGGAGGTGGTGGTGTTTCCATGCGCCTGCTGCCCTTGTCCTTCTCGGTGGAAGAGGTCGCGGGTTTGGGAGGTGCTGTCGAAGAAGCTTTTTCAAGTTGCTGCAGTGCATCTTGTAGATGGTACACACTGCAGCCACGGTACGCCGGTGGTGGAGTGAGTGAATGTTTAAGGTGGTGGATGGGATGCCGATCAAGCGGACTGCTTTGTCCTGCATGGTGTTGAGCTTCTTGAGTGTTGTTGCAGCTGCACTCATCCAGGCAAGTGGAGAGTATTCCATCACACTCCTCTAACACCTCACCACTGACTAACCCTCACCTCCCCTAACTGTAACCGTTCCTCTAGTTTAAGAGGATGAGGAGTCAGTACCGTGACTGGAGAAGACAGGATTGGGTTCGAATGTGATCACCCCTCCACGGTCGATAAGCCTGCTGACGCTCACGGGATGTCGCGGAGAGTGGAAGATGGCTGGCCCCCACATTACCACACCATGAGTCAGCACCTTCAGGGGGAGGAGGGGAGAGAGCCAAGGACCCCAGAGCTCAAAATGGCCGACTCTTCTTCTCCCTGCCGCTACCTCCCTCACCTTCCCCCCCTCCACTCCCCCACAACACGCTCTCCACACCTACCATAGAGAGAGCTGAGGAAAGCACGGTACTGCTGACAGATTGGTAGGGAAGCAGGGTGCAGCTTTTGACCCCTATTAGTTCATGACCCTCTCAATGAGGTTTGCAATGGATGGCAAGGCCTTGGAGAGGGTGCAGGGGAGATTTGCCAGAATGGTACCAGGGACGAGGGACTTCAGTTATGGGGAGAGACTGGAGAAGCTGGGATTGTTCTCCTTAGAGCAGAGAAGGTTAAGGGGAGATTGACCAGAACAGTACCAGGGATGAGGGACTTCAGTTATGTGGAGAGACTGGAGAAGCTGGGATTGTTCTCCTTAGAGCAGAGAAGGTTAAGGGGAGATTGACCAGAATGGTACCAGGGATGAGGGACTTCAGTTATGTGGAGAGACTGGAGAAGCTGGGGTTGTTCTCCTTAGAGCAGAGAAGGTTAAAGGGAGATTTAATAGAGGCATTCAAAATTATGATGGGTAAAGTTTTAAACTAATTGGCAAAAGAACCAGAGGGGAGATGAGGAGAATTGTTTTAGGCATCTGGAATGCGCTGCCTGAAAGGGCGGCGGAAGCAGATTCAATAGTAACTTTCAAAAGGGAATTGGATGAATACTTCTGAAGGAAAAATTTGCAGGGCTATGGGGAAAGAGTGGAGCTAATTGGACAGCTCTTTCAAAGAGCCGGCACAGTCGCGGTGGGCCGAAGGGCCTCCTTCTGTCTTTCTATGATTCACGGGGAGGTTGGACCACTGCCGTCAACTTGGGTGCCAAGGGTTTGGTTCCCGGGAGGCTCAGGGCTGTGAGGGGCGGGAGGCTGTGCTTCATTGAGTGATTGAGATGCGTGTCTGTTCCACAGGTGAATCGGGGCTGGGGAAGTCCACCCTCGTCGACAGCCTCTTCCTGACGGACCTTTACAAGGAGCGGATCATCCAGAATGCCGACGGTAAGCCCATTGCGGAGCTCTTCCTGAACTCTTCCCCATTGACGATTGATCCTCGACAAAAACAACAACTTGCATTTATCTAGCGCCTTTAACGCAGTAAAATGTCCCAAGGCGCTTCACAGGAGCGATTATCGCACAAAATTTGACACCGAGCCACATAATAGAGAGGCTAAGTGAATGGGCAAGAACATGGCAAATGGAATATAATGTGGAGAAATGGGAAGTTATCCACTTTGGTAGGAAAAATAGAAAAGCAGAGTTTTTTTTAAATGCTGAGAGATTGGGAAATGTTGGTGTTCAGAGGGACCTGGGTGCCCTTGTACACGAACCACTGAAAGTTAACCTGCAGGTACAGCAAGCAATTAGGAAATCAAATGGTATGTTGGCCTTTATTACAAGAGGATTTGAGTATAAGAGTAAAGACGTCTTACTACAATTATATAGGGTCCTGGTGAGGCCACACCTGGAGTATTGTGTACAGTTTTGGTCTCCATACATAAGGAAGGATATACTTCCCATAGAGGGAGTGCAGCGAAGGTTCACCAGACTGATTCCTGGGATGGGGGGATTGTCCTGTGAGGAGAGATTGAGTTGACTAGGCCTGTATTCTCTAGAGTTTAGAAGAATGAGAGGTGATCTCATTGAAACATACAACATTCTTACAGGGCTTGACAGGGTAGATGCAGGGAGGATGTTTCCCCTGACTGGGGAGTCTAGAACCAGGAGTCACAGTCTCAGGATAAGGGGTCGGCCATTTTGGACTGAGATGAGGAGAAATTTCTTCACTCGGAGGGTGGTGAATCTTTGGAATTCTCTACCCCAGAGCGCTGCGGAGGCTCAGTCGTTGAGTATATTCAAGACAGAGATCGATAGATTTTTGAATATTAAGGGAATCAAGGGATATGGGGATAGTGCAGGAAAGTGGAGTTGAGGTAGAAGGTCAGCCGTGATCTTATTGAATGGCAGAGCAGGCTCGAAGGGCCAAATGGCCAACTCCTGCTCCTATTTCTTATGTTCTTATTAGGTGATATTAGCACAGGTTGGTCAAAGAGTCAGGCTTTAAGGAGCATCTTAAAGGAGGAAAGAGAGGCGGAGAGGTTTAGGGGAAGGAATTCCAGAGCTTAGGGCATTGGCAGCTGAAGGCACGGCCAGCAATGGCGGAGCGATTAAAATTGGGGATGTGCAAGAGGCCAGAATTGGAGGAGTGCAGAGATCTCGGAGGGTTGTGGGGCTGAAGGAGCTTACAGAGATAGGGAGGGGGGGCGAGGCCCTGGAGGGATTTGAACACAAGGATGAGAATTTTGAAATCGAGGCGTTGCCGGACCGAGAGCCCATGTAGGTCAGCGAGCACAGAGGAGGATGAGTGAACGGGACTCGGTGCGAGGTAGGACACGGGGCAGCAGAGTTTTGGATGAGCTGAAGTTTACGGAGGGTGGAAGATGGGAGGTCGGACAGGAGAGCGTCGGAATAGTCGACTCGGGGAATAACAAAGACACGGGTGAGGGTTTGGGAGGGGTGGGGATGGGGGAGAGGGGCAGCAACCAGGACAACAGGAAACTTGAGCGGGAAGAAAAAGTTCAGGAGATCACAAGTCTGACAGTCTGATCCTGGTGGTGAATGGGCTCAAGTCCCAAGGGGTGTACATTGCACACGAGGGGATTAGGAGTGAGTAGGGAAGTCAGGAGGGCTTCAATCAGCTAGGGCCGCAGCTGGCTCGGAGAGGTGCTGAGCCACATGGACCAGTGGTCACTCCGACTCTACCCCACTCAGCCAGCTGATCTCGGGTCGAGCTGAGATGGGTGCACTGCATTGGGGCCTCTGTGTTAAAGAGGGATGAAATTTCGGCCAGGGTTCCTGATCTGGATCACGGTCCAGATAAGGGAGAACAGGATTGTGCTTTTTTAAAAAATGTGTTTTATGAGATGTGGGCGTCACTGACAAGGCAAACATTTATTGCCCATCCCTAGTTGCCCTTGAGAAGGTGGTGGTGAGCCGCCTTCTTGAACCGCTGCAGTCCGTGTGGTGAAGGTGCTCCCACAGTGCTGTTAGGGAGGGAGTTCCAGGATTTTGACCCAGTGACGACGAAGGATCGCCGATATAATTCTAAGTCAGGATGGTGTGTGACTTGGAGGGGAACTTGGAGGTGGTGGTGTTCCCATGCGCCTGCTGCCCTTGTCCTTCTAGGTGGAAGAGGCCGCGGGTTTGGGAGGTGGTGCCGAAGAAGCCTTGGCGAGTTGCTGCAGTGCATCTTGTAGATGGTACACACTGCAGCCACGGTGGTGGAGGGAGTGAATGTTTAAGGTGGTAGATGGGGCACCAATCAAGCGGGCTGCTTTGTCCTGGATGGTGTCGAGCTTCTTGAGTGTTGTTGGAGCTACACTCATCCAAGCAAGTGGAGAGTATTCCATCACATTCCTAACTTGTGCCTTGTAGATGGTGGAAAGGCTTTGGGGAGTCAGGAGGTGAGACACTCGCCGCAGAATACCTAGCCTCTGACCTGCTCTTGTAGTCACAGTATTTATGTGGCTGGTCCAGTTAAGTTTCCGGTCAATGGTGACCCCCAGGATGTTGATGGTGGAGGATTCGGCGATGGTAATGTCATTGAATGTCAAGGGGCGGTGGTTAGACTCTCGCTCAACTGTGATGCCATCCCAGTCGGATTACCGACTGAGACTCATAGTGTAGGCAGTACCTGCCCTGGGAGTGTTTGATGGGACAGTGTAGAGGGAGCTTTACTCTGTATCTAACCCGTGCTGTACCTGCCCTGGGAGTGTTTGATGGGACAGTGTAGAGGGAGCTTTACTCTGTATCTAACCCGTGCTGTACCTGCCCTGGGAGTGTTTGATGGGACAGTGTAGAGGGAGCTTTACTCTGTATCTAACCCGTGCTGTACCTGCCCTGGGAGTGTTTGATGGGGCAGTGCAGAGGGAGCTTTACTCTGTATCTAACTCGTGCTGTACCTGCCCTGGGAGTGTTTGATTGGGCAGTGCAGAGGGAGCTTTGCTCTGTATCTAACCCGTGCTGTACCTGTCCTGGGAGTGTTTGATGGGACAGTGCAGAGGGAGCTTTACTCTGTATCTAACCCGTGCTGTACCTGCCCTGGGAGTGTTTGATGGGGCAGTGTAGAGGGAGCTTTACACTGTATTTAATCCGTGCTGTACCTGCCCTGGGAGTGTTTGATGGGGACAGTGTAGAGGGAGCTTTACTCTGTATCTAACCCATGCTGTACCTGCCCTGGGAGTGTTTGATGGGGACAGTGTAGAGGGAGCTTTACTCTGTATCTAACCCATGCTGTACCTGCCCTGGGAGTGTTTGATGGGGACAGTGTAGAGGGAGCTTTACTCTGTATCTAACCCGTGCTGTACCTGCCCTGGGAGTGTTTGAAGGGACAGTGTAGAGGGAGCTTTACTCTGTATCTAACCCGTGCTGTACCTGCCCTGGGAGTGTTTGATGGGGACAGTGTAGAGGGAGCTTTACTCTGTATCTAACCCATGCTGTACCTGCCCTGGGAGTGTTTGATGGGACAGTGTAGAGGGAGCTTTACTATGTATCTAACCTGTAAAGTCTGTGGGTTGTGCAGTTAATTACGACACAGACTTCAGGAGTAACATACAACAGGACTTTACTATTCGAAGGTCAGGGCGAATCTGCCCTATAAATCATGCCACAGCACTTATATACCGGTGTGGTCACCGTCGGTATTACCGTATACAGAAGCCAAACAAGTAGTGCCACACCTAAAATAGTTCTCTTAAAGGTGAACGGTTACATACAATAGTCTCTTAAAGGTAGACGGTTACATACACTACAATCCTCCCTTTTTAGCTTACAACATACTATTTCTCATTAACATACATATATTCAACTTCAGGTAAACAATTTACAGATATAGTCGCTGTGGGAAACAGTTCACAGGTTCAGTCTCTGTGGGAACAGTGTATAGATTCAGTCTCTAGTCTTGACTCGGTCCGAACAACATCGCTGTGGTGTAGCCGGTTCACATTGCTAGCGTGACTCCTCCACTAGTCTTCCCCTTGACGTAACAGCTTGAACTCCCGTCCTGCTGAACCAGCAATGCTGACTTTTACAAACAGCTGTATTGCCTTGGTAATTTTCCTTACTTTCCAACTGATTTATCTCCCTTTGTAGGGCCCACGTGCATGATCTGGTAGGAGTGATAATGATTTTGATGGTTATCATCTTCTGCTTCTTCTTTTTCTTTTCTGCTTCTTGGAGACTCTCAGGGCTCCCTTATCAGCTGCCAGCTGTAGCGCCACCATCTCCCTATGTTCCTTAGACTTTAAGTGCTTCATCCTGATTTCTGCACTTTGGGAGTTTTCATCACAAGCTGGGCAGACCAGATCCTCGTAATATTCAGTGTCACTCAACAGGTCATGGTAATATTCGGTGTCGTCCTGAGCTAGTCTAGCGAGAGGGCCTGCTACTTCTTCCGTACCCAACTGGACGTTAGCCGACTGTTGTTCCCTCCCTAGACATCTTTCCTGAAGAGACTTCTTCATGCGTTCATATTCATCCCGCTCTTCCTGGGTTTCCTGCAAATCCTTCACTAATGACCTCGTTTGTGATTTCAACACTTCCCCTTCCCTCGGGGATTGATTGATCAGGCTATTCAATCCTTCTACTGGAGCAGCTGTTTCAACATTCTGCTGTTCACATTGACGTGATTCAGCGTACTTTTGGCATCCCTGTAAAATCTGTGTTGCAACCTCAGCTATTTCCATAACTTTTGAGAGCTCCGAACTCCTTCCCTTTGAAGATTGAAGCTCGTGTTCAGATTGTTCCCATTGTAGAGTTTTGTCCTTCAGCATATGAAGGAGTTGGCTGACCGTTAACTCTTCCGCGGGAACACTGTGGGTCAGAGTCTTCTCCATTTCATCCACCTTTTCCTCCAATGCTTTCACCTTCTTTTCCTCTTGTACTTTGGCTTCCAGCGCTCGGAGAAGTTGCGCCTTGATGCTCTCTAGCTCATGTTCAGAGGCCATTCTTACAGTCTCTGTGTTTCTTACAGTTCCCTTTTCTTCCACTGAACGGATTCCCAGTTGAATCTGTTCTTCAAGTTGTTGAATCTTGGTCATTGCCACCCCATATTTGCCTTGGGTTTCCTTTAATATTTTTATGAGTTCTTGTACATCTTGTCTTTCAGGTTCACAGCCTGCGCGTCGGCTTCAAGGCTTTCCCTTTTTTTTTTAAATTTTATGGCAGGGCGACCGGCTCTGGGTACCCCGTTGACGGCGAACAGGTTCAGCCGCTGGGCTGGCTCTCACACAGTTCCCCTTGCTCGGCTCTGTCTCTCTCCCGCTCGCTCGGCTCTACCGGCGCTGGGTACACCCCGTTGACGGAGGACAGTTCAGCCGCTGGACTGGCTCTCGCGCAGTCTCTTGGTCGGCTCTGCCTCTCCCGCTCGCTCGGACCCCAATCGCGCCTCCCAGCCTTCTCGCAGTCCGGTGCTTCTCTCCCCGGCTGCGGCTGAGTTTCTCTCTTCCCGCGCCTACGCTCCCGGTCGCAGCGCTTCGTGGCTTCGGTCACCGCCCGGCTTTTCCCGCCGGTCGCGGTCTCTCACGACGCCGTTGGACCCAACTTTTTGTCCGGCTCCTTTTCCCCCTCGACCGTGGTCGAGTGCCCAGCCCTTATCCTCCGGCTATTCTTTTCACTTTCCCTTACTCACAGTCACCGTGGCAGAAGGGACAGTCAGTGCCTGTTGCTGATGGAAGTTTTTGTCGCTAAAGTCTTCCTCCTTTCTATTGCTGCAGCCTTGAGTTTTCTCCCAGCCGAATGACGAGGGCGGTTGCCTCTTTTCGACGCTCTTTCGTTGCTTTGAAATTATTGTTGCCGCAGGGTACGATCGGACTCGTCGCCACTGTAAAGTCTGTGGGTTGTGCAGTTAATTACGACACAGACTTCAGGAGTAACATACAACAGGACTTTACTATTTGAAGGTCAGGGCGAATCTGCCCTATAAATCATGCCACAGCACTTATGTACCGGTGTGGTCACCGTCGGTATTACCGTATACAGAAGCCAAACAAGTAGTGCCACACCTAAAATAGTTCTCTTAAAGGTGAACGGTTACATACAATAGTCTCTTAAAGGTAGACGGTTACATACACTACATAACCTGTGCTGTACCTGCCCTGGGAGTGTTTGATGAGACAGTGTAGAGGGAGCTTTACTCTGTATCTAACCCCTGCTGTACCTGCCCCGGGAGTGTTTGATGGGGACAGTGTAGAGGGAGCTTTACTCTGTATCTAACCCCTGCTGTACCTGCCCTGGGAGTGTTTGATGGGACAGTGTAGAGGGAGCTTTACTGTGTATCTAACCTGTGCTGTACCTGCCCTGGGAGTGTTTGATGGGGACAGTGTAGAGGGAGCTTTACTCTGTATCTAACCTGTGCTGTACCTGCCCTGGGAGTGTTTGATGAGACAGTGTAGAGGGAGCTTTACTCTGTATCTAACCCGTGCTGTACCTGCCCTGGGAGTGTTTGATGGGACAGTGTAACAGTGATTAGTCACCTTCATCTGTGCTTCAACAGCCGAAGACATTGCCTGATGTTCTATTGGGAGACTGGCTGTGATTCCACCATTTAATCCATGGAATGAATTCTGTGTTAAACGTTGCTCCATGTTTGTGCCCAGGACTTTTGGCAATTTGCTACCATTAAACCCATAGCTGTAATTTTGCAGAACGCATCACAAAGACCCTGGAGATCACTAAACATGCGGTGGACATCGAGGAGCGAGGGGTGAGGGTCAAACTGACCATCGTGGACACTCCAGGGTTCGGAGACGCTGTTGACAATTCTGACTGGTAAGAAAGAGAGAAAGGAAAGAAAGAACTGGCATTTCGACAGCTTTCACGACCTCAGGACGTCCCAATGAAATAATTTTTGAAGTGTAGTCACTGCTGTAATGTAGAAAGCTCCCCCAGCTCTTCTTCCAATAGTGTCTGTGGGATCCTTTACGTCCACCCGAGAGGGCAGACAGAAACTCGGTTTAACAACTCATCCGAAACACGGCACCACCGACAGTGCTGCGCTCCCTCAGTACTGCCCCTCTGACAGAGTGGTGCTCCCTCAGTACAGCCCCTCTGACAGTGTGGCGCTCCCTCAGTACTGCCCTTCCGACAGTGCAGCCGCTCCGACAATGCAGCGCTCCCTCAGTACTGCTCCTCTGACAGAGCGGTGCTCCCTCAGTACTGCCCCTCTGACAGTGCGGCGCTCCCTCAGTACTGCCCCTCTGACAGAGCGGTGCTCCCTCAGTACTGCCCCTCTGACAGTGCGGCGCTCCCTCAGTACTGCCCCTCCGACAGTGCAGCGCTCCCTCAGTACTGCCCCTCCGACAGTGCAGCGCTCCCTCAGTACTGCCCCTCCGACAGTGCAGCGCTCCCTCTGTACTGCCCCTTTGACAATGCGGCGCTCCCTCAGCACTGCCCCTCCGACAGTGTGGCACGCCCTCAGTACTGCCGCTCCGACAATGCAGCGCTCCCTCAGTACTGCCGCTCCGACAGTGTGGCGCGCCCTCAGTACTGCTCCTCCAACAGTGCAGCGTTCCTCAGTACTGCCGCTCTGACATTGCAGCGCTCCCTTAGTACTGCCCCTCCGACAGTGCAGCACTCCCTCAGTACTGCCCCTCCGACAGTGCAGCACTCCCTCAGTACTGCCCCTCCGACAGTGCAGCGCTCCCTCAGTACTGCCCCTCTGACATTGCAACGCTCCCTCAGTACTGTCCCTCCGACAGTGCAGCACCTCCTCAATTCTGACCCTCCATCAGTGCAGCGTCCCTCAGTACTGACCCTCCAGCTGTGTAGAGCTCCCTCAGTCCTGCCCCTCCGACAGTGCTGTATTCCCTCAGTACTGGCCCTCCGATGGTGCTGTGCTCCCTCAGTACTGTCCCTCCGACAGTGCAGCACCTCCTCAGTTCTGACCCTCCATCAGTGCAGCGTCTCTCAGTACTGACCCTCCAGCTGTGTAGAGCTCCCTCAGTCCTGCCCCTCCGACGGTGCTGTGCTCCCTCAGTACTGACCCTCCGAGAATGTAGCGCTCCCTCAGTACTGACCCTCCGACAGTGCAGTGCTCCCTCAGTACTGGCCCTCCGACAGTGCAGTGCTCCCTCAGTACTGCCCCTCCGACAGTGCAGTGCTCCCTCAGTACTGACAACCCGACAGTGCAGCACTCCTTAGTACTGGCACCGGGGAGTGTTGGCCTGGGATTAGCGCGGCTCGAGTCTCTGGGGTGGGGCTCGAACCCACGACCTTCTGACCCAGAGGCAAAAGGAAATTCCTGGACCTCCATATAACGAAATGTTGTACATGAGATAGAGTTCCAGTTATTGGGAAGACTCATGTTGGGTTTAGGCTCGGTCAGAGTTACGATTAAGATCTCTGCCGTTAATTCCACAGATTGGTATGGTCGTTAGTATGCAAATTGGCTTTGGGATTAACAATGGTGTTCAGATCAAGATTGTGGTTGGGGGGTAAAGGTAATCATTCGCAATGGAGAGTGGGCTAGGGACACGGATTAGGGTGACGGGTCGGTGTAAGGATCAACATTCGGGTTAGAGGTCCACTGCCCCGCTCTCTCCCCACAGCCCTGTATCAGTCCCCAAACTAATCCCACTGCCCCGCTCTCTCCCCATAGCCCTGTATCAGTCCCCAAACTAATCCCACTGCCCCGTTCTCTCCCCATAGCCCTGTTTCAGTCCCAAACTAATCCCACTGCCCTGCTCTCTCCCCATAGCCCTGTATCAGTCCCCAAACTAATCCCACTGCCCCGCTCTTTCCCCATAGCCCTGTTTCAGTCCCAAAATAATCCCGCTGCCCTGCGCTCTCCCCATAGCCCTGTATCAATCCCCAAACTAATCCCACTGCCCCGCTCTCTCCCCATAATCCTGTATTAATCCCAAACTAATCCCACTGCCCTGCTCTCTCCCCATAGCCCTGTATCAATCCCCAAACTTATCCCACTGCCCCGCACTCTCCCCATAGCCCTGTATCAATCCCAAACTAATCCCACTGCCCTGCTCTCTCCCCATAGCCCTGTATCAATGTCCAAACTAATCCCACTGACCCGCTCTCTCCCCATAGCCCTGTATCAATCCCCAAACTAATCCCACTGCCCCGATCTCTCCCCATAGCCCTGTATCAATCTCAAACTAATCCCACTGCCCCGCTCTCTCCCCATAGCCCTGTATCAGTCCCCAAACTAATCCCACTGCCCCGATCTCTCCCCATAGCCCTGTATCAATCCCAAACTAATCCCACTGCCCCGCTCTCTCCCCATAGCCCTGTATCAGTCCCCAAACTAATCCCACTGCCCCGCTCTCTCCCCATAGCCCTGTATCAATCCCAAACTAATCCCACTGCCCCACTCTCTCCCCATAGCCCTGTATCAATTGCATCCTAATCCCACTGCCCCGCTCTCTCCCTATAGTCCTGTATCAATCCCCAAACTAATCCCACTGCCCCGCTCTCCCCATAGCCCTGTATCAATCTCCAAACTAATCCCACTGCCCCGCTCTCTCCCCATAGCCCTGTATCAATCCCCAAACTAATCTCACTGCCCCGCTCTCTCCCCATAGCCCTGTATCAGTCCCCAAACTAATCCCACTGCCCCGCTCTCTCCCCATAGCCCTGTATCAATCCCAAACTAATCCCACTGCCCCACTCTCTCCCCATAGCCCTGTATCAATTGCAACCTAATCCCACTGCCCCGCTCTCTCCCTATAGTCCTGTATCAATCCCCAAACTAATCCCACTGCCCCGCTCTCCCCATAGCCCTGTATCAATCTCCAAACTAATCCCACTGCCCCGCTCTCTCCCCATCGTGCTGTATCAATCCCCAAACTAATCCCACTGCCCCACTCTCTCCCCATAGCCCTGTATCAATCTCCAAACTAATCCCACTGCCCCGCTCTCTCCCCATCGTGCTGTATCAATCCCCAAACTAATCCCACTGCCCCGCTCTCTCCCCATAGTCCTGTATCATTCCCCAAACTAATCCCACTGCCCGCTCTCTCCCCATAGTCCTGTATCAGTCCCCAAACTAATCGCACTGCCCCGCTCTCTCCCCATAGCCCTGTATCAATCCCAAACTAATCACACTGCCTCGCTCTCTCCCCATAGCCCTGTATCAATTCGAAACTAATCCCACTGCCCCGCTCTCTCCCCATAGTCCTGTATCATTCCCCAAACTAATCCCACTGCCCGCTCTCTCCCCATAGTCCTGTATCAGTCCCCAAACTAATCGCACTGCCCCGCTCTCTCCCCTTAGACCTGTATCAATCCCCAAACTAATCCCACTGCCCCGCTCTCTCCCCATAGCCCTGTATCAATCCCAAACTAATCACACTGCCCCAGTCTCTCCCCATAGTCCTGTATCAATCCCCAAACTAATCCCACTGCCCTGCTCTCCCCATAGCCCTCTATCAATCTCCAAACTAATCCCACTGTCCCGCTCTCTCCCCATAGCCCTGTATCAATCCCAAACTAATCCCACTGCCCCACTCTCTCCCCATAGTACTGTATCAATCCACAAACTAATCCCACTGCCCGGCTCTCTCCCCATAGTCCTGTATCAATCCCAAATTAATCCCACTGTCCCGCTCTCTCCCCATAGCCCTGTATCAATCCCAAACTAATCCCACTGCCCCACTCTCTCCCCATAGTCCTGTATCAATCGCAAACTAATCCCACTGCCCTGCGTTCTCCCCATAGTCCTGTATCAATCCCAAATTAATCCCACTGTCCCGCTCTCTCCCCATAGCCCTGTATCAAACCCCAAACTAATCCCACTGCCCTGCTCTCTCCCCATAGTCCTGTATCAATCCCAAACTAATCCCACTGCCCTGCTCTCTCCCCATAGCCCTGTATCAATCCCAAACTAATCCCACTGCCCCGCTCTCTCCCCATAGCTCTGTATGAATCCCCAAACTAATCCCACTGCCCCGCTCTCTCCCCATAATCCTGTATCAATCCCAAACTAATCCCACTGCCCTGCTCTCTACCCATAGCCCTGTATCAATCCCCAAACTTATCCCACTGCCCCGCACTCTCCCCATAGCCCTGTATCAATCCCAAGCTAATCCCACTGACCCGCTCTCTCCCCATAGCCCTGTATCAACCCTCAAACTAATCCTACTGCCCCGCTCTCTCCCCATAGCCCTGTATCAATCCCAAACTAATCCCACTGCCCTGCTCTCTCCCCATAGCCCTGTATCAATCCCAAACTAATCGCACTGCCCTGCTCTCTCCCCATAGCCCTGTATCAATCCCAAACTAATCGCACTGCCCCGCTCTCTCCACATAGTACTGTATCAATCCCCAAACTAATCCCACTGCCCCACTCTCTCCCCATAGTCCTGTATCATTCCCCAAACTAATCCCACTGCCCACTCTCTCCCCATAGCCCTGTATCAGTCCCCAAACTAATCCCACTGCCCCGCTCTCTCCCCTTAGCCCTGTATCAATCCCCAAACTAATCCCACTGCCGCGCCCTCTCCCCATAGCCCTGTATCAATCCCAAACTAATCACACTGCCTCGCTCTCTCCCCATAGTCCTGTATCAATCCCCAAACTAATCCCACTGCCCTGCTCTCCCCATAGCCCTCTATCAATCTCCAAACTAATCCCACTGTCCCGCTCTCCCCATAGCCCTGTATCAATCCCAAACTAATCCCACTGCCCCACTCTCTCCCCATAGTACTGTATCAATCCCCAAACTAATCCCACTGCCCCGCTCTCTCCCCATAGTCCTGTATCAATCCCAAACTAATCCCACGGCCCCGCTGCTCTCCCTGTAGTCCTGTATCAATCCCAAACTAATCCCACTGCCCTGCTCTCTCCCCATAGCCCTGTATCAATCCCCAAACTAATCCCACTGCACCGCTCTCTCTCCATAGCCCTGTATCAAACCACAAACTAATCCCACTGCCCTGCTCTCTCCCCATAGCCCTGTATCAATCCCAAACTAATTCCACTGCCCCCTCTCTCCCCATAGCCCTGTATCAATCCCAAACTAATCCCACTGTCCCACTCCCTCCCCATAGTACTGTATCAATCCCCAAACTAATCCCACTGCCCCGCTCTCTCCCCATAGCCCTGTATCAATCCCAAACTAATCCCACTGCCCTGCTCTCTCCCGATAGTCCTGTATCAATTCCCAAACTAATCCCACTGCCCCGCTCTCTCCCCATAGTCCTGTATCAAATCCCAAACTAATCCCACTGCCCCGCTCTCTCCTCATAGCCCTGTATCAATCCCAATCTAATCCCACTGCCCCGCTCTCCCCATAGCCCTGTATCAATTCTAACCTAATCCCACTGCCCCACTCTCTCCCCATAGCCCTGTATCAATTCCAACCTAATCCCACTGCCCCACTCTCTCCCTATAGTCCTGTATCAATCCCCAAACTAATCCCACTGCCCCGCTCTCTCCCCATCGTGCTGTATCAATCCCCAAACTAATCCCACTGCCCCGCTCTCTCCCCATAGCCCTGTATCAATCCCCAAACTAATTCCACTGCCCCCTCAATCCCCATAGCCCTGTATCAATCCCAAACTAATCCCACTGCCCCGCTCTCTCCCCATAGTACTGTATCAATCCCCAAACTAATCCCACTGCCCCGCTCTCTCCCCATAGTCCTGTATCAGTCCCCAAACTAATCCCACTGCCCCGCTCTCTCCCCTTAGCCCTGTATCAATCCCCAAACTAATCCCACTGCCCCGCTCTCTCCCCATAGCCCTGTATCAATCCCAAACTAATCAAACTGCCTCGCTCTCTCCCCATAGTCCTGTATCAATCCCCAAACTAATCCCACTGCCCCAGTCTCTCCCCATCGTCCTGTATCAATCCCCAAACTAATCCCACTGCCCTGCTCTCCCCATAGCCCTGTATCAATCCCCAAACTAATCCCGCTGCCCCGCTCTCTACCCATAGTCCTGTATCAATCCCAAACTAATCCCACGGCCCCGCTGCTCTCCCTATAGCCCTGTATCAATCCCAAACTAATCCCACTGCCCTGCTCTCTCCCCATAACCCTGTATCAATCCGAAACTATTCCCACTGCCCCGCTCTCTCCCCATTGTCCTGTATCAATCCCCAAAGTAATCCCACTGCCCTGCTCTCTCCCCATAGCCCTGTATCAATCCCAAACTAATCCCACTTCCCCGCTCTCTTCACATAGCCCTGTGTCAATCCCCAAACTAATCCCTCTGCCCCGCTCTCCCCCATAGCCCTGTATCAATCCCAAACTAATCCCACTGCCCCGCTCTCTCCCCATAGTCCTGTATCAATTCCAAACTAATCCCACTGCCCCGCTCTCTCCCCATAGCTCTGTATCAATCCCCAAACTAATCCCACTGCCCCGCTCTCTCCCCATAATCCTGTATCAATCCCAAACTAATCCCACTGCCCCGCTCTCTCCCCATAGTCCTGTATCAATTCCCAAACTAATCCCACTGCCCCGCTCTCTCCTCATAGCCCTGTATCAATCCCAGACTTATCCCACTGCCCCGCTCTCTCCCCATAGCCCTGTATCAATCTCCAAACTAATCCCACGGCCCTGCTCTCTCCCCATCGTCCTGTATCAATCCCCAAACTAACCCCACTGCTCCGCGCTCTCCGCATAGCCCTGTATCCATCCGAAAATGATCCTACTGCCCCGCTCTCCCCGTAGCCCTGTATCAATCCTCAAACTAATCCTACTGTCCCGCTCTCTCCCCATAGCCCTGTATCAACCCCAAACTAATCCCACTGCCCCGCTCTCTCCCCATGACCCTGTATCAATCCCAAACTAATCCCACTGCCCCGCTCTCTCCCCATAGTCGTGTATCAATCCCAAACTAATCCCACTGCTCCGCTCTCTCCCCATAGTCCTGTATCAATCCCAAACTAATCAAACTGCCTCGCTCTCTCCCCATAGCCCTGTATTAATTCCAAACTAATCCCACTGCCCCAGTCTCTCCCATCGTCCTGTATCAATCCCCAAACTAATCCCACTGCCCTGCTCTCCCCATAGCCCTGTATCAATCCCCAAACTAATCCCACTGTCCCGCTCTCTCCGCATAGCCCTGTATCCATCCGAAAATGATCCTACTGCCCCACGCTCTCCCCGTAGCCCTGTATCAATCCTCAAACTAATCCTACTGTCCCGCTCTCTCCCCATAGCCCTGTATCAACCCCAAACTAATCCCACTGCCCCGCTCTCTCCCCATAGCCCTGTATCAATCCCAAATTAATCCCACTGCCCTGCTCTCTCCCCATAGCCCTGTATCAATCCCCAAACTAATCCCACTGCCCCACTCTCTCCCCATAGCCCTGTATCAATCCCAAATTAATCCCACTGCCGCGCTCTCTCCCCATAGCCCTGTATCAATCCCCAAACTAATCCCACTGCCCCGCTCTCTCCCCATAGCCCTGTATCAATCACCAAACTAATCCCACTGCCCCGCTCTCTCCCCATAGCCCTGTATCAATCACCAAACTAATCCCACTGACCCGCTCTCTCCCCATAGCCCTGTATCAACCCCAAACTAATCCCACTGTCCTGGTCTCTCCCCATAGCCCTGTATCAATCCCCAAACTAACCCCACTGCTCCGCGCTCTCCGCATAGCCCTGTATCCATCCGAAAATGATCCTACTGCCCCGCTCTCCCCGTAGCCCTGTATCAATCCTCAAACTAATCCTACTGTCCCGCTCTCTCCACATAGCCCTGTATCAACCCCAAACTAATCCCACTGCCCCGCTCTCTCCCCATGACCCTGTATCAATCCCAAACTAATCCCACTGCCCCGCTCTCTCCCCATAGTCGTGTATCAATCCCAAACTAATCCCACTGCTCCGCTCTCTCCCCATAGTCCTGTATCAATCCCCAAACTAATCCCACTGCCCCGCTCTCTCCCCATAGCCCTGTATCAATCCCAAACTAATCAAACTGCCTCGCTCTCTCCCCATAGCCCTGTATTAATTCCAAACTAATCCCACTGCCCCAGTCTCTCCCATCGTCCTGTATCAATCCCCAAACTAATCCCACTGCCCTGCTCTCCCCATAGCCCTGTATCAATCCCCAAACTAATCCCACTGTCCCGCTCTCTCCGCATAGCCCTGTATCCATCCGAAAATGATCCTACTGCCCCACGCTCTCCCCGTAGCCCTGTATCAATCCTCAAACTAATCCTACTGTCCCGCTCTCTCCCCATAGCCCTGTATCAACCCCAAACTAATCCCACTGCCCCGCTCTCTCCCCATAGCCCTGTATCAATCCCAAATTAATCCCACTGCCCCGCTCTCTCCCCATAGCCCTGTATCAATCCCCAAACTAATCCCACTGCCCCACTCTCTCCCCATAGCCCTGTATCAATCCCAAATTAATCCCACTGCCGCGCTCTCTCCCCATAGCCCTGTATCAATCCCCAAACTAATCCCACTGCCCCGCTCTCTCCCCATAGCCCTGTATCAATCACCAAACTAATCCCACTGCCCCGCTCTCTCCCCATAGCCCTGTATCAATCACCAAACTAATCCCACTGACCCGCTCTCTCCCCATAGCCCTGTATCAACCCCAAACTAATCCCACTGTCCTGGTCTCTCCCCATAGCCCTGTATTGATCCCCAAACTAATCCCACTGCCCCGCTCTCTCCCCATAACCCTGTATCAATCCCAAACTAATCCCACTGCCCCGTTCTCTCCCCATAGTCGTGTATCAATCCCAAACTAATCCCACTGCTCCGCTCTCTCCCCATAGCCCTCTATCAACCCCCAAACTAATCCCACTGCCCCGCTCTCTCCCCATAGCCCTCTATCAATCCCCAAACTAATCCCACTGCCCCGCTCTCTCCCCATAGCCCTCTATCAATCCCCAAACTAATCCCACTGCCCCGCTCTCTCCCCATAGCCCTCTATCAATCCCCAAACTAATCCCACTGCCCCGCTCTCTTCCCATAGCTCTGTATCAATCCCCAAACTAATCCCACTGCCCCGCTCTCTCCCCATAGCCCTGTATCAATCCAAAACTAATCTCTTAGGCTTTGGTCCTGTGGTAACAGATCCCACATCCCAAGTTTGTCCTCCTAACTCTAGTCTTCTAACCCTGGTGTGTCATCCTGGTAAATCCACACTGTACGCTCGCTCTGGGGTATACTTCCCTTCTTTAATGGGTGCCTCACAACTGCACGCCACACTCAAACTGCGGCCTGACCATTGGCTTGTAAAATTTTACCATTACCACTTCACTCTCACACTCATCGCCTAATTTATAAAACCCAAAATGCCATTGGCCTTTTCCCTAATGGAGAAACTGTTTCCAGGGGCGAGAGGGTTGGTAAGAGGATTTGAGTACAGGAGCAAGGATGTCTTACGAGTTATACAGGGTCTTGGTGAGACCATACCTGGAGTAGTGTGTGCAGTTTTGGTCTCCTTACCTAAGAAAGGATATACCTGCCATAGAGGGAGTGCAGCGAAGGTTCACCAGACCCCCCCCCCCCTTAGTGGGGGGGTCAATAACTAGGGGGCATAGATTCAGGGTAAGGGGCAGGAGATTTAGAGGGGATTTGAGGAGGAACTTCTTCACCCAGAGGGTGGTTGGAATGTGGAATTCAATGCCTGAAAGGGTGGTAGAGGCAGGAACCCTCACAACATTCAAGAAGCATTTGGATGAGCACTTGAAATGCAATTGCATACAAGGCTATGGACCAAATGCTGGAAAATGGGATTAGACTGGACAGGGATGGATGGGTGGCGCAGACACGATGGGCCGAAGGGCCTCTTTCTGTGCTGTAAAACTCTATGACTCTATGATTCCTGGGACGGCAGGACTGTCGTATGAGGAGAGATTGGGTTGACTAGGCCTGTATTCACTAGAGTTTAGAAGAATGAGAGGGGGACCTCATTGAAGCGTATAAAATTCTGACAGGGCAAGACAGACTGGATGCAGGGAGGATGTTTCCCCTGTCTGGGGGATCTAGAACGAGGGGTCACAATCTCAGGATACGGGGTAGGACATTTAGGACTGAGATGAGGAGAAATTTCTTCACTCAGAGGGTGATGAACCTGTGGAATTCTCTACCTCAGCAGGCAGTGGAGGCCAAGTCACTGAATATATTTAAGAAGGAGATAGATAGATTTCTAGACACAAAAGGCATCAAGGGGTATGGGGAGAGTGGGAATATGGTATTGAGATAGAGGATCAGCCATGATCACATTGAATGGCGGAGCAGGCTCGAAGGGCCGAATGGCCTACCCCTGCTCCTATTTGTCTATGTTTCTATGTAGATGAGTTGATGGCACAAATACTGTAGGTATAAATGGATATGATCTGATAGCCATTACAGAGATGTGGTTGTAAGGTGACCAAGGCTGGGAACTGAATATTCACGGGTGTTTGACATTTCGGAAGGATAGACAGAAAGGAAAAGGAGGTGGGGTAGCTCTGTTAATAAAGGATGAGATCAGTGCAGTCGTGAGAAATGATATTGGCTCAGAAGAGCAAGATGCAGAATCAGTTTGGGTGGAGATAAGAAATAATAAGGGAAAGAAGTCACTGGTGGGCGTAGTCTTTAGGCCCCCTAACAGTAGCTACACTGTTGGACAGAGTATAAATCAAGAAATAATGGAGGCTTGTAAGAAAGGTACAGCAATAATCATGGGCGATTTTAATCTTCCTACTGATTGGACAAATCAAAGTGGCCAAGGTAGCCTTGAGGAAGAGTTCATAGAGTGTATCCAGGATGGTTTCCTAGAACAATACGTTGTGGAACCAACCAGGGAGCAGGTTATCTTAGATCTGGAACTGTGTAATGAGACAGGATTAATAAATGATCTCATAGTAAAGGATCCTCTAGGAAAGAGTGATCATAGCATGGTTGAATTTTAAATTCAATTGGAGGGTGAGAAAGTTGGGTCTCAAACCAGTGTCCTAATCTTAAATGAAGGCAATTACAATGGCATGAAGGCAGAGTTGGCTAAAGTGGACTGGAAAAATAGATTAAAGGGTAAGACGGTTGATAAGCAGTGGCGGACATTTAAGGAGATATTTCATAACTCTCAACAAAAATATATTCCAGTGAGAAGACTTTAAGAGAAGGGAAAACCATCCGTGGTTAACCAGAGGACACAGATTTAAGATAATTGGCAAAAGATTGGTTATATACCCACCCTATAGACACAGAGACCTACCCTCGGTTGGTGGTGCTATGGGAGGGTGCGAAGATTGGGAAGTCCTGCCACCTATTGGTATCAGCAGACACTCACACCATCTGCTCGCAACCTTGTTGTCACATTTGATCACGATTGGGGGGGGGGGAAACGAGGCGAATATTTATAACGCAGCGAGTTGTTGTGATCTGGAATGCGCTGCTTGAAAGGGCGGTGGAAGCAGATTCAATAATGGCTTCTGAAAGGGAATCGGAAAAATATTTGGAGGGGAAAAATGAGCGGGGCTACGGGGAAAGAGCAGAGACGGGGGGTGGGGGGAGAGTGGGTCTAATTAGACAGCTCTTTCAAAGGCACCATGGGCCGAGTGGCCTGTCGGACTGAAGCCTGCCTCCTACGCGTTACAGTCAGCCGGGAGTGCAGCCCTTTAAATGCTGCTGTTCTGATTCCAGCTGGAAGCCGATAGTCACGTACATCGACCAGCAGTTCGAGCACTACTTCCGGGATGAAAGTGGGCTGAATCGGAAAAACATTCAGGACAATCGTGTTCACTGTCTGCTCTACTTCATATCCCCTCTTGGACATGGGTAGGTACAACCCCCAACTCTACACCATGGGAAGGTACAAAATGCCAACTCTATCCCATGGGATTGTACAGACACCAACTCTACCCCATGGGATTGTACAGGCCCCAACTCTACCCCATGGGAAGGTACAGAACGCCAACTCTATCCCATGGGATTGTACAGCCCCCAACTCTACCCCATGGGAAGGTACAGAACGCCAACTCTATCCCGTGGGATTGTACAGACCCCAACTCAACCCATGGGATTGTACAGACCCCAACTCTACCCCATGGGATTGTACAGATCACAACTCTATCCCATGGGATTGTACAGACCCCAACTCGACCCCATGGGATTGTACAGACCCCAACTCTATCCCATGGGATTGTACAGACCCCACCTCAACCCCATGGGATTGTACAGACCCCAACTCTACCCCATGGGAAGGTACAGACCCCAACTCTACCCCATGGGATTGTACAGACCCCAACTCTACCCCATGGGATTGTACAGACCCCAACTCTACCCCATGGGATTGTACAGACCCCAACTCTACCCCATGGGAAGGTACAGACCCCAACTCTACCCCATGGGATTGTACAGACCCCAACTCTACCCCATGTGATTGTACAGACCCCAACTCTACCCCATGGGATTGTACAGACCCCAACTCTACCCCATGGGATTGTACAGACCCCAACTCTACCCCATGGGAAGCTACAGACCCCAACTCTACCCCATGGGATTGTACAGACCACAACTCTACCCCATGGGATTGTACAGACCCCAACTCTATCCCATGGGAGGGTACAAACCCCAACTCTACCCCATGGGATTGTACAGACCCCAACTCTACCCCATGGGATTGTACAGACCCCAACTCGACCCCATGGGATTGTACAGACCCCAACTCTATCCCATGGGATTGTACAGACCCCAACTCAACCCCATGGGATTGTACAGACCCCAACTCTACCCCATGGGAAGGTACAGACCCCAACTCTACCCCATGGGATTGTACAGACCCCAACTCTACCCCATGGGATTGTACAGTCCCCAACTCTACCCCATGGGACGGTACAGATCCCAACTCCACCTCATGGGATTGTACAGACCCCAACTCTACCCCATGGGATTGTACAGGCCCCAACTCTACCCCATGGGATTGTACAGACCCCAACTCTACCCCATGGGATTGTACAGACCCCAACTCTACCCCATGGGATTGTACAGACCCCAACTCTACCCCATGGGAAGGTACAGACCCCAACTCTACCCAATGGGATTGTACAGACCCCAACTCTACCCCATGGGATTGTACAGACCCCAACTCTACCCCATGTGATTGTACAGACCCCAACTCTACCCCATGGGATTGTACAGACCCCAACTCTACCCCATGGGATTGTACAGACCCCAACTCTACCCCATGGGAAGCTACAGACCCCAACTCTACCCCATGGGATTGTACAGACCACAACTCTACCCCATGGGATTGTACAGACCACAACTCTACCCCATGGGATTGTACAGACCCCAACTCTACCCCATGGGATTGTACAGACCCCAGCTCTACCCCATGGGATTGTACAGACCCCAACTCTAACCCATGGGAAGGTACAGACCCCAACATTACCCCATGGGATTGTACAGGCCCCAACTCTATCCCATGGGAGGGTACAAACCCCAACTCTACCCCATGGGATTGTACAGCCCCAACTCTACTCCATTGGAAGGTACAGACCACAACTCTACCCCATGGGATTGTACAGACCCCAACTCTACCCCCGGGATTGTACAGACCACAACTCTACCCCATGGGATTGTACAGACACCAACTCTGCCCTGTGGGAAGGTACAGGCCCCAACTCTACCCCATGGGATTGTACAGACCCCAACTCTACCCCATGGGAAGGTACAGACCCCAACTCTACCCCATGGGATTGTACAGACCCCAACTCTACCCCATGGGATTGTACAGACCCCAACTCTTCACCATGGGATTGTACAGACCCCAACTCTACCCCATGGGATTGTACAGACCCCAACTCTACCCCTTGGGAAGGTACAGACCCCAACTCTACCCCATGGGATTGTACAGACCCCAACTCTACCCCATGGGAAGATACAGACCCCAACTCTACCCCATGGGATTGTACAGACCCCAACTCTACCCCATGGGATTGTACAGACCCAACTCTACCCCATGGGAAGGTACAGACCCCAACTCTATCCCATGGGATTGTACAGACCCCAAGTCTACCCCATGGGAAGGTACAAACCCCAACTCTACCCCATGAGATTGTACAGACCCCAACTCTACTCCATGGGATGGTACAGACCACAACTCTACCCCATGGGATTGTACAGACCCCAACTCTACCCCATGGGATTGTACAGACCCCAACTCTACCCCATGGGATTGTACAGACCCCAACTCTACCTCATGTGATTGTAAAGACCCCAACTCTACCCCATGGGAAGGTACAGTCCCCAACTCTACCCCATGGGAACGTGCAGACCACAACTCTGCCCTGTGGGAAGGTACAGGCCCCAACTCTACCCCATGGGATTGTACAGACCCCAACTCTACCCCATGGGAAGGTACAGACCCCAACTCTACCCCATGGGATTGTACAGACCCCAACTCTACCCCATGGGATTGTACAGACCCCAACTCTACCCCATGGGATTGTACAGACATCAACTCTACCCCATGGGATTGTACAGACCCCAACTCTACCTCATGTGATTGTAAAGACCCCACCTCAACCCCATGGGATTGTACAGACCCCAACTCTACCCCATGGGATTGTACAGACCCCAACTCTACCCCATGGGATTGTACAGACCCCAACTCTACCCCATGGGATTGTACAGACCCCAACTCTACCCCATGGGATTGTACAGACCCCAACTCTACCTCATGTGATTGTAAAGACCCCAACTCTACCCCATGGGAAGGTACAGTCCCCAACTCTACCCCATGGGAACGTGCAGACCACAACTCTGCCCTGTGGGAAGGTACAGGCCCCAACTCTACCCCATGGGATTGTACAGACCCCAACTCTACCACATGGGAAGGTACAGACCCCAACTCTGCCCCATGGGATTGTACAGACCCCAACTCTACCCCATGGGATTGTACAGACCCCAACTCTTCACCATGGGATTGTACAGACCCCAACTCTACCCCATGGGATTGTACAGACCCCAACTCTACCCCATGGGAAGATACAGACCCCAACTCTACCCCATGGGATTGTACAGACACCAACTCTACCCCATGGGATTGTACAGACCCAACTCTACCCCATGGGAAGGTACAGACCCCAACTCTATCCCATGGGATTGTACAGACCCCAAGTCTACCCCATGGGAAGGTACAAACCCCAACTCTACCCCATGAGATTGTACAGACCCCAACTCTACTCCATGGGATGGTACAGACCACAACTCTACCCCATGGGATTGTACAGACCCCAACTCTACCCCATGGGATTGTACAGACCCCAACTCTACCCCATGGGATTGTACAGACATCAACTCTACCCCATGGGATTGTAAAGACCACAACTCTACCCCATGGGATTGTACAGACCCCAGCTCTACCCCATGGGAAGGTACAGACCACATGCTACCCCATGGGAGTGTACAGACCCCAACTCTACCCCATGCGATTGTACAGACCCCAACTCTACCCCATGGGATTGTACAGACCCCAACTCTACCCCATGCGATTGTACAGACCCCAACTCTACCCCATGGGATTGTACAGACCCCAACTCTACCCCATGGGATTCTACAGACCCCAACTCTACCCCATGCGATTGTACAGACCCCAACTCTACCCCATGGGATTGTACAGACCCCAACTGTACCCCATGGGATTCTACAGACCCCAACTCTACCACATGGGATTGTACAGCCCCCAAATCTACCCCATGGGATTGTACAGACCCCAACTCTACCCCATGGGATTGTACAGACCCCAACTGTACCCCATGGGATTCTACAGACCCCAACTCTACCACATGGGATTGTACAGCCCCCAAATCTACCCCATGGGATTGTACAGACCCCAACTCTACCCCATGGGATTGTACAGACCACAACTCAATCCCATGGGATTGTTCAGCCCCCAACTCTACCCCATGGGATTGTAAAGACCACAACTCTACCCCATGAGATTGTACAGACCACAGCTCCACCCCATGGGATTGTACAAACCCGAACTCTACCCCATGGGATTGTACAGTCCCCAACTCTACCCCATGGGATTGTACAGACCCCAACTGTACCCCATGGGATTCTACAGACCCCAACTCTACCACATGGGATTGTACAGCCCCCAAATCTACCCCATGGGATTGTACAGACCCCAACTCTACCCCATGGGATTGTACAGACCACAACTCAATCCCATGGGATTGTTCAGCCCCCAACTCTACCCCATGGGATTGTAAAGACCACAACTCTACCCCATGAGATTGTACAGACCACAGCTCCACCCCATGGGATTGTACAAACCCGAACTCTACCCCATGGGATTGTACAGACCCCAACTCTACCCCATGGGATTGTACAGACCCCAACTCCACCCCATGGGATTGTACAGTCCCCAACTCTACCCCATGGGTAGGTACCAGACCCCAAGCCCACCCCATGGGAAAGTACAGACCCTAAGCCCTCCCCATGGGTAGCAACAGACTCCCCCAAACACCAACCTACCCTAACACAACCTACACAGGAGCACCTGAAAGGCATGGTTATATACCCAGCCTATAGAGACGGAGACCTACCCTCGGTTGCTGGTGCTATGGGAGGGTGCGAAGATTGGGAAGCCCTGCCACCTATTGGTATCAGCAGACACTCACACCATCTGCTCACCACCTTGTTGTCTCATTTGATCACAAGATCAGTTTTCTACCTCATATCCATTCGACAGTAAGACCGCCCATTTCCACCTTCGTAATATCGCCCGTCTCCACCCTTACCTCAACTTATCTGTTGTCGAAACCCTCATCCCTGCCTTTATCACCTCTAGACTTGGCAATTTCAATGCACTCCTGGCTGGCCTCCCTAGTTCTACCTCCATAAACTTTAGGTCATCCAAAACTCTGCTGCCTGTGTCCTAATTCGCACCAAGTCCCGTTCACCCCTCACCCCGGTGCTCGCTGACCTACATTGGCTCCCGGTTAAGCAATGCCTTGATGTTAAAATGTTCATCCTTGTTTTCAAATCCCGCCATGGCCCTCGTCCCCTCCTTATCTCTGTAATCTCCTCCAGCCCTATAATCCCCCTAGCCCTCTACGCTCCAACTATTTTGGCCTTTTGAACATCCCCGATTTCAATCGCTCCACCACTGGCGGCCGTGCCTTCAGCTGCCTGGGCCCTGAGCTCTGGAATACCCTCCCTAAACCTCTCCGCCTCTCCACTTTCTCTCTCCTCCTTTTAAGACGCTGCTTAAAACCACCCTCTTCGACCAAGGTTTTGGTCACCTGCCCCAACATCTCTCCTTGTGTGGCTCGGTGTCAAATTACGATAAAGGCGCTGTTTAAATGCAGGTTGTTGTTGTTGTATCGCCATCTCTCTCTCTCTCTCTCTCAGCATCCGGCCGCTGGATGTCGAGTTCATGAGGGCGGTCCACGAGAAGGTCAACGTGGTGCCGGTGATCGCAAAGGCAGACACCCTGACCCCCACCGAGGTGAAGAAATCAAAGCATAAGGTAAGTGGTGAGGGCAAAGAGGGGCAGCTTCACTTTATAGGATGGCAAGGGGAGAGGTACCCAATGACCAGGGATTTGGCCCAGAGAGTGGGACAACACCGGGTCAGGGGAGGGGTCGAGGGGCCCCGAGAGTGGGACAACACCGGGTCAGGGGAAGGGTCGAGGGGCCCCGAGTGGGACAACACCAGGTCAGGGGAAGGGTCGAGGGGCCCAGAGAGTGGGACAACACCGGGTCAGGGGAGGGGTCGAGGGGCCCAGAGAGTGGGACAACACCGGGTCAGGGGAAGGGTCGAGGGGCCCCAGAGAATGGGACAACACCGGGTCAGGGGAAGGGTCGAGGGGCCCAGAGAGTGGGACAACACCGGGTCAGGGGAGGGGTCGAGGGGCCCAGAGAGTGGGACAACACCGGGTCAGGGGAGGGGTCGAGGGGCCCCAGAGAATGGGACAACACCGGGTCAGGGGAAGGGTCGAGGGGCCCAGAGAGTGGGACAACACCGGGTCAGGGGAGGGGTCGAGGGGCCCAGAGAGTGGGACAACACCGGGTCAGGGGAGAGGTCGAGGGGCCCAGAGAGTGGGACAACACCGGGTCAGGGGAGGGGTCGAGGGGCCCAGAGAGTGGGACAACACCGGGTCAGGGGAGGGGTCGAGGGGCCCAGAGAGTGGGACAACACCGGGTCAGGGGAAGGGTCGAGGGTCCCAGAGAGTGGGACAACACCGGGTCAGGGGAGGGGTCGAGGGGCCCAGAGAGTGGGACAACACCGGGTCAGGGGAGGGGTCGAGGGGCCCAGAGAGTGGGACAACACCGGGTCAGGGGAGGGGTCGAGGGGCCCAGAGAGTGGGACAACACCGGGTCAGGGGAGGGGTCGAGGGGCCCAGAGAGTGGGACAACACCGGGTCAGGGGAGGGGTCGAGGGGCCCAGAGAGTGGGACAACACCGGGTCAGGGGAGGGGTCGAGGGGCCCCGAGAGTGGGACAACACCGGGTCAGGGGAGGGGTCGAGGGGCCCAGTGGGACAACACCGGGTCAGGGGAAGGGTCGAGGGGCCCCGAGAGTGGGACAACACCGGCTCAGGGGAAGGGTCGAGGGGCCCAGAGAGTGGGACAACACCGGGTCAGGGGAAGGGTCGAGGGGCCCCGAGAGTGGGACAACACCGGGTCAGGGGAAGGGTCGAGGGCCCCCGAGAGTGGGACAACACCGGGTCAGGGGAGGGGTCGAGGGCCCCAGAGAGTGGGACAACACCGGGTCAGGGGAAGGGTCGAGGGGCCCAGAGAGTGGGACAACACCGGATCAGGGGAAGGGTCGAGGGGCCCCAGAGAGTGGGACAACACCGGGTCAGGGGAAGGGTCGAGGGGCCCAGAGAGTGGGACAACACCGGGTCAGGGGAGGGGTCGAGGGCCCCAGAGAGTGGGACAACACCGGGTCAGGGGAAGGGTCGAGGGGCCCAGAGAGTGGGACAACACCGGATCAGGGGAAGGGTCGAGGGGCCCCAGAGAGTGGGACAACACCGGGTCAGGGGAAGGGTCGAGGGGCCCAGAGAGTGGGACAACACCGGGTCAGGGGAGGGGTCGAGGGGCCCAGAGAGTGGGACAACACCGGGTCAGGGGAAGGGTCGAGGGGCCCAGAGAGTGGGACAACGCCGGGTCAGGGGAAGGGTCAAGGACCCCAGAGAGTGGGACAACGCCGGGTCAGGGGAAGGGTCGAGGGCCCCGAGAGTGGGACAACACCGGGTCAGGGGCAGGGTCGAGGGGCCCCGAGAGTGGGACAACACCGGGTCAGGGGAAGGGTCGAGGGGCCCAGAGAGTGGGACAACACCGGGTCAGGGGAAGGGTCGAGGGCCCCCGAGAGTGGGACAAAACCGGGTCAGGGGAAGGGTCGAGGGGCCCAGAGAATGTGACAACACCGGGTCAGGGGAAGGGTTGAGGGGCCCAGAGAATGGGACAACACCGGGTCAGGGGAGGGGTCGAGGGGCCCAGAGAGTGGGACGACACCGGGTCAGGGGAGGGGTCGAGGGGCCCCGAGAATGTGACAACACCGGGTCAGGGGAGGGGTCGAGGGCCCCAGAGAGTGGGACAACACCGGGTCAGGGGAAGGGTCGAGGGGCCCAGAGAGTGGGACAACACCGGATCAGGGGAAGGGTCGAGGGGCCCAGAGAGTGGGACAACACCGGGTCAGGGGAAGGGTCGAGGGCCCCAGAGAGTGGGACAACACCGGGTCAGGGGAAGGGTCGAGGGGCCCAGAGAGTGGGACAACACCGGGTCTGGGGAAGGGTCGAGGGCCCCGAGAGTGGGACAAAACCGGGTCAGGGGAAGGGTCGAGGGGCCCAGAGAGTGGGACAACACCGGGTCAGGGGAAGGGTCGAGGGCCCCAGAGAGTGGGACAACACCGGGTCAGGGGAAGGGTCGAGGGCCCCAGAGAGTGGGACAACACCGGGTCAGGGGAAGGGTCGAGGGCCCCAAAGAGTGGGACAACACCGGGTCAGGGGAAGGGTCGAGGGGCCCCAGAGAGTGGGACAACACCGGGTCAGGGGAAGGGTCGAGGGGCCCAGAGAGTGGGACAACACCGGGTCAGGGGAAGGGTCGAGGGGCCCAGAGAGTGGGACAACACCGGGTCAGGGGAAGGGTCGAGGGGCCCAGAGAGTGGGACAACACCGGGTCAGGGGAAGCTCGAGGGGCCCAGAGATTGGGACAACACCGGGTCAGGGGAAGGGTCGAGGGCCCCAGAGAGTGGGACAACACCGGGTCAGGGGAAGGGTCGAGGGGCCCAGAGAGTGGGACAACACTGGGTCAGGGGAAGGGTCGAGGGGCCCAGAGAGTGGGACAACACCGGGTCAGGGGAGGGGTCGAGGGGCCCCGAGAGTGGGACAACACCGGGTCAGGGGAAGGGTCGAGGGGCCCCAGAGAGTGGGACAACACCGGGTCAGGGGAAGGGTCGAGGGGCCCAGAGAGTGGGACAACACCGGGTCAGGGGAAGGGTCGAGGGGCCCAGAGAGTGGGACAACACCGGGTCAGGGGAAGGGTCGAGGGGCCCAGAGAGTGGGACAACACCGGGTCAGGGGAAGGGTCGAGGGGCCCAGAGAGTGGGACAACACCGGGTCAGGGGAAGGGTCGAGGGGCCCAGAGAGTGGGACAACACCGGGTCAGGGGAAGGGTCGAGGGCCCCAGAGAGTGGGACAACACCGGGTCAGGGGAAGGGTCGAGGGGCCCAGAGAGTGGGACAACACTGGGTCAGGGGAAGGGTCGAGGGGCCCAGAGAGTGGGACAACACCGGGTCAGAGGAGGGGTCGAGGGGCCCCGAGAGTGGGACAACACCGGGTCAGGGGAAGGGTCGAGGGGCCCAGAGAGTGGGACAACACCGGGTCAGGGGAAGGGTCGAGGGGCCCCGAGAGTGGGACAACACCGGGTCAGGGGAAGGGTCGAGGGGCCCAGAGAGTGGGACAACACCGGGTCAGGGGAAGGGTCGAGGGGCCCCGAGAGTGGGACAACACCAGGTCAGGGGAAGGGTCGAGGGGCCCAGTGGGACAACACCGTGTCAGGGGAAGGGTCGAGGGCCCCAGAGAGTGGGACAACACCGGGTCAGGGGAAGGGTCGAGGGGCCCCGAGAGTGGGACAACACCAGGTCAGGGGAAGGGTCGAGGGGCCCAGTGGGACAACACCGTGTCAGGGGAAGGGTCGAGGGCCCCAGAGAGTGGGACAACGCCGGGTCAGGGGAAGGGTCGAGGGGCCCAGAGATTGGGACAACACCGGGTCAGGGGAAGGGTCGAGGGCCCCAGAGAGTGGGACAACACCGGGTCAGGGGAAGGGTCGAGGGGCCCAGAGAGTGGGACAACACTGGGTCAGGGGAAGGGTCGAGGGGCCCAGAGAGTGGGACAACACCGGGTCAGGGGAGGGGTCGAGGGGCCCCGAGAGTGGGACAACACCGGGTCAGGGGAAGGGTCGAGGGGCCCCGAGAGTGGGACAACACCAGGTCAGGGGAAGGGTCGAGGGGCCCAGTGGGACAACACCGTGTCAGGGGAAGGGTCGAGGGCCCCAGAGAGTGGGACAACACCGGGTCAGGGGAAGGGTCGAGGGGCCCCGAGAGTGGGACAACACCAGGTCAGGGGAAGGGTCGAGGGGCCCAGTGGGACAACACCGTGTCAGGGGAAGGGTCGAGGGCCCCAGAGAGTGGGACAACGCCGGGTCAGGGGAAGGGTCGAGGGGCCCAGAGAGTGGGACAACACTGGGTCAGGGGAAGGGTCGAGGGGCCCAGAGAGTGGGACAACACTGGGTCAGGGGAAGGGTCGAGGGGCCCAGAGAGTGGGACAACACCCGGTCAGAACAGGCATTCCCAGCAGAGCGTTAACCCTTTCACCACCTCCTCCCAGTACAGTCAAACACAGAACAGGCACTCCCAGCAGAGCGTTAACCCTTTCACCATCTTCTCCCAGTACAGTCAGACACAGAACAAGCACTCCCAGCAGAGCGTTAACCCTTTCACCACCTCCTCCCAGTTCAGTCAGATGCAGAACAAGCACTCCCAGCAGAGAGCGTTAACCCTTTCACCATCTCCTCCCAGTTCAGTCAGACACAGAACAAGCACTCCCAGCAGAGCGTTAACCCTTTCACCACCTCCTCCCAGTTCAGTCAGATGCAGAACAAGCACTCCCAGCAGAGAGCGTTAACCCTTTCACCATCTCCTCCCAGTTCAGTCAGACACAGAACAAGCACTCCCAGCAGAGATCATTAACCCTTTCACCACCTCCTCCCAGTTCAGTCAGATGCAGAACAAGCACTCCCAGCAGAGAGCGTTAACCCTTTCACCATCTCCTCCCAGTTCAGTCAGACACAGGCACTCCTGAGCCCCAGACACAGAGCAGGAAAGCCCCAGGCTCCATCCCCGGCCTGTGCTGAGTTAGCTCATCTCACCCAGTGTGGGGGAGGAACATAGGAACAGGAGGACTAGCCTGTCCCCCATTCAATGAGATCATGGCTGATCTGCGACCTAACTCCATACACCTGCCTTTGGCCCATATCCCTTAATACCTTTGGTTAACAGAAATCTATCAATCTCCAGTTTAAAATTAACAATTGACCCAGCATCAATTGCCGTTTGCAGAAGATTGTTCCAAACTTCGACCACCCTTTGTGTGTAGAAGTGTTTCCTAACTTCACTCCTGAAAGGTCGGGCTCTAATTTTTAGACTTTGTCCCCTAGCCCTAGACTCCCCAACCAGCAGAAATAGTTTCTCTCTCTCTACCCTATCTGTTCCCCTTAATATCCTGAAAACTTCGATCAGATCACCCCTCAGCTTTCTAAATTCTAGGGAATACAACCCTGGTTTGTGTAATCTCTCCTCGTAACTTAACCCTTGGAGTCCGGGTATCAAGGTGGTTAAGAAGGCATACAGGATACTTGCCTTTATTAGCCAAGGAATAGAATATAAGAGCAGGGGGGTTATGCTTGAACTGTATAAAACACTAGTTAGGCCACAGCTAGAACACTGCGTGCAGTTCTGGTCACCACATTACAGTAAAGATGTGATTGCACTAGAGAGGGTACAGAGGAGATTTACGAGGATGTTGCCAGGACTGGAGAATTTTAGCTATGAGGAAAGATTGGATAGGCCGGGGCTGTTTACGTTGGAACAGAGGAGGCTGAGGGGAGACTTAATTGAAGTGTATAAAATTATGAGGGGCCTAGATAGAGTGGATAGGAAGGACCTATTTCCCTTAGCAGAAGGATCAATAACCAGGGGGCATAGATTTAAAGTAATTGGTCGGAGGTTTAGAAGGGATTTGAGGGGAATTGTTTTCACCGAGGGTGGTGGGGCTCTGGAACTCACTGCCTGAAAGGTGGTAGAGGCAAAAACCCTCATCACATTTAAAAAGTACTTGGATGTGCACTTGAAGTGCCGCAACCTACAGGGCTACGGACCAAGAGCTGGAAAGTGGGATTAGGGTGGATCGCTCTTTGTCGGCCGGCACAGACACGATGGGCCGAATGGCCTCCTTCTGTGCCGTAAATTTCTATGATTCTATGGTCATTCTGGTAAATCTACGCTGCACTCCCTCCAAGGCCAATCCATCCTTCCTAAGGTGTGGTGCCCAGAACTGCTCACAGTACTCCAGGTGTGGTCTAACCAGGGCTTTGTATCGCTGCAGCATAACTTCTACCCCTCTGTACTCTAGTCCTCGAGATATAAAGGCCAGCATTCCATTAGCCTTTTTGACCATTTTCGGTACCTGTTCATGACATTTTAATGATCTGTGTACCCGGACCCCCCAAGTCTCTTTGGACCTCTACTGTTTTTAGCTTTTCACCATTTAGAAAGTACCCTGTTCGATCCTTTTTAGGTCCAAAGTGGATGACCTCACATTTGCTTACATTGAAATCCATTTGCCACAGATTTGCCCATTCAATTAATCTATTAATATTTCTGTAATTTTATGCTTCTATCTACACTGCTTACAATGCTGCCTAGCTTTGTGTCATCGGCAAATTTGGATATATGGCTTTCTATGCCGTCATCTAAGTTGTTAACAAGTACAGTAAACAGTTGAGGCCCCAACACAGATCCCTGCGGGACATCACTAGTCACATCCTGCCCATTAGAGGACCTGCCCATTATCCCTACTGCCAGTCTCCTGCCACTCAGCCAATTTCCTGACCAGATCAATAATGTAGAACATAAGAACACAAGAACTAGGAGCAGGAGTAGGCCATTCGGCCCTTCGAGCCTGCACCGCCATTCAGTGAGATCATGGCTGATCTTCTGCCTCAACTCCATTCACCGGCCCTATCGCCATATCCCTTGATGCCCTTTACTAGTCAGAAATCTATCGACTTCTGTTTTGAATATACCCAACGACTGAGCCTCCACTGCCCTCTGGGGTAGAGAATTCCAAAGATTCACCACCCTCTGTGTGAAGAAATGTCTTCTCATCTCAGTCCTGAATGGCCGACCCTTTATCTTGAGGCTGTGGCCCCTGGTTCTAGACTCCCCAGCCAAGGGAAACATTCTCCCAGCATCCACCCTATCAAGCCCTGTAATAATTTTGTATGCTTCAATGAGATCCCCTCTCATTCTTCTAAATTCAAGAGAATACTGGCCTAGTTTACTCAATCTCTTCTCATACGACAGTCCCGACATCCCAGGAATCAATCTGGTGAACCTTCGTTGCACTCCCTCTATGGCAAGTATATCCTTCCTTAGGTAAGGAGACCAAAATTGTACACAGTACTCCAGGTGTGGTCTCACCAAGGCCCTATATAATTGGAGTAAGACTTCTTTACTCCTGTACTCAAATCCTCTTGTAATGAAGGCCAGCATACCATTTGCCTTCCTAATGGCTTGCTGCACCTGCACATTCACTTTCAGTGACTCATGTACAAGGACACCCAGGTCCCTTTGAGCATCTGCATTCCCCAATCTTTCACCATTTAGAAAATACTCTGCCTTTCTGTTTTTTCTACCAAAGTGGATAACTTCACATTTATCCACAATTTCCCCTCAATTCCGTGGGCTTCTACCTTAGCTAACAGTCTCTTATGAGGGAATTTATCAAATACCTTCTGGAAGTCCATATAAATAACATCCATAGACATTCCCCTGTCCGCAACTTTAGTCACCTCTTCAAAAAGTTCAATCAGTTTTGTCAGGCATGACCTGACTTTCACAAATCCATGCTGGCTCTCACTGATCAACTGAAAATTTTCAAGGTGTTCAGTCACTCTATCCTTAATTATAGACTCCAGTAATTTCCCGACAACAGATGTTAGACTAACTGGTGTATAGTTTCCTGGTTTCCATCTCTCACCTTTCTTTGGCATAAAACGGAAATCAGCGCTATCTGGAGGGGAGAGGGGACGGAGGGTGGCTTTCTCAACACCTCTTTTTGCGCCCTGCAGATCCGTGAGGAGATCGACGAACACGGGATCAGTATATACCAGTTCCCCGACTGCGATTCCGACGAGGACGAGGACTTCAAAGGGCAGTATGCTGATCTGAAGGTGGGTCCCACGGAACGGTGCATGAGAGAGGCAACTCCAGATACAGGAGTATGAGATGGGGTTAGAGGGTCCTCCCCAGATACAGGAGTGTGAGAGAGGGGTTAGAGGGACCTCCCCAGATACAGGAGTGTGAGATGGGGTTAGAGGGACCTCCCCAGATACAGGAGTGTGAGATGGGGCTAGAGGGTCCTCCCCAGATACAGGAGTGTGAGAGAGGGGTTAGAGGGACCTCCCCAGATACAGGAATGTGAGAGAGGGGGTCAGAGGGTCTTCCCCAGATACAGGAGTGTGAGAGAGGGGAGTTAGAGGGACCTCCCCAGATACAGGAGTGTGAGAGAGGGGGTTAGAGGGACCTCCCCAGATACAGGAGTGTGAGAGAGCGGTTAGAGGGACCTCCCCAGATACAGGAGTGTGAGAGACGGGTTAGAGGGTCCTCTCCAGATACAGGAGTGTGAGAGAGGGGTTAGAGGGATCTCTCCAGATACAGGAGTGTGAGAGAGGGGTTAGGGGGTCCTCCCCAGATACAGGAGTGTGAGAGACGGGTTAGAGGGTCCTCTCCAGATACAGGAGTGTGAGAGAGGGGTTAGAGGGATCTCTCCAGATACAGGAGTGTAAGAGAGGGGTTAGGGGGACCTCCCCAGATACAGAGTGTGAGAGAGGGGTTAGAGTAACCTCCCCAGATATAGGAGTGTGAGAGTTGGGTTAGAGGGACCTCCCCAGATATAGGAGTGTGAGAGAGGGGTTAGTGGGATCTCCCCAGATACAGAGTGTGAGAGAGGGATTAGAGGGACCTCCCCAGATACAGGAGCGTGAGAGAGGATTAGAGGAACCTCCCCAGATACAGGAGTGTGAGAGAGGGGTTAGAGGGACCTCCCAGATATAGGAGTGTGAGAGAGGGGGTTAGAGGGCGCTGCCCTGATACAGGAGTGTGCAAGAGGGTTAGAGGGACCTCCCCAGACACAGGAGTGTGAGAGAGGTGTTAGAGGGACCTCCCCAGATACAGCAGTGCGAGAGATGGGTTAGAGGGACCTCCCCAGATACAGGAGTGTGAGCGACGGTTAGAGGGTCCACCCCAGATACAGGAGTGTGAGAGATGGGTTAGAGGGACCGCCCCAGATACAGGAGTGTGAGCGAGGGTTAGAGATCTCAAACTATATGTGCAGTGAGGCTTTTCACTGGTGCCAGCCTGGACTGGTCCCTGACTCTGTTCTCGTGGCTGTGCTTTGTTACAGAACAGTATCCCCTTCGCCGTAATCGGGAGCAACACTTTGATCGAAGCCAACGGGAAACAAGTCAGAGGGCGCCTGTATCCCTGGGGAGTGGCGGAAGGTAGGTGCAATCCGGAAGTAATGAGGTCAGGGCACAGCAGGACATCAGGTGGTGCGGTGGGTCACACTCTGACCTTTCACCCTCTAGGACCTGGGCTGAGTCCCAGTGATCAGTGTGGATTGTGGAGTGGATCCCCAGGCCCTGTGATCAGTGTGGATTGTGGAGTGGATCCCCAGGCCCTGTGATCAGTGTGGATTGTGGAGTGGATCCCCAGGCCCTGTGATCAGTGTGGATTGTGGAGTGGATCCCCAGGCCCTGTGATCAGTGTGGATTGTGGAGTGGATCCCCAGGCCCTGTGATCAGTGTGGATTGCGTAGTGGATCCCCGGGCCCTATGATCAGTGTGGATTGTGGAGTGGATCCCCAGGCCCTGTGATCAGTGTGGATTGTGGAGTAGATCCCCAGGCCCTGTGATCAGTGTGGATTGTGGAGTGGATCCCCAGGCCCTGTGATCAGTGTGAATTGTGGAGTGGATCTCTGGGCCCTGTGATCAGTGTGGATTGTGGCGTGGATCCCCAGGCCCTCTGATCAGTGTGGATTGTGGAGTGGATCCCCGGGCCCTGTGAACAGTGTGGATTGTGGAGTGGATCCCCAGGCCCTGTGATCAGTGTGGATTGTGGAGTGGATCCACAGGCCCTGTGATCAGTGTGAATTGTGGAGTGGATCTCTGGGCCCTGTGATCAGTGTGGATTGTGGAGTGGATCCCCAGGCCCTCTGATCAGTGTGGATTGTGGAGTGGATCCCCGGGCCCTGTGAACAGTGTGGATTGTGGAGTGGATCCCCAGGCCCTGTGATCAGTGTGGATTGTGAAGTGGATTCCCAGGCCCTGTGATCAGTGTGGATTGTGGAGTGGATCCCTGGGCCCTGTGATCAGTGTGGATTGCGGAGTGGATCCCCAGGCCCTGTGATCAGTGCGGATTGTGGAGTGGATCCCCGGGCCCTGTGATCAGTGTTGATTGCGGAGTGGATCCCCATGCCCTGTGATCAGTGCGGATTGCGGAGTGGATCCCCAGGCCCTGTGATCAGTGTGGATTGTGGAGTGGATCCCTGGGCCCTGTGATCAGTGTGGATTGTGGAGTGGATCCACAGGCCCTGTGATCAGTGTGAATTGTGGAGTGGATCCCTGGGCCCTGTGATCAGTGTGGATTGTGGAGTGGATCCCCAGGCCCTCTGATCAGTGTGGATTGTGGAGTGGATCCCCAGGCCCTGTGAACAGTGTGGATTGTGGAGTGGATCCCCAGGCCCTGTGATCAGTGTGGATTGTGGAGTGGATCCCCAGGCCCTGTGATCAGTGTGGATTGCGTAGTGGATCCCCGGGCCCTATGATCAGTGTGGATTGTGGAGTGGATCCCCAGGCCTTGTGATCAGTGCGGATTGCGGAGTGGATCCCCGGGCCCTGTGATCAGTGTGGATTGCGGAGTGGATCCCCAGGCCCTGTGATCAGTGCGGATTGCGGAGTGGATCCCCAGGCCCTGTGATCAGTGTGGATTGTGGAGTGGATCCCTGGGCCCTGTGATCAGTGTGGATTGCGGAGTGGATCCCCAGGCCCTGTGATCAGTGCGGATTGCAGACTGGATCCCCAGGCCCTGTGATCAGTGTGGATTGTGGAGTGGATCCCCGGGCCCTGTGATCAGTGTGGATTGCGGAGTGGATCCCTGGGCCCTGTGATCAGTGTGGATTGTGGAGTGAATCCCCGGGCCCTGTGATCAGTGTGGATTGCGGAGTGGATCCCCAGGTCCTGTGATCAGTGTGGATTGTGGAGTGGATCCCCAGGCCATGTGATCGGTCTGGATTATAGTCAGAGTCATAGGGCTAGAAATTCGGTATAGCCGCGTTTGGGGCGCTAGTCCTGGCGATGCGCAAAGTTTAGCGCCAGGCGCAATTTAGCGCCACCTAGCGCGATATTGGGTTGCAGCGCCCCTGAAGGTGATTGCGGCGCTAAATTAGGCACTGCACGCTACTCTTAAGGCGCTAACCCGGCAGCGCAACGCAATTTCGCCGCGGCGGGGCGCAGCGAAGGTGCTGTCAATAATCACTTTCCCTGAGACACACTGGCGCCGGCCAGCTCTTAAAGGGGCAGGTCAATTGGCATCACCAGACACACTCACTGCCTTGTAGGCCTTCAAAGCGGTGGGAGCCTACCTGTGGCGCACCAGCCTAGCAAGACATGGAAAGGGTGAGGCAGAGGGCGGAACGCCTCACTGATGGGGCATTGGATGCTTTGGTTGGCGCAGTGGAATCAAGGCCAAGGAAGATGGTCGGAATGTGATTTATGTTTTGGACAGTCTCCCGGGTGTGAGAGTCAGTTATGTGTCAGTGTATTAGTTTTGCTTTCTGTTGCCATAGCTTTCTCATGTTTGAAGGAACCATATTTTGTGTAATGAAACACTTTCTTCATTTACAATGGCCACACCTTCTATTTACATGCATCTTGCCCTTCACAGGCTTGGGGGTGTCAGACCGGTTCCATTCCTGTTCTTGGAATGGCAGCAAGCATTCCGTGAGAGGGGCCTAGAAGCTACTTCTGATCAGCCTCTGACGCGCAGCCTGAGAAGAGCCGCTCGCGTAGAAGTTCAGGCCAGCAGGCATCTTCTCAGCCACCAACAGAGATGTCCTGCACCTTATCTGAGGCTGCAGATCTGGCTGAAGCAGCTGGCACAGCTCAGTCACCACCTCCTTTCTAAATCGCAGCCTTCTGACACACTGCTCCTCCGACATGTTCATGTCGGAAAACTGCTGTCGGAAAACCCTGCCAGTGTAAGGTCTGCTGTGGCGACGTCTGGCCATGCCCGCCCCCCTCTCCCAGCGTCTCAGTGCCCTTTCCAGATGATTCAGCAGCAGGACGTTCCCCTCCAATGCAGCCCCCATAATAAGTGCCCACAGGAAGGTTCCCCGTTGTTAAGGCTCACCAACAGCAAGGTGATGGGCAGAAGGCTGAAGATCGTCTGCCTGCGCTGGCTCAGTGGTCAAATGGCTCTCAGTGTGCAGCTCAGCAACTCTTTGTAGCTCTCGAGGAAGTTGTGCTCCAAAAATGGCTGCCGCTTTTAAACCACACCAGTCCCCTTTAAATAACGCTCCTCCAGCCCGAGAGCGACTTGGTAAGGCCCAGGTAAGCTGTCACTATTAGTGCCAGGCGCTACGGAGGGGGGCGCCACTGAATTTTCAGTCTGGGGCGCCCAAAAGGCGTTGCACACTCAAATGACGTCATAATCTGCTTGCGCCCATGAGTGGGCGCTAAGATTTAGCGCCAGCGCTAAATGCATGCTCAATATGGGGCGAGGCGCCCGCCCGGAAATTGGCTAGTGCCCCACTTCTTGGCCTCTTTAGGCGCTAATCGGTGGCGCTACCAACCGAATTTCTAGCCCATAGAGTTATACAGCACAGAAAGAGGCCCTTCGGCCCATCGTGACCACGCCAGCCATCAAGCCCTGTCTATTCTAAACCCATTTTCCAGCACTTGGTCCCTAGCCTTGTATGTTATGGCGTTTCAAGTGCTCATCCAAATGCTTCTTGAATGTTGTGACAGTTCCTGCCTCTACCACCCTTTCAGGCAGTGAGTTCCAGATTCGAACCACCCCCTGGGTGAAAAAGTTCTTCCTCAAATCCCCTCTAAACCTCCTGCCCCTTACCTTGAAACTATGCCCCCTGGTTATTGACCCCTCTACTAAGGGGAAAAGTTCCTTTCTATCTACCCTATCTATGCCCCTCATAATTTTGTACACCTCAATCAGGTCCCCCCTCAGCCTTCTCTGCTCCAAGGAAAACAACCCCAGCCTGTCCAGTCTCTCTTCATAGCTGAAGCGCTCCAGCCCAGGTAACATCCTGGTGAATCTCCTCTGCACCCTCTCCAATGCAATCACATCCCTCCTATAGTGTGGCGACCAGAACTGCACACAGTATTCCAGCTGTGGCCTAACTAGCGTTTTGTACAGCTCCATCATAACCTCCCTGCTCTTATATTCTATGCCTCGGCTAATGAAGGCAAGTATCCCATATGCCTTTTTAACCACCTTATCTACCTGTCCTGCTGCCTTCAGGGATCTATGTACATGCACACCAAGGTCCCTCTGATCCTATGTCCTTCCTAGGGTCCTACCATTCATTGTGGATTCCCTTGCCTTGTTAGTCCTCCCAAAACGCATCACCTCACACTTTTCAGGGTTAAATTCCATTTGCCACTGTTCTGCCCATCTGACCAACCTGTCTACATCATCCTGTAGCCTGGAGTGGATCCCTAGGCCTTGTGATCAGTGTGGATTATGGAGTGGGTCCCCAGGCCCTGTGATCAGTGTGGATTGCGGAGTGGATCACTGGGCCCTGTGATCAGAGTGGATTGCGGAGTGGATCCCCAGGCCCTGTGATCAGTGTGGATTGTGGAGTGGGTCCCCAGGCCCTGTGATCAGTGTGCATTGCGGAGTGGATCACTGGGCCCTGTGATCAGTGTGGATTGCGGAGTGGATCCCCAGGCCCTGTGATCAGTGTGGATTGCGGAGTGGATCACTGGGCCCTGTGATCAGTGTGGATTGCGGAGTGGATCCCCAGGCCCTGTGATCAGTCTAGATTATGGAGTGGATCCCCAGGCCCTGTGATCAGTCTGGATTGCAGAGTGGATCCCCAGGCCCTGTGATCAGTGTGGATTATGGAGTGGATCCCCAGGCCCTGTGATCAGTCTGGATTGTGGAGTGGATCCCCAGGCCCTGTGATCAGTGTGGATTGTGAAGTGGATCCCTGGGCCCTGTGATCAGTGTGGATTATGGAGTGGATCCCCAGGCCCTGTGATCAGTCTGGATTGCAGAGTGGATCCCCAGGCCCTGTGATCAGTGCGGATTATGGAGTGGATCCCCAGGCCCTGTGATCAGTGTGGGTTGTGAAGTGGATCCCTGGGCCCTGTGATCAATGTGGATTGTGGAGTGGATCCCTGGGCCCTGTGATCAGTGTGGATTGTGGAGTGGATCCCTGAGCCCTCTGATCAGTGTGGATTGTGGAGTGGATCCCTGGGCCCTGTGATCAGTGTGGATTGTGAGGTGGGAAGCGGATCCCCGGTCCACTGTGCTAATTCCCAGTATCGGTGTCTATTTTCCCAGTGGAGGATCCCACGCACTGCGACTTCGTCAAGCTGCGTAACATGCTGATCCAGACACACATGCAGGACCTGAAAGATGTGACGCAGGAGGTTCACTACGAGAACTACAGGGCCGAGTGTATCCAAAGCATGACTCGCATCGGAGCCAAGGACCGCAGTCGCACGTACGCTCACCCTCAGTCACTGCCGCGACTCCCCTCCCCCTTCCTCCACACCACGCTGCTCCCTCCCCTCACCATTCCTTCCCTCCCATTGCGGAGCAGGCTCGAGGGGCCAAGTGGCCTATTCATGCTCCTCTTTCTTATGTTCTTATCTCCCCCCCTCCTCTCTCCTCCCCATAACTTCCCCATCCTTCCACCCTCCTCCCTTACCCTCCTCTCTCCTCCCCATCCTTCCCCTCTCCTCCCCATCGCTCCCAATCCCTCCACTCCTTCCTTCCCCTCCCCATCCCTGCTGCTAGGATACTAGTTCCACATCAGCCACACTTTAGTCAGTGTACACATATCTCCCTGAGGGAGATGGGACTGAGATACACCAGTCAGTGTACAGATATCTCCCTGAGAGAGGGGACTGAGAGACACCAGTCAGTGTACAGATATCTCCCTGAGAGAGGGGACTGAGAGACACCAGTCAGTGTACAGATATCTCCCTGAGAGAAAGGGGACTGAGAGACACCAGTCAGTGTACAGATATCTCCCTGAGAGAGAGGGGACTGAGAGACACCAGTCAGTGTACAGATATCTCCCTGAGAGAGAGGGGACTGAGAGACACCAGTCAGTGTACAGATATCTCCCTGAGAGAGAGGGGACTGAGAGACACCAGTCAGTGTACAGATATCTCCCTGAGAGAGAGGGGACTGAGAGACACCAGTCAGTGTACAGATATCTCCCTGAGAGAGAGGAGACTGAGAGACACCAGTCAGTGTACAGATATCTCCCTGAGAGAGAGGGGACTGAGAGACACCAGTCAATGTACAGATATCTCCCTGAGAGAGAGGACTGAGAGACACCAGTCAGTGCACAGATATCTCACTGAGAGAGAGGGGACTGAGAGACACCAGTCAGTGTACAGATATCTCCCTGAAAGAGAGGGACTGAGAGACACCAGTCAGTGTACAGATATCTCCCTGAGAGAGAGGGGACTGAGAGACACCAGTCAGTGTACAGATATCTCCCTGAGAGAGAGGGGACTGAGAGACACCAGTCAGTGTACAGATATCTCCCTGAGAGAGAGGGGACTGAGAGACACCAGTCAGTGAACAGATATCTCCCTGAGAGAGAGGGGACTGAGAGACACCAGTCAGTGTACAGATATCTCCCTGAGAGAGAGGGGACTGAGAGACACCAGTCAGTGTACAGATATCTCCCTGAGAGAGAGGGGACTGAGAGACACCAGTCAGTGTACAGATATCACCCTGAGAGAGAGGGGACTGAGAGACACCAGTCAGTGTACAGATATCTCCCTGAAAGAGAGGGACTGAGAGACACCAGTCAGTGTACAGATATCTCCCTGAGAGAGAGGGGACTGAGAGACACCAGTCAGTGTACAGATATCTCCCTGAAAGAGAGGGACTGAGAGACACCAGTCAGTGTACAGATATCTCCCTGAGAGAGAGGGACTGAGAGACACCAGTCAGTGTACAGATATCTCCCCGAGAGAGAGGGGACTGAGAGACACCAGTCAGTGTACAGATATCTCCCTGAAAGAGAGGGGACTGAGAGACACCAGTCAATGTACAGATATCTCACTGAGAGAGAGGGGACTGAGAGACACCAGTCAGTGTACAGATATCTCCCAGATTAAATGGAACAAATGCCACACCTGAAACAGTTTTGATCTTTTCTCCGCAGTAAGATTTCCCGACAGAGCATGTCCGAACTCTCGATGCTGCCTCTGGCTGAGACGGAGAAACTGATTCGCGAAAAAGATGAGGAGGTGAGTGAGGGAGGGAGGGAGAGGGGACCCGGGAAGCCTGGGGTGAGACGTGGGCATCGGGCAGAGAGGGTTGTGAGGGCCTGAGGGGGAAAGAATCCTAGAAAGATGAGGAACTGGTTAAAGAGGGGACGTGAGGGAAACAAGCCGGTAGGGAGGTAGATGAGGAGAGATCGAAGCTGGCACGATGATGAGGGGAGTGCACCAGGGAAGAAAAGAATCGTAGGAATATAAAGAAAGACTTGCATTTCTATAGCGCCTTTCACAACCTCAGGACGTCCCAAAGCGCTTTACAGCTAATGAAGTACTTTCTGAAGTGCAGTCGCAGTTATAATGTAGCAAACTCAGCAGCCAATCTGCGCACAGCAAGCTCCCACAAACAGTAATGTGAGAAATGACCAGATAATCTGTTTTTAGTGATGTTGATTGAGGGATACATATTGGCCTCAGGACACCTGGGATAACTCCCCTGCTCTGCTTCGAACTCATGCCATGAGATCTTTTAGGTCCATCTGAGAGAGCAGGCATGGCCTCGGTTTAACGTCTCATCCAAAAGACGGCACCACCGACAGTGCAGGACTCCCTCAGTACTGCCCCTCTGACAGTGCAGCACTCCCTCAGTACTGCCCCTCCGACCGTGCAGCGCTCCCTCAGTACTGCCCCTCCGACAGTGCAGCTCCCTCAGTACTTCCGCTCCGACAGTGCAGCACTCCCTCAGTACTGCCCCTCCGACAGTGCAGCACTCCCTCAGTACTGCCCCTCCGACAGTGCAGCACACCCTCAGTACTGCCCCTCCGACAGTGCAACGCTCCCTCAATACTGTCCCTCCGACAGTGCAGCGCTCCCTCAGTACTGCCCCACCGACCGTGCAGCGCTCCCTCAGTACTGCCCCTCCGACAGTGCGCTCCCTCAGTACTTCCCCTCTGACAGTGCAGCACTCCCTCAGTACTGCCCCTCCGACAGTGCAGCACTCCCTCAGTACTGCCCCTCCGACAGTGCAGCACTCCCTCAGTACTGCCCCTCCGACAGTGCAGCGCTCCCTCAGTACTGCCCCTCCGACAGTGCAGCGCTCCCTCAGTACTGCCCCTCCGACAGTGCAGCACTCCCTCAGTACTGCCCCTCCGACAGTGCAGCACTCCCTCAGTACTGCCCCTCCGACAGTGCAGCACTCCCTCAGTACTGCCCCTCCGACAGAGCAGCCCTCCCTCAGTACTGCCCCACCGACAGTGCAGGGCTCCCTCAGTACTGCCCCACCGACCGTGCAGCGCTCCCTCAGTACTGCCCCTCCGACAGTGCAACGCTCCCTAAGTACTGCCCCTCCGACAGTGCAGCTCTCCCTCAGTACTGCCCCTCCGACAGTGCAGCACTCCCTCAGTGCTGCCCCTCCGACAGTGCAGGGCTCCCTCAGTACTACCCCTCCGACAGTGCAACGCTCCCTCAATACTGTCCCTCCGACAGTGCAGCGCTCCCTCAGTACTGCCCCACCGACTGTGCAGCGCTCCCTCAGTACTGCCCCCCGACAGTGCAGCTCCCTCAGTACTTCCCCTCCGACAGTGCAGCACTCCCTCAGTACTGCCCCTCCGACAGTGCAGCACTCCCTCAGTACTGCCCCTCCGACAGTGCAGCGCTCCCTCAGTACTGCCCCTCCGACAGTGCAGCGCTCCCTCAGTACTGCCCCTCCGACAGTGCAGCCCTCCCTCAGTACTGCCCCTCCGACAGTGCAGCTACCTCAGTACTTCCCCTCCGACCGTGCAGCGCTCCCTCAGTACTGCCCTTCCGACAGTGTAGCGCTCCCTCAGTACTGCCCCACCGACCGTGCAGCTTCTTCAGTACCTCCCCTCCGACAGTGCAGCACTCCCTCAGTACTGCCCCTCCGACAGTGCAGCACTCCCTCAGTACTGCCCCTCCGACAGTGCAGCACTCCCTCAGTACTGGCCCTCCGAAAGTGCAATGCTCCCTCAGTACTGCCCCACCGACCGTGCAGCGCTCCCTCAGTACTGCCCCTCCGACAGTGCAACGCTCCCTAAGTACTGCCCCTCCGACAGTGCAGCTCTCCCTCAGTACTGCCCCTCCGACAGTGCAGCACTCCCTCAGTACTGCCCCTCCGACAGTGCAGCACTCCCTCAGTACTTCCCCTCCGACAGTGCAGCACTCCCTCAGTGCTGCCCCTCCGACAGTGCAGGGCTCCCTCAGTACTACCCCTCCGACAGTGCAACGCTCCCTCAATACTGTCCCTCCGACAGTGCAGCGCTCCCTCAGTACTGCCCCACCGACCGTGCAGCGCTCCCTCAGTACTGCCCCCCGACAGTGCAGCTCCCTCAGTACTTCCCCTCCGACAGTGCAGCACTCCCTCAGTACTGCCCCTCCGACAGTGCAGCACTCCCTCAGTACTGCCCCTCCGACAGTGCAGCGCTCCCTCAGTACTGCCCCTCCGACAGTGCAGCGCTCCCTCAGTACTGCCCCTCCGACAGTGCAGCCCTCCCTCAGTACTGCCCCTCCGACAGTGCAGCACTCCCTCAGTACTGCCCCTCCGACAGTGCAGCTACCTCAGTACTTCCCCTCCGACCGTGCAGCGCTCCCTCAGTACTGCCCTTCCGACAGTGTAGCGCTCCCTCAGTACTGCCCCACCGACCGTGCAGCGCTCCCTCAGTACTGCCCCTCCGACAGTGCAGCTTCTTCAGTACCTCCCCTCCGACAGTGCAGCACTCCCTCAGTACTGCCCCTCCGACAGTGCAGCACTCCCTCAGTACTGCCCCTCCGACAGTGCCACACTCCCTCAGTACTGGCCCTCCGAAAGTGCAATGCTCCCTCAGTACTGCCCCACCGACCGTGCAGCGCTCCCTGAGTACTGCCCCTCCGACAGTGCAATGCTCCCTAAGTACTGCCCCTCCGACAGTGCAGCACTCCCTCAGTACTGCCCCACCGAACGTGCAGCACTCCCTTAGTACTGCACCTCCGACAGTGCAGCGCTCCCTCAGTACTGCCCCTCCGACAGTGCAGCGCTCCCTCAGTACTGCCCCTCCAACAGTGCAGCACTCCCTCAGTACTGTGCCTCCGACAGTGCAGCGCTCCCTCAGTACTTCCCCTCCGACAGTGCAGCACTCCCTCAGTACTGCCCCTCCAACAGTGCAGCACTCCCTCAGTACTGTGCCTCCGACAGTGCAGCGCTGCCTCAGTACTTCCCCTCCGACAGTGCAGCGCTCCCTCAGTACTGGCCCTCCGACAGTGCAGCGCTCCCTCAGTACTGCCCCTCCGACAGTGCAGCGCTCCCTCAGTACTGCCCCTCCGACAGTGCGACGCTCCCTCAATACTGGCCCTCCGACAGTGCAGCGCTCCCTCAGTACTGTCCCTCCGACAGTGCAGCGCTCCCGCAGTACTGTCCCTCCGACAGTGCAGCTCCCTCAGTACTTATCCTCCGACAGTGCAGCACTCCCTCAGTACTGCCCCTCCGACAGTGCAGCACTCCCTCAGTAATGCCCCCTCCGACAGTGCAGCGCTCCCTCAGTACTGCCCCTCCGACAGTGCAGCGCTCCCTCAGTACTGCCCCTCCGAAAGTGCAGCACTCCCTCAGTACTGCCCCTCCGACACTACAGCGCTCCCTCAGTACGGCCCCTCCGCCAGTGCAGCACTCCCTCAGTACTGCCCCTCTGACAGTGCAGCACTCCCTCAGTACTGCCCCTCTGACAGTGCAGGGCTCCCTCAGTACTGCCCCTCTGACAGTGCAGCACTCCCTCAGTACTGCCCCTCTGACAGTGCAGCACTCCCTCAGTACTGCCCCTCTGACAGTGCAGCACTCCCTCAGTACTGTCCCACCGACAGTGCAGCACTCCCTCAGTACTGCCCCTCCGACAGTGCAGGGCTCCCTCAGTGCTGCCCCACCGACAGTGCAGCACTCCCTCAGTACTGTCCCTCCGGCAGTGCAGCACTCCCTCAGTACTGCCCCTCCGACAGTGCAGCGCTCCCTCAGTGCTGCCCCTCCGACAGTGCAGGGCTCCCTCAGTACTACCCCTCCGACAGTGCAACGCTCCCTCAATACTGTCCCTCCGACAGTGCAGCGCTCCCTCAGTACTGCCCCACCAACCGTGCAGCGCTCCCTCAGTACTGCCCCCCGACAGTGCAGCTGCCTCAGTACTTCCCCTCCGACAGTGCAGCACTCCCTCAGTACTGCCCCTCCGACAGTGCAGCACTCCCTCAGTACTGCCCCTCCGACAGTGCAGTGCTCCCTCAGTACTGCCCCTCCGACAGTGCAGCGCTCCCTCAGTACTGCCCCTCCGACAGTGCAGCACTCCCTCAGTACTGCCCCTCCGACAGTGCAGCACTCCCTCAGTACTGCCCCTCCGACAGTGCAGCTCCCTCAGTACTTCCCCTCCGACCGTGCAGCGCTCCCTCAGTACTGCCCTTCCGACAGTGCAGCGCTCCCTCAGTACTGCCCCACCGACCGTGCAGCGCTCCCTCAGTACTGCCCCTCCGACAGTGCAGCTTCTTCAGTACTTCCCCTCCGACAGTGCAGCACTCCCTCAGTACTGCCCCTCCGACAGTGCAGCACTCCCTCAGTACTGCCCCTCCGACAGTGCAGCACTCCCTCAGTACTGGCCCTCCGACAGTGCAGGGCTCCCTCAGTACTGCCCCACCGACAGTGCAGGACTCCCTCAGTACTGCCCCACCGACCGTGCAGCGCTCCCTCAGTACTGCCCCTCCGACAGTGCAATGCTCCCTAAGTACTAACCCTCCGACAGTGCAGCACTCCCTCAGTATTGTCCCACCGAACGTGCAGCACTCCCTCAGTACTGTCCCTCCGACAGTGCAGCGCTCCCTCAGTACTGCCCCTCCGACAGTGCAGCGCTCCCTCAGTACTGCCCCTCCGACAGTGCTGCACTCCCTCAGTACTGCCTCTCCGACACTGCAGCACTCCCTCAGTACTGTCCCTCCGACAGTGCAGCGCTCCCTCAGTACTGCCCCTCCGACAGTGCAGCGCTCCCTCAGTACTGCCCCTCCGACAGTGCGGCGCTCCCTCAGTACTGTCCCTCCGACAGTGCGGCGCTCCCTCAATACTGGCCCTCCGACAGTGCAGCGCTCCCTCAGTACTGACCCTCCGACAGTGCAGCGCTCCCTCAGTACTGCCCCTCCGACAGTGCGGCGCTCCCTCAATACTGGCCCTCCGACAGTGCAGCGCTCCCTCAGTACTGTCCCTCCGACAGTGCAGCGCTCCCGCAGTACTGTCCCTCCGACAGTGCAGCGCTCCCGCAGTACTGCCCCTCCGACAGTGCGGCGCTCCCTCAGTACTGCCCCTCCGACAGTGCGGCGCTCCCTCAATACTGGCCCTCCGACAGTGCAGCGCTCCCTCAGTACTGTCCCTCCGACAGTGCAGCGCTCCCTCAGTACTGCCCCTCCGACAGTGCAGCGCTCCCTCAGTACTGCCCCTCCGACAGTGCGGCGCTCCCTCAATACTGGCCCTCCGACAGTGCAGCGCTCCCTCAGTACTGTCCCTCCGACAGTGCAGCGCTCCCGCAGTACTGACCTTCCGACAGTGCAGGGCTCCCTCAGTACTGACCTTCCGACAGTGCGGCCCTCCCTCAGTACTGACTCTCTGAAAGTGCAGCACTCCCTCAGTACCGCACTGGAATGTCATAAGGACATCAGAAAAAGGAGCAGGAGTAGGCCAGTCGAGCCTGCTCCGCCATTCAATGAGATCATGGCTGATCTGCAGCCTCAACTCCATTCACCAGCCCTATCGCTATATCCCTTGATGCCCTTTACTAGTCAGAAATCCATCGACTTCTGTTTTGAATATACCCAATGACTGAGCCTCCACTGCCCTCTGGGGTAGAGAATTCCAAAGATTCACCACCCTCTGTGTCAGCCTAGGTTACTGTGCTCAAGTCTCTGGAGTGGGATTCGAACCTGCAAACTTTTGACTCAAAGGTGAGGGTGCTATCCACAGAGCCACGTTAAGAGACTGAGGGATGTGGTGGGGGGGGGAGTCCCATAGACTGAGGGAGGGGAGGAGTCCCAGAGACTGAGGGAGGGGAGGAGTCCCAGAGACTGAGGGAGGGGAGGTGTCCCAGAGACTGAGGGAGGGGAGGTGTCCCAGAGACTGAGGGAGGGGAGGAGTCCCATAGACTGAGGGAGGGGGTGAGTCCCATAGACTGAGGGAGGGGAGGAATCCCAGAGACTGAGGGAGGGGGGGGAGTCCCATAGACTGAGGGGGGGGAGGAGTCCCATAGACTGAGGGGGGGGAGGAGTCCCAGAGACTGAGGGAGGGGAGGAGTCCCAGAGACTGAGGGAGGGGAGGAGTCCCAGAGACTGAGGGAGGGGAGGTGTCCCAGAGACTGAGGGAGGGGAGGTGTCCCAGAGACTGAGGGAGGGGAGGAGTCCCATAGACTGAGGGAGGGGGGGAGTCCCATAGACTGAGGGAGGGGAGGAATCCCAGAGACTGAGGGAGGGGGGGAGTCCCATAGACTGAGGGGGGGGAGGAGTCCCAGTGACTGAGGGAGGGGAGGAGTCCCAGAGACTGAGGGAAGGGAGGAGTCCCATAGACTGAGGGAGGGGAGGAATCCCAGAGACTGAGGGAGGGGGGGAGTCCCATAGACTGAGGGGGGGGAGGAGTCCCAGAGACTGAGGGAGGGGAGGAGTCCCAGAGACTGAGGGAGGGGAGGAGTCCCAGAGACTGAGGGAGGGGAGGAGTCCCAGAGACTGAGGGAGGGGAGGAGTCCCAGAGACTGAGGGAGGGGAGGAGTCCCATAGACTGAGGGAGGGGAGGAATCCCAGAGACTGAGGGAGGGGGGGAGTCCCATAGACTGAGGGGGGGGAGGAGTCCCAGTGACTGAGGGAGGGGAGGAGTCCCAGAGACGGAGGGAGGGGAGGAGTCCCAGAGACTGAGGGAGGGGAGGAATCCCAGAGACTGAGGGAGGGGAGGAGTCCCATAGACTGAGGGAGGGGAGGAGTCCCACAGACTGAGGGAGGGGAGGAGTCCCAGAGACTGAGGGAGGGGAGGAGTCCCAGAGACTGAGGGAGGGGAGGAATCCCAGAGACTGAGGGAGGGGGCGAGTCCCATAGACTGAGGGAGGGGGGGAGTCCCATAGACTGAGGGAGGGGAGGAGTCCCACAGACTGAGGGAGGGGAGGAGTCCCAGAGACTGAGGGAGGGGAGGAGCCCCAGAGACTGAGGGAGGGGAGGAGTCCCAGAGACTGAGGGAGGGGAGGAATCCCAGAGACTGAGGGAGGGGGCGAGTCCCATAGACTGAGGGAGGGGAGGAGTCCCAGAGACTGAGGGAGGGGAGGAGTCCCAGAGACTGAGGGAGGGGAGGACTCCCAGAGACTGAGGGAGTGGGCGAGTCCCATAGACTGAGGGAGGGAGGGAGTCCCATAGGCTGAGGGAGGGGAGGAGTCCCAGTGACTGAGGGAGGGGAGGAGTCCCAGTGACTGAGGGAGGGGAGGAGCCCCAGAGACTGAGGGAGGGGAGGAATCCCAGAGACTGAGAGAGGGGGCGAGTCCCATAGACTGAGGGAGGGGAGGAGTCCCAGAGACTGACGGAGGGGAGGAGTCCCACAGACTGAGGGAGGGGAGGAGTCCCATAGACTGAGGGACGGGAGGAGTCCCACAGACTGAGGGAGGGGGGGAGTCCCAGAGACTGAGGGAGGGTAGGAGCCCCAGAGACTGAGGGAGGGGAGGAATCCCAGAGACTGAGGGAGGGGGCGAGTCCCATAGACTGAGGGAGGGGAGGAGTCCCAGAGACTGAGGGAGGGGAGGAGTCCCAGAGACTGAGGGAGGGGAGGAGTCCCAGTGACTGAGGGAGGGGAGGAATCCCAGAGACTGAGGGAGGGGGCGAGTCCCATAGACTGAGGGAGGGGAGGAGTCCCATAGACTGAGGGAGGGGAGGAGTCCCAGTGACTGAGGGAGGGGAGGAATCCCAGAGACTGAGGGAGGGGAGGAGTCCCACAGTCTGAGGGAGGGGGGGAGTCCCATAGACTGAGGGAGGGGAGGAGTCCCATAGACTGAGGGAGGGGAGGAGTCCCACAGACTGAGGGAGGGGAGGAGTCCCACAGACTGAGGGAGGGGAGGAGTCCCAGAGACTGAGGGAGGGGAGGAGTCCCAGAGACTGAGGGAGGGGAGGAGTCCCAGAGACTGAGGGAGGGGAGGAGTCCCACAGTCTGAGGGAGGGGAGGAATCCCAGAGACTGAGGGAGGGGGGGAGTCCCACAGTCTGAGGGAGGGGATGAGTCCCAGTGACTGAGGGAGGGGAGGAGTCCCAGAGACTGAGGGAGGGGAGGAGTCCCAGAGACTGAGGGAGGGGAGGAGTCCCACAGACTGAGGCAGGGGAGGAATCCCAGAGACTGAGGGAGGGGGGGAGTCCCATAGACTGAGGGAGGGAGGAGTCCCACAGACTGAGGGAGGGGAGGAGTCCCAGTGACTGAGGGAGGGGAGGAGTCCCACAGACCGAGGGAGGGGAGGAGTCCCACAGACCGAGGGAGGGGAGGAGTCCCACAGACTGAGGGAGGGGAGGAGTCCCAGTGACTGAGGGAGGGGAGGAGTCCCAGAGACTGAGGGAGGAGAGGAGTCCCACAGTCTGAGGGAGGGGATGAGTCCCAGTGACTGAGGGAGGGGAGGAGTCCCACAGACTGAGGGAGGGGAGGAGTCCCACAGACTGAGGGAGGGGAGGAGTCCCAGAGACTGAGGGAGGGGAGGAGTCCCAGAGACTGAGGGAGGGGAGGAGTCCCAGAGACTGAGGGAGGGGAGGAGTCCCAGAGACTGAGGGAGGGGAGGAGTCCCAGAGACTGAGGGAGGGGAGGAGTCCCAAAGACTGAGGGAGGGGAGGAGCCCCACAGACTGAGGGAGGGGAGGAGTCCCACAGACTGAGGGAGGGGAGGAGTCCCACAGACTGAGGGAGGGGAGGAGTCCCAGAGACCAAGGGAGGGGAGGAGTCTCAGAGACCGAGGGAGGGGAGGAGTCCCACAGACTGAGGGAGGGGAGGAGTCTCAGAGACCGAGGGAGGGGAGGAGTCCCACAGACTGAGGGAGGGGAGGAGTCCCACAGACTGATGGAGGGGAGGAGTCCCACAGACTGAGGGAGGGGAGCAGTCCCAGAGACTGAGGGAGGGGAGGAGTCCCACACACTGATGAAGGGGAGGAGTCCCACAGACTGAGGGAGGGGAGGAGTCCCACAGACTGAGGGAGGGGACGAGTCCCAGACTGAGGGAGGGGACGAGTCCCACAAATTGAGGGAGGGGAGGAGTCCCACAGACTGAGGGAGGGGAGGAGTCCCAGAGACTGAGGGAGGGGAGGAGTCCCAGAGACTGAGGGAGGGGAGGAGCCCCAAAGACTGAGGGAGGGGAGGAGTCCCACAGACTGAGGGAGGGGAGGAGTCCCAGAGACTGAGGGAGGGGAGGAGTCCCAGAGACTGAGGGAGGGGAGGAGTCCCAGAGACTGAGGGAGGGGAGGAGTCCCAGAGACTGAGGGAGGGGAGGAGTCCCAGAGACTGAGGGAGGGGAGGAGTCCCAGAGACTGAGGGAGGGGAGGTGTCCCAGAGACTGAGGGAGGGGAGGAGTCCCAGAGACTGAGGGAGGGGAGGAGTCCCACAGACTGAGGGAGGGGAGGAGTCCCACAGACTGAGAGAGGGGAGGAGTCCCACAGGCTGAGAGAGGGGAGGAGTCCCACAGACTGAGGGAGGGGAGGAGTCCCAGAGGGAGGGGAGGAGTCCCAGAGACTGAGGGAGGGGAGGAGCCCCAAAGACTGAGGGAAGGGAGGAGTCCCACAGACTGAGGGAGGGGAGGAGTCCCAGAGACTGAGGGAGGGGAGGAGTCCCAGAGACTGAGGGAGGGGAGGAGCCCCAAAGACTGAGGGAGGGGAGGAGTCCCACAGACTGAGGGAGGGGAGGAGTCCCACAGACTGAGGGAGGGGAGGAGTCCCACAGACTGAGGGAGGGGACGAGTCCCACAGACTGAGGGAGGGGACGAGTCCCACAGACTGAGGGAGGGGAGGAGTCCCACAGACTGAGGGAGGGGAGGAGTCCCAGAGACTGAGGGAGGGGAGGAGCCCCAAAGACTGAGGGAGGGGACGAGTCCCAGTGACTGAGGGAGGGGAGGAATCCCAGAGACTGAGGGAGGGGGCGAGTCCCATAGACTGAGGGAGGGGAGGAGTCCCATAGACTGAGGGAGGGGAGGAGTCCCAGTGACTGAGGGAGGGGAGGAGTCCCATAGACTGAGGGAGGGGAGGAGTCCCACAGACTGAGGGAGGGGAGGAGCCCCAAAGACTGAGGGAGGGGAGGAGTCCCACAGACTGAGGGAGGGGAGGAGTCCCACAGACTGAGGGAGGGGAGGAGTCCCACAGACTGAGGGAGGGGACGAGTCCCACAGACTGAGGGAGGGGACGAGTCCCACAGACTGAGGGAGGGGAGGAGTCCCACAGACTGAGGGAGGGGAGGAGTCCCAGAGACTGAGGGAGGGGAGGAGCCCCAAAGACTGAGGGAGGGGACGAGTCCCAGTGACTGAGGGAGGGGAGGAATCCCAGAGACTGAGGGAGGGGGCGAGTCCCATAGACTGAGGGAGGGGAGGAGTCCCATAGACTGAGGGAGGGGAGGAGTCCCAGTGACTGAGGGAGGGGAGGAGTCCCATAGACTGAGGGAGGGGAGGAGTCCCATAGACTGAGGGAGGGGAGGAGTCCCACAGACTGAGGGAGGGGAGGAGTCCCACAGACTGAGGGAGGGGAGGAGTCCCACAGTCTGAGGGAGGGGATGAGTCCCAGAGACTGAGGGAGGGGAGGAGTCCCAGAGACTGAGGGAGGGGAGGAGTCCCACAGTCTGAGGGAGGGGAGGAATCCCAGAGACTGAGGGAGGGGGGGAGTCCCACAGTCTGAGGGAGGGGATGAGTCCCAGTGACTGAGGGAGGGGAGGAGTCCCAGAGACTGAGGGAGGGGAGGAGTCCCAGAGACTGAGGGAGGGGAGGAGTCCCACAGACTGAGGCAGGGGAGGAATCCCAGAGACTGAGGGAGGGGGGGAGTCCCATAGACTGAGGGAGGGAGGAGTCCCACAGACTGAGGGAGGGGAGGAGTCCCAGTGACTGAGGGAGGGGAGGAGTCCCACAGACCGAGGGAGGGGAGGAGTCCCACAGACCGAGGGAGGGGAGGAGTCCCACAGACTGAGGGAGGGGAGGAGTCCCAGTGACTGAGGGAGGGGAGGAGTCCCAGTGACTGAGGGAGGGGATGAGTCCCAGTGACTGAGGGAGGGGAGGAGTCCCAGAGACTGAGGGAGGGGAGGAGTCCCAGAGACTGAGGGAGGGGAGGAGTCCCAGAGACTGAGGGAGGGGAGGTGTCCCAGAGACTGAGGGAGGGGAGGAGTCCCAGAGACTGAGGGAGGGGAGGAGTCCCAGAGACTGAGGGAGGGGAGGAGTCCCAGAGACTGAGGGAGGGGAGGAGTCCCAGAGACTGAGGGAGGGGAGGTGTCCCAGAGACTGAGGGAGGGGAGGAGTCCCAGAGACTGAGGGAGGGGAGGAGTCCCACAGACTGAGGGAGGGGAGGAGTCCCACAGACTGAGAGAGGGGAGGAGTCCCACAGGCTGAGAGAGGGGAGGAGTCCCACAGACTGAGGGAGGGGAGGAGTCCCAGAGGGAGGGGAGGAGTCCCAGAGACTGAGGGAGGGGAGGAGCCCCAAAGACTGAGGGAAGGGAGGAGTCCCACAGACTGAGGGAGGGGAGGAGTCCCAGAGACTGAGGGAGGGGAGGAGTCCCAGAGACTGAGGGAGGGGAGGAGCCCCAAAGACTGAGGGAGGGGAGGAGTCCCACAGACTGAGGGAGGGGAGGAGTCCCACAGACTGAGGGAGGGGAGGAGTCCCACAGACTGAGGGAGGGGAGGAGTCCCACAGACTGAGGGAGGGGACGAGTCCCACAGACTGAGGGAGGGGACGAGTCCCACAGACTGAGGGAGGGGAGGAGTCCCACATACTGAGGGACGGGAGGAATCCCAGAGACTGAGGGAGGGGGGGAGTCCCACAGTCTGAGGGAGGGGATGAGTCCCAGTGACTGAGGGAGGGGAGGAGTCCCAGAGACTGAGGGAGGGGAGGAGTCCCAGAGACTGAGGGAGGGGAGGAGTCCCACAGACTGAGGCAGGGGAGGAATCCCAGAGACTGAGGGAGGGGGGGAGTCCCATAGACTGAGGGAGGGAGGAGTCCCACAGACTGAGGGAGGGGAGGAGTCCCAGTGACTGAGGGAGGGGAGGAGTCCCACAGACCGAGGGAGGGGAGGAGTCCCACAGACCGAGGGAGGGGAGGAGTCCCACAGACTGAGGGAGGGGAGGAGTCCCAGTGACTGAGGGAGGGGAGGAGTCCCAGAGACTGAGGGAGGAGAGGAGTCCCACAGTCTGAGGGAGGGGATGAGTCCCAGTGACTGAGGGAGGGGAGGAGTCCCACAGACTGAGGGAGGGGAGGAGTCCCACAGACTGAGGGAGGGGAGGAGTCCCAGAGACCGAGGGAGGGGAGGAGTCCCAGAGGGAGGGGAGGAGTCCCAGACTGAGGGAGGGGATGAGTCCCACAGACTGAGGGAGGGGAGGAGTCCCAGAGACTGAGGGAGGGGAGGAGTCCCAGAGACTGAGGGAGGGGAGGAGTCCCAGAGACTGAGGGAGGGGAGGAGTCCCAGAGACTGAGGGAGGGGAGGAGTCCCAAAGACTGAGGGAGGGGAGGAGCCCCACAGACTGAGGGAGGGGAGGAGTCCCACAGACTGAGGGAGGGGAGGAGTCCCACAGACTGAGGGAGGGGAGGAGTCCCAGAGACCGAGGGAGGGGAGGAGTCTCAGAGACCGAGGGAGGGGAGGAGTCCCACAGACTGAGGGAGGGGAGGAGTCTCAGAGACTGAGGGAGGGGAGGAGTCCCACAGACTGAGGGAGGGGAGGAGTCCCACAGACTGATGGAGGGGAGGAGTCCCACACACTGAGGGAGGGGAGGAGTCCCACAGAGTGAGGGAGGGGAGGAGTCCCACAGACTGAGGGAGGGGACGAGTCCCAGACTGAGGGAGGGGACGAGTCCCACAGACTGAGGGAGGGGAGGAGTCACACACACTGAGGGAGGGGAGGAGTCCCAGAGACTGAGGGAGGGGAGGAGTCCCAGAGACTGAGGGAGGGGAGGAGCCCCAAAGACTGAGGGAGGGGAGGAGTCCCACAGACTGAGGGAGGGGAGGAGTCCCAGAGACTGAGGGAGGGGAGGAGTCCCAGAGACTGAGGGAGGGGAGGAGTCCCAGAGACTGAGGGAGGGGAGGAGTCCCAGAGACTGAGGGAGGGGAGGAGTCCCAGAGACTGAGGGAGGGGAGGAGTCCCAGAGACTGAGGGAGGGGAGGTGTCCCAGAGACTGAGGGAGGGGAGGAGTCCCAGAGACTGAGGGAGGGGAGGAGTCCCACAGACTGAGGGAGGGGAGGAGTCCCACAGACTGAGAGAGGGGAGGAGTCCCACAGGCTGAGAGAGGGGAGGAGTCCCACAGACTGAGGGAGGGGAGGAGTCCCACACACTGAGGGAGGGGAGGGGTCCCACAGACTGAGGGAGGGAAGGTGTCCCAGAGGGAAAGGAGGAGTCCCACAGACTGAGGGAGGGGAGGAGTCCCAGAGACTGAGGGAGGGGAGGAGTCCCAGAGACTGAGGGAGGGGAGGAGCCCCAAAGACTGAGGGAGGGGAGGAGTCCCACAGACTGAGGGAGGGGAGGAGTCCCACAGACTGAGGGAGGGGAGGAGTCCCACAGACTGAGGGAGGGGACGAGTCCCACAGACTGAGGGAGGGGACGAGTCCCACAGACTGAGGGAGGGGAGGAGTCCCACAGACTGAGGGAGGGGAGGAGTCCCAGAGACTGAGGGAGGGGAGGAGCCCCAAAGACTGAGGGAGGGGACGAGTCCCACAGACTGAGGGAGGGGAGGAGTCCCAGAGACTGAGGGAGGGGAGGAGTCCCAGAGACTGAGGGAGGGGAGGAGTCCCAGAGACTGAGGGAGGGGAGGAGTCCCAGAGACTGAGGGAGGGGAGGTGTCCCACAGACTGAGGGAGGGGAGGAGTCCCAGAGCCTGAGGGAGGGGAGGAGTCCCACAGACTGAGGGAGGGGAGGAGTCCCACAGACTGAGGGAGGGGAGGAGCCCCACAGACTGAGAGAGGGGAGGAGTCCCACAGACTGAGAGAGGGGAGGAGTCCCACAGACTGAGGGAGGGGAGGAGTCCCACACACTGAGGGAGGGGAGGAGTCCCACAGACTGAGGGAGGGAAGGTGTCCCAGAGGGAGGGGAGGAGTCCCAGAGACTGAGGGAGGGGAGGAGTCCCGCAGACTGAGGGAGAGGAGGAGTCCCAGAGACTGAGGGAGGGGAGGAGCCCCAAAGATTGAGTGAAGGGAGGAGTCCCACAGACTGAGGGAGGGGAGGAGTCCCAGAGACTGAGGGAGGGGAGGAGTCCCAGAGACGGAGGGAGGGGAGGAGCCCCAAGGAATGAGGGAGGGGAGGAGTCCCACAGACTGAGGGAGGGGAGGAGTCCCAGAGACTGAGGGAGGGGAGGAGTCCCAGAGACTGAGGGAGGGGAGGAGTCCCAGAGACTGAGGGAGGGGAGGAGTCCCAGAGACTGAGGGAGGGGAGGAGTCCTACAGACTGAGGGAGGGGAGGAGTCCCACAGACTGAGGGAGGGGAGGGGTCCCACAGACTGAGGGAGGGAAGGTGTCCCAGAGGGAGGGGAGGAGTCCCAGAGACTGAGGGAGGGGAGGAGTCCCACAGACTGATGGAGGGGAGGAGTCCCGCAGGCTGAGGGAGGGGAGCAGTCCCAGAGACTGAGGGAGGGGACGAGTCCCAGACTGAGGGACGGGAGGCGTCCCACAGACTGAGGGAGGGGAGGAGTCCCACAGACTGAGGGAGGTGAGGAGTCCCAGAGACTGAGGGAGGGGAGGAGTCCCACAGACTGAGGGAGGGGAGGAGTCCCAGATACTGAGGGAGGGGAGGAGTACCATAGACTGAGGAAGGGGAGGAATCCCAGAGACTGAGGGAGGGGGGGAGTCCCATAGACTGAGGGGGGGGAGGAGTCCCAGTGACTGAGGGAGGGGAGGAGTCCCAGAGACTGAGGGAGGGGAGGAGTCCCAGAGACTGAGGGAGGGGAGGAATCCCAGAGACTGAGGGAGGGGAGGAGTCCCATAGACTGAGGGAGGGGAGGAGTCCCACAGACTGAGGGAGGGGAGGAGTCCCAGAGACTGAGGGAGGGGAGGAGTCCCAGAGACTGAGGGAGGGGAGGAATCCCAGAGACTGAGGGAGGGGAGGAGTCCCAGAGACTGAGGGAGGGGAGTAGTCCCAGAGACTGAGGGAGGGGAGGAGTCCCAGAGACTGAGGGAGGGGAGGAATCCCAGAGACTGAGGGAGGGGGCGAGTCCCATAGACTGAGGGAGGGGAGGAGTCCCAGAGACTGAGGGAGGGGAGGAGTCCCAGAGACTGACGAGGGGAGGAATCCCAGAGACTGAGGGAGGGGGCGAGTCCCATAGACTGAGGGAGGGTGGGAGTCCCAGAGACTGAGGGAGGGGAGGAGTCCCAGTGACTGAGGGAGGGGAGGAGTCCCAGAGACTGAGGGAGGGGAGGAGCCCCAGAGACTGAGGGAGGGGAGGAATCCCAGAGACTGAGGGAGGGGGCGAGTCCCATAGACTGAGGGAGGGGAGGAGTCCCAGAGACTGAGGGAGGGGAGGAGTCCCACAGACTGAGGGAGGGGAGGAGTCCCATAGACTGAGGGAGGGGAGGAGTCCCACAGACTGAGGGAGGGGGGAGTCCCACAGACTGAGGGAGGGGAGGAATCCCAGAGACTGAGGGAGGGGGCGAGTCCCATAGACTGAGGGAGGGTGGGAGTCCCAGAGACTGAGGGAGGGGAGGAGTCCCAGTGACTGAGGGAGGGGAGGAGTCCCAGAGACTGAGGGAGGGGAGGAGCCCCAGAGACTGAGGGAGGGGAGGAATCCCAGAGACTGAGGGAGGGGGCGAGTCCCATAGACTGAGGGAGGGGAGGAGTCCCAGAGACTGAGGGAGGGGAGGAGTCCCACAGACTGAGGGAGGGGAGGAGTCCCATAGACTGAGGGAGGGGAGGAGTCCCACAGACTGAGGGAGGGGGGGAGTCCCAGAGACTGAGGGAGGGGAGGAGCCCCAGAGACTGAGGGAGGGGAGGAATCCCAGAGACTGAGGGAGGGGGCGAGTCCCATAGACTGAGGGAGGGGAGGAGTCCCAGAGACTGAGGGAGGGGAGGAGTCCCAGAGACTGAGGGAGGGGAGGAATCCCAGAGACTGAGGGAGGGGGCGAGTCCCATAGACTGAGGGAGGGGAGGAGTCCCATAGACTGAGGGAGGGGAGGAGTCCCACAGACTGAGGGAGGGGAGGAGTCCCAGAGACTGAGGGAGGGGAGGAGTCCCAGAGACTGAGGGAGGGGAGGAATCCCAGAGACTGAGGGAGGGGAGGAGTCCCAGAGACTGAGGGAGGGGAGTAGTCCCAGAGACTGAGGGAGGGGAGGAGTCCCAGAGACTGAGGGAGGGGAGGAATCCCAGAGACTGAGGGAGGGGGCGAGTCCCATAGACTGAGGGAGGGTGGGAGTCCCAGAGACTGAGGGAGGGGAGGAGTCCCAGTGACTGAGGGAGGGGAGGAGTCCCAGAGACTGAGGGAGGGGAGGAGCCCCAGAGACTGAGGGAGGGGAGGAATCCCAGAGACTGAGGGAGGGGGCGAGTCCCATAGACTGAGGGAGGGGAGGAGTCCCAGAGACTGAGGGAGGGGAGGAGTCCCACAGACTGAGGGAGGGGAGGAGTCCCATAGACTGAGGGAGGGGAGGAGTCCCACAGACTGAGGGAGGGGGGGAGTCCCAGAGACTGAGGGAGGGGAGGAGCCCCAGAGACTGAGGGAGGGGAGGAATCCCAGAGACTGAGGGAGGGGGCGAGTCCCATAGACTGAGGGAGGGGAGGAGTCCCAGAGACTGAGGGAGGGGAGGAGTCCCAGAGACTGAGGGAGGGGAGGAATCCCAGAGACTGAGGGAGGGGGCGAGTCCCATAGACTGAGGGAGGGGAGGAGTCCCATAGACTGAGGGAGGGGAGGAGTCCCAGTGACTGAGGGAGGGGAGGAATCCCAGAGACTGAGGGAGGGGAGGAGTCCCACAGTCTGAGGGAGGGGGGGAATCCCATAGACTGAGGGAGGGGAGGAGTCCCATAGACTGAGGGAGGGGAGGAGTCCCACAGACTGAGGGAGGGGAGGAGTCCCACAGACTGAGGGAGGGGAGGAGTCCCAGAGACTGAGGGAGGGGAGGAGTCCCACAGACTGAGGGAGGGGAGGAGTCCCAGAGACTGAGGGAGGGGAGGAGTCCCACAATCTGACGGAGGGGAGGAATCCCAGAGACTGAGGGAGGGGGGGAGTCCCACAGTCTGAGGGAGGGGATGAGTCCCAGTGACTGAGGGAGGGGAGGAGTCCCAGAGACTGAGGGAGGGGAGGAGTCCCAGAGACTGAGGGAGGGGAGGAGTCCCACAGACTGAGGCAGGGGAGGAATCCCAGAGACTGAGGGAGGGGGGGAGTCCCATAGACTGAGGGAGGGAGGAGTCCCACAGACTGAGGGAGGGGAGGAGTCCCAGTGACTGAGGGAGGGGAGGAGTCCCACAGACCGAGGGAGGGGAGGAGTCCCACAGACCGAGGGAGGGGAGGAGTCCCACAGACTGAGGGAGGGGAGGAGTCCCAGTGACTGAGGGAGGGGAGGAGTCCCAGAGACTCAGGGAGGGGAGGAGTCCCACAGTCTGAGGGAGGGGATGAGTCCCAGTGACTGAGGGAGGGGAGGAGTCCCACAGACTGAGGGAGGGGAGGAGTCCCACAGACTGAGGGAGGGGAGGAGTCCCAGAGACCGAGGGAGGGGAGGAGTCCCAGAGGGAGGGGAGGAGTCCCAGACTGAGGGAGGGGATGAGTTCCACAGACTGAGGGAGGGGAGGAGTCCCAGAGACTGAGGGAGGGGAGGAGTCCCAGAGACTGAGGGAGGGGAGGAGTCCCAGAGACTGAGGGAGGGGAGGAGTCCCAGAGACTGAGGGAGGGGAGGAGTCCCAGAGACTGAGGGAGGGGAGGAGTCCCAAAGACTGAGGGAGGGGAGGAGCCCCACAGACTGAGGGAGGGGAGGAGTCCCACAGACTGAGGGAGGGGAGGAGTTCCACAGACTGAGGGAGGGGAGGAGTCCCAGAGACCAAGGGAGGGGAGGAGTCTCAGAGACCGAGGGAGGGGAGGAGTCCCACAGACTGAGGGAGGGGAGGAGTCTCAGAGACCGAGGGAGGGGAGGAGTCCCACAGACTGAGGGAGGGGAGGAGTCCCACAGACTGATGGAGAGGAGGAGTCCCACAGACTGAGGGAGGGGAGCAGTCCCAGAGACTGAGGGAGGGGAGGAGTCCCACACACTGAGGGAGGGGAGGAGTCCAACAGACTGAGGGTGGGGAGGAGTCCCACAGACTGAGGGAGGGGACGAGTCCCAGACTGAGGGAGGGGACGAGTCCCACAGACTGAGGGAGGGGAGGAGTCTCACAGACTGAGGGAGTGGAGGAGTCCCAGAGACTGAGGGAGGGGAGGAGTCCCAGAGACTGAGGGAGGGGAGGAGCCCCAAAGACTGAGGGAGGGGAGGAGTCCCACAGACTGAGGGAGGGGAGGAGTCCCAGAGACTGAGGGAGGGGAGGAGTCCCAGAGACTGAGGGAGGGGAGGAGTCCCAGAGACTGAGGGAGGGGAGGAGTCCCACAGACTGAGGGAGGGGAGGAGTCTCACAGACTGAGGGAGTGGAGGAGTCCCAGAGACTGAGGGAGGGGAGGAGTCCCAGAGACTGAGGGAGGGGAGGAGCCCCAAAGACTGAGGGAGGGGAGGAGTCCCACAGACTGAGGGAGGGGAGGAGTCCCAGAGACTGAGGGAGGGGAGGAGTCCCAGAGACTGAGGGAGGGGAGGAGTCCCAGAGACTGAGGGAGGGGAGGAGTCCCAGAGACTGAGGGAGGGGAGGAGTCCCAGAGACTGAGGGAGGGGAGGTGTCCCAGAGACTGAGGGAGGGGAGGAGTCCCAGAGACTGAGGGAGGGGAGGAGTCCCACAGACTGAGGGAGGGGAGGAGTCCCACAGACTGAGAGAGGGGAGGAGTCCCACAGGCTGAGAGAGGGGAGGAGTCCCACAGACTGAGGGAGGGGAGGAGTCCCACAGACTGAGGGAGGGGACGAGTTCCACAGACTGAGGGAGGGGAGGAGTCCCAGAGACTGAGGGAGGGGAGGAGTCCCAGAGACTGAGGGAGGGGAGGAGCCCCAAAGACTGAGGGAGGGGACGAGTCCCACAGACTGAGGGAGGGGAGGAGTCCCAGAGACTGAGGGAGGGGAGGAGTCCCAGAGACTGAGGGAGGGGAGGAGTCCCAGAGACTGAGGGAGGGGAGGAGTCCCACAGACTGAGGGAGGGGAGGAGTCCCACAGACTGAGGGAGGGGAGGAGTCCCACAGACTGAGAGAGGGGAGGAGTCCCACAGACTGAGGGAGGGGAGGAGTCCCACACACTGAGGGAGGGGAGGGGTCCCACAGACTGAGGGAGGGAAGGTGTCCCAGAGGAAGGGGAGGAGTCCCAGAGACTGAGGGAGGGGAGGAGTCCCGCAGACTGAGGGAGGGGAGGAGTCCCAGAGACTGAGGGAGGGGAGGAGCCCCAAAGACTGAGGGAAGGGAGGAGTCCCACAGACTGAGGGAGGGGAGGAGTCCCAGAGACTGAGGGAGGGGAGGAGTCCCAGAGACGGAGGGAGGGGAGGAGTCCCAGAGACGGAGGGAGGGGAGGAATCCCAGAGACTGAGGGAGGGAGCGAGTCCCATAGACTGAGGGAGGGTGGGAGTCCCATAGGCTGAGGGAGGGGAGGAGTCCCAGTGACTGAGGGAGGGGAGGAGTCCCAGAGACTGAGGGAGGGGAGGAGCCCCAGAGACTGAGGGAGGGGAGGAATCCCAGAGACTGAGGGAGGGGGCGAGTCCCATAGACTGAGGGAGGGGAGGAGTCCCAGAGACTGAGGGAGGGGAGGAGTCCCACAGACTGAGGGAGGGGAGGAGTCCCATAGACTGAGGGAGGGGAGGAGTCCCACAGACTGAGGGAGGGGGGGAGTCCCAGAGACTGAGGGAGGGGAGGAGTCCCAGAGACTGAGGGAGGGGAGGAGCCCCAGAGACTGAGGGAGGGGAGGAGTCCCAGAGACTGAGGGAGGGGAGGAATCCCAGAGACTGAGGGAGGGGGCGGAGTCCCATAGACTGAGGGAGGGGAGGAGTCCCAGAGACTGAGGGAGGGGAGGAGTCCCAGAGACTGAGGGAGGGGAGGAATCCCAGAGACTGAGGGAGGGGGCGAGTCCCATAGACTGAGGGAGGGGGCGAGTCCCATAGACTGAGGGAGGGGAGGAGTCCCAGAGACTGAGGGAGGGGAGGAGTCCCACAGACTGAGGGAGGGGAGGAGTCCCATAGACTGAGGGAGGGGAGGAGTCCCACAGACTGAGGGATGGGGGGAGTCCCAGAGACTGAGGGAGGGGAGGTGTCCCAGAGACTGAGCGAGGGGAGGAGTCCCATAGACTGAGGGAGGGGAGGAGTCCCAGTGACTGAGGGAGGGGAGGAGTCCCAGAGACTGAGGGAGGGGACGAGTCCCAGTGACTGAGGGAGGGGAGGAATCCCAGAGACTGAGGGAGGGGGCGAGTCCCATAGACTGAGGGAGGGGAGGAGTCCCAGAGACTGAGGGAGGGGGCGAGTCCCATAGACTGAGGGAGGTGAGGAGTCCCATAGACTGAGGGAGGGGAGGAGTCCCAGTGACTGAGGGAGGGGAGGAATCCCAGAGACTGAGGGAGGGGAGGAGTCCCACAGTCCGAGGGAGGGTGGGAGTCCCATAGACTGAGGGAGGGGAGGAGTCCCATAGACTGAGGGATGGGAGGAGTCCCACAGACTGAGGGAGGGGAGGAGTCCCACAGACTGAGGGAGGGGAGGAGTCCCAGAGACTGAGGGAGGGGAGGAGTCCCAGAGACTGAGGGAGGGGAGGTGTCCCAGAGACTGAGCGAGGGGAGGAGTCCCAGGGACTGAGGGAGGGGAGGAGTCCCACAGACTGAGGGAGGGGAGGAGTCCCACAGACTGAGAGAGGAGAGGAGTCCCACAGGCTGAGAGAGGGGAGGAGTCCCACAGACTGAGGGACGGGAGGAGTCCCACACACTGAGGGAGGGGAGGGGTCCCACAGACTGAGGGAGGGAAGGTGTCCCAGAGGGAGGGGAGGAGTCCCATAGACTGAGGGAGGGGAGGAGTCCCAGTGACTGAGGGAGGGGAGGAATCCCAGAGACTGAGGGAGGGGAGGAGTCCCACAGTCTGAGGGAGGGGGGGAGTCCCATAGACTGAGGGAGGGGAGGAGTCCCATAGACTGAGGGAGGGGAGGAGTCCCACAGACTGAGGGAGGGGAGGAGTCCCACAGACTGAGGGAGGGGAGGAGTCCCAGAGACTGAGGGAGGGGAGGAGTCCCACAGACTGAGGGAGGGGAGGAGTCCCAGAGACTGAGGGAGGGGAGGAGTCCCACAGTCTGAGGGAGGGGAGGAATCCCAGAGACTGAGGGAGGGGGGGAGTCCCACAGTCTGAGGGAGGGGATGAGTCCCAGTGACTGAGGGAGGGGAGGAGTCCCAGAGACTGAGGGAGGGGAGGAGTCCCAGAGACTGAGGGAGGGGAGGAGTCCCACAGACTGAGGCAGGGGAGGAATCCCAGAGACTGAGGGAGGGGGGGAGTCCCATAGACTGAGGGAGGGAGGAGTCCCACAGACTGAGGGAGGGGAGGAGTCCCAGTGACTGAGGGAGGGGAGGAGTCCCACAGACCGAGGGAGGGGAGGAGTCCCACAGACCGAGGGAGGGGAGGAGTCCCACAGACTGAGGGAGGGGAGGAGTCCCAGTGACTGAGGGAGGGGAGGAGTCCCAGAGACTGAGGGAGGAGAGGAGTCCCACAGTCTGAGGGAGGGGATGAGTCCCAGTGACTGAGGGAGGGGAGGAGTCCCACAGACTGAGGGAGGGGAGGGGTCCCACAGACTGAGGGAGCGGAGGAGTCCCAGAGACCGAGGGAGGGGAGGAGTCCCAGAGGGAGGGGAGGAGTCCCAGACTGAGGGAGGGGATGAGTCCCACAGACTGAGGGAGGGGAGGAGTCCCAGAGACTGAGGGAGGGGAGGAGTCCCAGAGACTGAGGGAGGGGAGGAGTCCCAGAGACTGAGGGAGGGGAGGAGTCCCAGAGACTGAGGGAGGGGAGGAGTCCCAGAGACTGAGGGAGGGGAGGAGTCCCAAAGACTGAGGGAGGGGAGGAGCCCCACAGACTGAGGGAGGGGAGGAGTCCCACAGACTGAGGGAGGGGAGGAGTCCCAGAGACCAAGGGAGGGGAGGAGTCTCAGAGACCGAGGGAGGGGAGGTGTCCCACAGACTGAGGGAGGGGAGGAGTCTCAGAGACGGAGGGAGGGGAGGAGTCCCACAGACTGAGGGAGGGGAGGAGTCCCATAGACTGAGGGAGGGGAGGAGTCCCACAGACTGAGGGAGGGGGGAGTCCCACAGACTGAGGGAGGGGAGGAATCCCAGAGACTGAGGGAGGGGGCGAGTCCCATAGACTGAGGGAGGGTGGGAGTCCCAGAGACTGAGGGAGGGGAGGAGTCCCAGTGACTGAGGGAGGGGAGGAGTCCCAGAGACTGAGGGAGGGGAGGAGCCCCAGAGACTGAGGGAGGGGAGGAATCCCAGAGACTGAGGGAGGGGGCGAGTCCCATAGACTGAGGGAGGGGAGGAGTCCCAGAGACTGAGGGAGGGGAGGAGTCCCACAGACTGAGGGAGGGGAGGAGTCCCATAGACTGAGGGAGGGGAGGAGTCCCACAGACTGAGGGAGGGGGGGAGTCCCAGAGACTGAGGGAGGGGAGGAGCCCCAGAGACTGAGGGAGGGGAGGAATCCCAGAGACTGAGGGAGGGGGCGAGTCCCATAGACTGAGGGAGGGGAGGAGTCCCAGAGACTGAGGGAGGGGAGGAGTCCCAGAGACTGAGGGAGGGGAGGAATCCCAGAGACTGAGGGAGGGGGCGAGTCCCATAGACTGAGGGAGGGGAGGAGTCCCATAGACTGAGGGAGGGGAGGAGTCCCACAGACTGAGGGAGGGGAGGAGTCCCAGAGACTGAGGGAGGGGAGGAGTCCCAGAGACTGAGGGAGGGGAGGAATCCCAGAGACTGAGGGAGGGGAGGAGTCCCAGAGACTGAGGGAGGGGAGTGGTCCCAGAGACTGAGGGAGGGGAGGAGTCCCAGAGACTGAGGGAGGGGAGGAATCCCAGAGACTGAGGGAGGGGGCGAGTCCCATAGACTGAGGGAGGGTGGGAGTCCCAGAGACTGAGGGAGGGGAGGAGTCCCAGTGACTGAGGGAGGGGAGGAGTCCCAGAGACTGAGGGAGGGGAGGAGCCCCAGAGACTGAGGGAGGGGAGGAATCCCAGAGACTGAGGGAGGGGGCGAGTCCCATAGACTGAGGGAGGGGAGGAGTCCCATAGACTGAGGGAGGGGAGGAGTCCCAGTGACTGAGGGAGGGGAGGAATCCCAGAGACTGAGGGAGGGGAGGAGTCCCACAGTCTGAGGGAGGGGGGAATCCCATAGACTGAGGGAGGGGAGGAGTCCCATAGACTGAGGGAGGGGAGGAGTCCCACAGACTGAGGGAGGGGAGGAGTCCCACAGACTGAGGGAGGGGAGGAGTCCCAGAGACTGAGGGAGGGGAGGAGTCCCACAGACTGAGGGAGGGGAGGAGTCCCAGAGACTGAGGGAGGGGAGGAGTCCCACAATCTGACGGAGGGGAGGAATCCCAGAGACTGAGGGAGGGGGGGAGTCCCACAGTCTGAGGGAGGGGATGAGTCCCAGTGACTGAGGGAGGGGAGGAGTCCCAGAGACTGAGGGAGGGGAGGAGTCCCAGAGACTGAGGGAGGGGAGGAGTCCCACAGACTGAGGCAGGGGAGGAATCCCAGAGACTGAGGGAGGGGGGGAGTCCCATAGACTGAGGGAGGGAGGAGTCCCACAGACTGAGGGAGGGGAGGAGTCCCAGTGACTGAGGGAGGGGAGGAGTCCCACAGACCGAGGGAGGGGAGGAGTCCCACAGACCGAGGGAGGGGAGGAGTCCCACAGACCGAGGGAGGGGAGGAGTCCCACAGACTGAGGGAGGGGAGGAGTCCCAGTGACTGAGGGAGGGGAGGAGTCCCAGAGACTCAGGGAGGGGAGGAGTCCCACAGTCTGAGGGAGGGGATGAGTCCCAGTGACTGAGGGAGGGGAGGAGTCCCACAGACTGAGGGAGGGAGGAGTCCCACAGACTGAGGGAGGGGAGGAGTCCCAGAGACCGAGGGAGGGGAGGAGTCCCAGAGGGAGGGGAGGAGTCCCAGACTGAGGGAGGGGATGAGTTCCACAGACTGAGGGAGGGGAGGAGTCCCAGAGACTGAGGGAGGGGAGGAGTCCCAGAGACTGAGGGAGGGGAGGAGTCCCAAAGACTGAGGGAGGGGAGGAGCCCCACAGACTGAGGGAGGGGAGGAGTCCCACAGACTGATGGAGAGGAGGAGTCCCACAGACTGAGGGAGGGGAGCAGTCCCAGAGACTGAGGGAGGGGAGGAGTCCCACACACTGAGGGAGGGGAGGAGTCCCACAGACTGAGGGAGGGGAGGAGTCCCACAGACTGAGGGAGGGGACGAGTCCCAGACTGAGGGAGGGGACGAGTCCCACAGACTGAGGGAGGGGAGGAGTCTCACAGACTGAGGGAGTGGAGGAGTCCCAGAGACTGAGGGAGGGGAGGAGTCCCAGAGACTGAGGGAGGGGAGGAGCCCCAAAGACTGAGGGAGGGGAGGAGTCCCACAGACTGAGGGAGGGGAGGAGTCCCACAGACTGAGGGAGGGGAGGAGTCCCAGAGACTGAGGGAGGGGAGGAGTCCCAGAGACTGAGGAGGGAGGAGTCCAGAGACTGAGGAGGGGAGGAGTCCCAGAGACTGAGGGAGGGGAGGTGTCCCAGAGACTGAGGGAGGGGAGGAGTCCAGAGACTGAGGGAGGGGAGGAGTCCCACAGACTGAGGGAGGGGAGGAGTCCCACAGACTGAGAGAGGGAGGAGTCCCACAGAGAGGAGTCCCACAGGAGAGAGGGGAGGAGTCCCACAGACTGAGGGAGGGGAGGAGTCCCACACACTGAGGGAGGGGAGGGGTCCCACAGACTGAGGGAGGGAAGGTGTCCCAGAGGGAGGGGAGGAGTCCCAGAGACTGAGGGAGGGGAGGAGTCCCGCAGACTGAGGGAGGGGAGGAGTCCCAGAGACTGAGGGAGGGGAGGAGCCCCAAAGACTGAGGGAAGGGAGGAGTCCACAGACTGAGGGAGGGGAGGAGTCTCAGAGACTGAGGGAGGGGAGGAGTCCCAGAGACTGAGGGAGGGGAGGAGCCCCAAAGACTGAGGGAGGGAGGAGTCCCACAGACTGAGGGAGGGGACGAGTCCCACAGACTGAGGGAGGGACGAGTCCCACAGACTGAGGGAGGGGAGGAGTCCCAGAGACTGAGGGAGGGGAGGAGTCCCAGAGACTGAGGGAGGGGAGTAGTCCCAGAGACTGAGGGAGGGGAGGAGTCCCACAGACTGAGGGAGGGGAGGAGTCCCAGAGACTGAGGGAGGGGAGGAGTCCCAGAGACTGAGGGAGGGGAGGAGTCCCAGAGACTGAGGGAGGGGAGGAGTCCCAGAGACTGAGGGAGGGGAGGAGTCCCAGAGACTGAGGGAGGGGAGGAGTCCAGAGACTGAGGGAGGGGAGGAGTCCCAGAGACTGAGGGAGGGGAGGAGTCCCAGACTGAGGGAGGGGAGGAGCCCCACAGACTGAGGGAGGGGAGGAGTCCCACAGACTGAGGGAGGGGAGGAGTCCCAGAGACCAAGGGAGGGGAGGAGTCTCAGAGACCGAGGGAGGGGAGGTGTCCCACAGACTGAGGGAGGGGAGGAGTCTCAGAGACGGAGGGAGGGGAGGAGTCCCACAGACTGAGGGAGGGGAGGAGTCCCATAGACTGAGGGAGGGGAGGAGTCCCACAGACTGAGGGAGGGGGGAGTCCCACAGACTGAGGGAGGGGAGGAATCCCAGAGACTGAGGGAGGGGGCGAGTCCCATAGACTGAGGGAGGGTGGGAGTCCCAGAGACTGAGGGAGGGGAGGAGTCCCAGTGACTGAGGGAGGGGAGGAGTCCCAGAGACTGAGGGAGGGGAGGAGCCCCAGAGACTGAGGGAGGGGAGGAATCCCAGAGACTGAGGGAGGGGGCGAGTCCCATAGACTGAGGGAGGGGAGGAGTCCCAGAGACTGAGGGAGGGGAGGAGTCCCACAGACTGAGGGAGGGGAGGAGTCCCATAGACTGAGGGAGGGGAGGAGTCCCACAGACTGAGGGAGGGGGGGAGTCCCAGAGACTGAGGGAGGGGAGGAGCCCCAGAGACTGAGGGAGGGGAGGAATCCCAGAGACTGAGGGAGGGGGCGAGTCCCATAGACTGAGGGAGGGGAGGAGTCCCAGAGACTGAGGGAGGGGAGGAGTCCCAGAGACTGAGGGAGGGGAGGAATCCCAGAGACTGAGGGAGGGGGCGAGTCCCATAGACTGAGGGAGGGGAGGAGTCCCATAGACTGAGGGAGGGGAGGAGTCCCACAGACTGAGGGAGGGGAGGAGTCCCAGAGACTGAGGGAGGGGAGGAGTCCCAGAGACTGAGGGAGGGGAGGAATCCCAGAGACTGAGGGAGGGGAGGAGTCCCAGAGACTGAGGGAGGGGAGTAGTCCCAGAGACTGAGGGAGGGGAGGAGTCCCAGAGACTGAGGGAGGGGAGGAATCCCAGAGACTGAGGGAGGGGGCGAGTCCCATAGACTGAGGGAGGGTGGGAGTCCCAGAGACTGAGGGAGGGGAGGAGTCCCAGTGACTGAGGGAGGGGAGGAGTCCCAGAGACTGAGGGAGGGGAGGAGCCCCAGAGACTGAGGGAGGGGAGGAATCCCAGAGACTGAGGGAGGGGGCGAGTCCCATAGACTGAGGGAGGGGAGGAGTCCCATAGACTGAGGGAGGGGAGGAGTCCCAGTGACTGAGGGAGGGGAGGAATCCCAGAGACTGAGGGAGGGGAGGAGTCCCACAGTCTGAGGGAGGGGGGAATCCCATAGACTGAGGGAGGGGAGGAGTCCCATAGACTGAGGGAGGGGAGGAGTCCCACAGACTGAGGGAGGGGAGGAGTCCCACAGACTGAGGGAGGGGAGGAGTCCCAGAGACTGAGGGAGGGGAGGAGTCCCACAGACTGAGGGAGGGGAGGAGTCCCAGAGACTGAGGGAGGGGAGGAGTCCCACAATCTGACGGAGGGGAGGAATCCCAGAGACTGAGGGAGGGGGGGAGTCCCACAGTCTGAGGGAGGGGATGAGTCCCAGTGACTGAGGGAGGGGAGGAGTCCCAGAGACTGAGGGAGGGGAGGAGTCCCAGAGACTGAGGGAGGGGAGGAGTCCCACAGACTGAGGCAGGGGAGGAATCCCAGAGACTGAGGGAGGGGGGGAGTCCCATAGACTGAGGGAGGGAGGAGTCCCACAGACTGAGGGAGGGGAGGAGTCCCAGTGACTGAGGGAGGGGAGGAGTCCCACAGACCGAGGGAAGGGAGGAGTCCCACAGACCGAGGGAGGGGAGGAGTCCCACAGACTGAGGGAGGGGAGGAGTCCCAGTGACTGAGGGAGGGGAGGAGTCCCAGAGACTCAGGGAGGGGAGGAGTCCCACAGTCTGAGGGAGGGGATGAGTCCCAGTGACTGAGGGAGGGGAGGAGTCCCACAGACTGAGGGAGGGAGGAGTCCCACAGACTGAGGGAGGGGAGGAGTCCCAGAGACCGAGGGAGGGGAGGAGTCCCAGAGGGAGGGGAGGAGTCCCAGACTGAGGGAGGGGATGAGTTCCACAGACTGAGGGAGGGGAGGAGTCCCAGAGACTGAGGGAGGGGAGGAGTCCCAGAGACTGAGGGAGGGGAGGAGTCCCAAAGACTGAGGGAGGGGAGGAGCCCCACAGACTGAGGGAGGGGAGGAGTCCCACAGACTGATGGAGAGGAGGAGTCCCACAGACTGAGGGAGGGGAGCAGTCCCAGAGACTGAGGGAGGGGAGGAGTCCCACACACTGAGGGAGGGGAGGAGTCCCACAGACTGAGGGAGGGGAGGAGTCCCACAGACTGAGGGAGGGGACGAGTCCCAGACTGAGGGAGGGGACGAGTCCCACAGACTGAGGGAGGGGAGGAGTCTCACAGACTGAGGGAGTGGAGGAGTCCCAGAGACTGAGGGAGGGGAGGAGTCCCAGAGACTGAGGGAGGGGAGGAGCCCCAAAGACAGAGGGAGGGGAGGAGTCCCACAGACTGAGGGAGGGGAGGAGTCCCACAGACTGAGGGAGGGGAGGAGTCCCAGAGACTGAGGGAGGGGAGGAGTCCCAGAGACTGAGGGAGGGGAGGAGTCCCAGAGACTGAGGGAGGGGAGGAGTCCCAGAGACTGAGGGAGGGGAGGTGTCCCAGAGACTGAGGGAGGGGAGGAGTCCCAGAGACTGAGGGAGGGGAGGAGTCCCACAGACTGAGGGAGGGGAGGAGTCCCACAGACTGAGAGAGGGGAGGAGTCCCACAGGCTGAGAGAGGGGAGGAGTCCCACAGACTGAGGGAGGGGAGGAGTCCCACACACTGAGGGAGGGGAGGGGTCCCACAGACTGAGGGAGGGAAGGTGTCCCAGAGGGAGGGGAGGAGTCCCAGAGACTGAGGGAGGGGAGGAGTCCCGCAGACTGAGGGAGGGGAGGAGTCCCAGAGACTGAGGGAGGGGAGGAGCCCCAAAGACTGAGGGAAGGGAGGAGTCCCACAGACTGAGGGAGGGGAGGAGTCTCAGAGACTGAGGGAGGGGAGGAGTCCCAGAGACTGAGGGAGGGGAGGAGCCCCAAAGACTGAGGGAGGGGAGGAGTCCCACAGACTGAGGGAGGGGACGAGTCCCACAGACTGAGGGAGGGGACGAGTCCCACAGACTGAGGGAGGGGAGGAGTCCCAGAGACTGAGGGAGGGGAGGAGTCCCAGAGACTGAGGGAGGGGAGTAGTCCCAGAGACTGAGGGAGGGGAGGAGTCCCACAGACTGAGGGAGGGGAGGAGTCCCAGAGACTGAGGGAGGGGAGGAGTCCCAGAGACTGAGGGAGGGGAGGAGTCCCAGAGACTGAGGGAGGGGAGGAGTCCCAGAGACTGAGGGAGGGGAGGAGTCCCACAGACTGAGGGAGGGGAGGAGTCCCACAGACTGAGAGAGGGGAGGAGTCCCACAGACTGAGGGAGGGGAGGAGTCCCACACACTGAGGGAGGGGAGGGGTCCCACAGACTGAGGGAGGGAAGGTGTCCCAGAGGAAGGGGAGGAGTCCCAGAGACTGAGGGAGGGGAGGAGTCCCGCAGACTGAGGGAGGGGAGGAGTCCCAGAGACTGAGGGAGGGGAGGAGCCCCAAAGACTGAGGGAAGGGAGGAGTCCCACAGACTGAGGGAGGGGAGGAGTCCCAGAGACTGAGGGAGGGGAGGAGTCCCAGAGACGGAGGGAGGGGAGGAGTCCCAGTGACTGAGGGAGGGGAGGAGTCCCAGAGACTGAGGGAGGGGAGGAGCCCCAGAGACTGAGGGAGGGGAGGAATCCCAGAGACTGAGGGAGGGGGCGAGTCCCATAGACTGAGGGAGGGGAGGAGTCCCAGAGACTGAGGGAGGGGAGGAGTCCCACAGACTGAGGGAGGGGAGGAGTCCCATAGACTGAGGGAGGGGAGGAGTCCCACAGACTGAGGGAGGGGGGGGAGTCCCAGAGACTGAGGGAGGGGAGGAGTCCCAGAGACTGAGGGAGGGGAGGAGCCCCAGAGACTGAGGGAGGGGAGGAGTCCCAGAGACTGAGGGAGGGGAGGAATCCCAGAGACTGAGGGAGGGGGCGGAGTCCCATAGACTGAGGGAGGGGAGGAGTCCCAGAGACTGAGGGAGGGGAGGAGTCCCAGAGACTGAGGGAGGGGAGGAATCCCAGAGACTGAGGGAGGGGGCGAGTCCCATAGACTGAGGGAGGGTGGGAGTCCCATAGGCTGAGGGAGGGGAGGAGTCCCAGTGACTGAGGGAGGGGAGGAGTCCCAGAGACTGAGGGAGGGGAGGAGCCCCAGAGACTGAGGGAGGGGAGGAAACCCATAGACTGAGGGAGGGGGCGAGTCCCATAGACTGAGGGAGGGGAGGAGTCCCAGAGACTGAGGGAGGGGAGGAGTCCCACAGACTGAGGGAGGGGAGGAGTCCCATAGACTGAGGGAGGGGAGGAGTCCCACAGACTGAGGGATGGGGGGAGTCCCAGAGACTGAGGGAGGGGAGGTGTCCCAGAGACTGAGCGAGGGGAGGAGTCCCATAGACTGAGGGAGGGGAGGAGTCCCAGTGACTGAGGGAGGGGAGGAGTCCCAGAGACTGAGGGAGGGGACGAGTCCCAGTGACTGAGGGAGGGGAGGAATCCCAGAGACTGAGGGAGGGGGCGAGTCCCATAGACTGAGGGAGGGGAGGAGTCCCAGAGACTGAGGGAGGGGGCGAGTCCCATAGACTGAGGGAGGTGAGGAGTCCCATAGACTGAGGGAGGGGAGGAGTCCCAGTGACTGAGGGAGGGGAGGAATCCCAGAGACTGAGGGAGGGGAGGAGTCCCACAGTCCGAGGGAGGGTGGGAGTCCCATAGACTGAGGGAGGGGAGGAGTCCCATAGACTGAGGGATGGGAGGAGTCCCACAGACTAAGGGAGGGGAGGAGTCCCACAGACTGAGGGAGGGGAGGAGTCCCAGAGACTGAGGGAGGGGAGGAGTCCCAGAGACTGAGGGAGGGCAGGTGTCCCAGAGACTGAGCGAGGGGAGGAGTCCCAGAGACTGAGGGAGGGGAGGAGTCCCGCAGACTGAGGGAGGGGAGGAGTCCCAGAGACTGAGGGAGGGGAGGAGCCCCAAAGACTGAGGGAAGGGAGGAGTCCCACAGACTGAGGGAGGGGAGGAGTCCCAGAGACTGAGGGAGGGGAGGAGTCCCAGAGACGGAGGGAGGGGAGGAGTCCCAGTGACTGAGGGAGGGGAGGAGTCCCATAGACTGAGGGAGGGGAGGAGTCCCAGAGACTGAGGGAGGGGAGGAGTCCCACAGACTGAGGGAGGGGAGGAGTCCCATAGACTGAGGGAGGGGAGGAGTCCCACAGACTGAGGGAGGGGGGGAGTCCCAGAGACTGAGGGAGGGGAGGAGTCCCAGAGACTGAGGGAGGGGAGGAGCCCCAGAGACTGAGGGAGGGGAGGAGTCCCAGAGACTGAGGGAGGGGAGGAATCCCAGAGACTGAGGGAGGGGGCGGAGTCCCATAGACTGATGGAGGGGAGGAGTCCCAGAGACTGAGGGAGGGGAGGAGTCCCAGAGACTGAGGGAGGGGAGGAATCCCAGAGACTGAGGGAGGGGGCGAGTCCCATAGACTGAGGGAGGGTGGGAGTCCCATAGGCTGAGGGAGGGGAGGAGTCCCAGTGACTGAGGGAGGGGAGGAGTCCCAGAGACTGAGGGAGGGGAGGAGCCCCAGAGACTGAGGGAGGGGAGGAAACCCATAGACTGAGGGAGGGGGCGAGTCCCATAGACTGAGGGAGGGGAGGAGTCCCAGAGACTGAGGGAGGGGAGGAGTCCCACAGACTGAGGGAGGGGAGGAGTCCCATAGACTGAGGGAGGGGAGGAGTCCCACAGACTGAGGGATGGGGGGAGTCCCAGAGACTGAGGGAGGGGAGGTGTCCCAGAGACTGAGCGAGGGGAGGAGTCCCATAGACTGAGGGAGGGGAGGAGTCCCAGTGACTGAGGGAGGGGAGGAGTCCCAGAGACTGAGGGAGGGGACGAGTCCCAGTGACTGAGGGAGGGGAGGAATCCCAGAGACTGAGGGAGGGGGCGAGTCCCATAGACTGAGGGAGGGGAGGAGTCCCAGAGACTGAGGGAGGGGGCGAGTCCCATAGACTGAGGGAGGTGAGGAGTCCCATAGACTGAGGGAGGGGAGGAGTCCCAGTGACTGAGGGAGGGGAGGAATCCCAGAGACTGAGGGAGGGGAGGAGTCCCACAGTCCGAGGGAGGGTGGGAGTCCCATAGACTGAGGGAGGGGAGGAGTCCCATAGACTGAGGGATGGGAGGAGTCCCACAGACTGAGGGAGGGGAGGAGTCCCACAGACTGAGGGAGGGGAGGAGTCCCAGAGACTGAGGGAGGGGAGGAGTCCCAGAGACTGAGGGAGGGCAGGTGTCCCAGAGACTGAGCGAGGGGAGGAGTCCCAGGGACTGAGGGAGGGGAGGAGTCCCACAGACTGAGGGAGGGGAGGAGTCCCACAGGCTGAGAGAGGGGAGGAGTCCCACAGACTGAGGGACGGGAGGAGTCCCACACACTGAGGGAGGGGAGGGGTCCCACAGACTGAGGGAGGGAAGGTGTCCCAGAGGGAGGGGAGGAGTCCCATAGACTGAGGGAGGGGAGGAGTCCCAGTGACTGAGGGAGGGGAGGAATCCCAGAGACTGAGGGAGGGGAGGAGTCCCACAGTCTGAGGGAGGGGGGGAGTCCCATAGACTGAGGGAGGGGAGGAGTCCCATAGACTGAGGGAGGGGAGGAGTCCCACAGACTGAGGGAGGGGAGGAGTCCCACAGACTGAGGGAGGGGAGGAGTCCCAGAGACTGAGGGAGGGGAGGAGTCCCACAGACTGAGGGAGGGGAGGAGTCCCAGAGACTGAGGGAGGGGAGGAGTCCCACAGTCTGAGGGAGGGGAGGAATCCCAGAGACTGAGGGAGGGGGGGAGTCCCACAGTCTGAGGGAGGGGATGAGTCCCAGTGACTGAGGGAGGGGAGGAGTCCCAGAGACTGAGGGAGGGGAGGAGTCCCAGAGACTGAGGGAGGGGAGGAGTCCCACAGACTGAGGCAGGGGAGGAATCCCAGAGACTGAGGGAGGGGGGGAGTCCCATAGACTGAGGGAGGGAGGAGTCCCACAGACTGAGGGAGGGGAGGAGTCCCAGTGACTGAGGGAGGGGAGGAGTCCCACAGACCGAGGGAGGGGAGGAGTCCCACAGACCGAGGGAGGGGAGGAGTCCCACAGACTGAGGGAGGGGAGGAGTCCCAGTGACTGAGGGAGGGGAGGAGTCCCAGAGACTGAGGGAGGAGAGGAGTCCCACAGTCTGAGGGAGGGGATGAGTCCCAGAGACCGAGGGAGGGGAGGAGTCCCAGAGGGAGGGGAGGAGTCCCAGACTGAGGGAGGGGATGAGTCCCACAGACTGAGGGAGGGGAGGAGTCCCAGAGACTGAGGGAGGGGAGGAGTCCCAGAGACTGAGGGAGGGGAGGAGTCCCAGAGACTGAGGGAGGGGAGGAGTCCCAAAGACTGAGGGAGGGGAGGAGCCCCACAGACTGAGGGAGGGGAGGAGTCCCACAGACTGAGGGAGGGGAGGAGTCCCACAGACTGAGGGAGGGGAGGAGTCCCAGAGACCAAGGGAGGGGAGGAGTCTCAGAGACCGAGGGAGGGGAGGAGTCCCACAGACTGAGGGAGGGGAGGAGTCTCAGAGACGGAGGGAGGGGAGGAGTCCCACAGACTGAGGGAGGGGAGGAGTCCCACAGACTGATGGAGGGGAGGAGTCCCACAGACTGAGGGAGGGGAGCAGTCCCAGAGACTGAGGGAGGGGAGGAGTCCCACACACTGATGAAGGGGAGGAGTCCCACAGACTGAGGGAGGGGAGGAGTCCCACAGACTGAGGGAGGGGACGAGTCCCAGACTGAGGGAGGGGACGAGTCCCACAAATTGAGGGAGGGGAGGAGTCCCACAGACTGAGGGAGGGGAGGAGTCCCAGAGACTGAGGGAGGGGAGGAGTCCCAGAGACTGAGGGAGGGGAGGAGCCCCAAAGACTGAGGGAGGGGAGGAGTCCCACAGACTGAGGGAGGGGAGGAGTCCCAGAGACTGAGGGAGGGGAGGAGTCCCAGAGACTGAGGGAGCGGAGGAGTCCCAGAGACTGAGGGAGGGGAGGAGTCCCAGACACTGAGGGAGGGGAGGAGTCCCAGAGACTGAGGGAGGGGAGGAGTCCCAGAGACTGAGGGAGGGGAGGTGTCCCAGAGACTGAGGGAGGGGAGGTGTCCCAGAGACTGAGGGAGGGGAGGAGTCCCATAGACTGAGGGAGGGGGTGAGTCCCATAGACTGAGGGAGGGGAGGAATCCCAGAGACTGAGGGAGGGGGGGAGTCCCATAGACTGAGGGGGGGGAGGAGTCCCATAGACTGAGGGGGGGGAGGAGTCCCAGAGACTGAGGGAGGGGAGGAGTCCCAGAGACTGAGGGAGGGGAGGAGTCCCAGAGACTGAGGGAGGGGAGGTGTCCCAGAGACTGAGGGAGGGGAGGTGTCCCAGAGACTGAGGGAGGGGAGGAGTCCCATAGACTGAGGGAGGGGGGGAGTCCCATAGACTGAGGGAGGGGAGGAATCCCAGAGACTGAGGGAGGGGGGGAGTCCCATAGACTGAGGGGGGGGAGGAGTCCCAGTGACTGAGGGAGGGGAGGAGTCCCAGAGACTGAGGGAAGGGAGGAGTCCCATAGACTGAGGGAGGGGAGGAATCCCAGAGACTGAGGGAGGGGGGGAGTCCCATAGACTGAGGGGGGGGAGGAGTCCCAGAGACTGAGGGAGGGGAGGAGTCCCAGAGACTGAGGGAGGGGAGGAGTCCCAGAGACTGAGGGAGGGGAGGAGTCCCAGAGACTGAGGGAGGGGAGGAGTCCCATAGACTGAGGGGGGGGAGGAGTCCCAGTGACTGAGGGAGGGGAGGAGTCCCAGAGACGGAGGGAGGGGAGGAGTCCCAGAGACTGAGGGAGGGGAGGAATCCCAGAGACTGAGGGAGGGGAGGAGTCCCATAGACTGAGGGAGGGGAGGAGTCCCACAGACTGAGGGAGGGGAGGAGTCCCAGAGACTGAGGGAGGGGAGGAGTCCCAGAGACTGAGGGAGGGGAGGAATCCCAGAGACTGAGGGAGGGGGCGAGTCCCATAGACTGAGGGAGGGGGGGAGTCCCATAGACTGAGGGAGGGGAGGAGTCCCACAGACTGAGGGAGGGGAGGAGTCCCAGAGACTGAGGGAGGGGAGGAGCCCCAGAGACTGAGGGAGGGGAGGAGTCCCAGAGACTGAGGGAGGGGAGGAATCCCAGAGACTGAGGGAGGGGGCGAGTCCCATAGACTGAGGGAGGGGAGGAGTCCCAGAGACTGAGGGAGGGGAGGAGTCCCAGAGACTGAGGGAGGGGAGGACTCCCAGAGACTGAGGGAGTGGGCGAGTCCCATAGACTGAGGGAGGGAGGGAGTCCCATAGGCTGAGGGAGGGGAGGAGTCCCAGTGACTGAGGGAGGGGAGGAGTCCCAGTGACTGAGGGAGGGGAGGAGCCCCAGAGACTGAGGGAGGGGAGGAATCCCAGAGACTGAGAGAGAGGGCGAGTCCCACAGACTGAGGGAGGGGAGGAGTCCCAGAGACTGACGGAGGGGAGGAGTCCCACAGACTGAGGGAGGGGAGGAGTCCCATAGACTGAGGGACGGGAGGAGTCCCACAGACTGAGGGAGGGGGGGAGTCCCAGAGACTGAGGGAGGGTAGGAGCCCCAGAGACTGAGGGAGGGGAGGAATCCCAGAGACTGAGGGAGGGGGCGAGTCCCATAGACTGAGGGAGGGGAGGAGTCCCAGAGACTGAGGGAGGGGAGGAGTCCCAGAGACTGAGGGAGGGGAGGAGTCCCAGTGACTGAGGGAGGGGAGGAATCCCAGAGACTGAGGGAGGGGGCGAGTCCCATAGACTGAGGGAGGGGAGGAGTCCCATAGACTGAGGGAGGGGAGGAGTCCCAGTGACTGAGGGAGGGGAGGAATCCCAGAGACTGAGGGAGGGGAGGAGTCCCACAGTCTGAGGGAGGGGGGGAGTCCCATAGACTGAGGGAGGGGAGGAGTCCCATAGACTGAGGGAGGGGAGGAGTCCCACAGACTGAGGGAGGGGAGGAGTCCCACAGACTGAGGGAGGGGAGGAGTCCCAGAGACTGAGGGAGGGGAGGAGTCCCAGAGACTGAGGGAGGGGAGGAGTCCCAGAGACTGAGGGAGGGGAGGAGTCCCACAGTCTGAGGGAGGGGAGGAATCCCAGAGACTGAGGGAGGGGGGGAGTCCCACAGTCTGAGGGAGGGGATGAGTCCCAGTGACTGAGGGAGGGGAGGAGTCCCAGAGACTGAGGGAGGGGAGGAGTCCCAGAGACTGAGGGAGGGGAGGAGTCCCACAGACTGAGGCAGGGGAGGAATCCCAGAGACTGAGGGAGGGGGGGAGTCCCATAGACTGAGGGAGGGAGGAGTCCCACAGACTGAGGGAGGGGAGGAGTCCCAGTGACTGAGGGAGGGGAGGAGTCCCACAGACCGAGGGAGGGGAGGAGTCCCACAGACCGAGGGAGGGGAGGAGTCCCACAGACTGAGGGAGGGGAGGAGTCCCAGTGACTGAGGGAGGGGAGGAGTCCCAGAGACTGAGGGAGGAGAGGAGTCCCACAGTCTGAGGGAGGGGATGAGTCCCAGTGACTGAGGGAGGGGAGGAGTCCCACAGACTGAGGGAGGGGAGGAGTCCCACAGACTGAGGGAGGGGAGGAGTCCCAGAGACTGAGGGAGGGGAGGAGTCCCAGAGACTGAGGGAGGGGAGGAGTCCCAGAGACTGAGGGAGGGGAGGAGTCCCAGAGACTGAGGGAGGGGAGGAGTCCCAGAGACTGAGGGAGGGGAGGAGTCCCAAAGACTGAGGGAGGGGAGGAGCCCCACAGACTGAGGGAGGGGAGGAGTCCCACAGACTGAGGGAGGGGAGGAGTCCCACAGACTGAGGGAGGGGAGGAGTCCCAGAGACCAAGGGAGGGGAGGAGTCTCAGAGACCGAGGGAGGGGAGGAGTCCCACAGACTGAGGGAGGGGAGGAGTCTCAGAGACCGAGGGAGGGGAGGAGTCCCACAGACTGAGGGAGGGGAGGAGTCCCACAGACTGATGGAGGGGAGGAGTCCCACAGACTGAGGGAGGGGAGCAGTCCCAGAGACTGAGGGAGGGGAGGAGTCCCACACACTGATGAAGGGGAGGAGTCCCACAGACTGAGGGAGGGGAGGAGTCCCACAGACTGAGGGAGGGGACGAGTCCCAGACTGAGGGAGGGGACGAGTCCCACAAATTGAGGGAGGGGAGGAGTCCCACAGACTGAGGGAGGGGAGGAGTCCCAGAGACTGAGGGAGGGGAGGAGTCCCAGAGACTGAGGGAGGGGAGGAGCCCCAAAGACTGAGGGAGGGGAGGAGTCCCACAGACTGAGGGAGGGGAGGAGTCCCAGAGACTGAGGGAGGGGAGGAGTCCCAGAGACTGAGGGAGGGGAGGAGTCCCAGAGACTGAGGGAGGGGAGGAGTCCCAGAGACTGAGGGAGGGGAGGAGTCCCAGAGACTGAGGGAGGGGAGGAGTCCCAGAGACTGAGGGAGGGGAGGTGTCCCAGAGACTGAGGGAGGGGAGGAGTCCCAGAGACTGAGGGAGGGGAGGAGTCCCACAGACTGAGGGAGGGGAGGAGTCCCACAGACTGAGAGAGGGGAGGAGTCCCACAGGCTGAGAGAGGGGAGGAGTCCCACAGACTGAGGGAGGGGAGGAGTCCCAGAGGGAGGGGAGGAGTCCCAGAGACTGAGGGAGGGGAGGAGCCCCAAAGACTGAGGGAAGGGAGGAGTCCCACAGACTGAGGGAGGGGAGGAGTCCCAGAGACTGAGGGAGGGGAGGAGTCCCAGAGACTGAGGGAGGGGAGGAGCCCCAAAGACTGAGGGAGGGGAGGAGTCCCACAGACTGAGGGAGGGGAGGAGTCCCACAGACTGAGGGAGGGGAGGAGTCCCACAGACTGAGGGAGGGGACGAGTCCCACAGACTGAGGGAGGGGACGAGTCCCACAGACTGAGGGAGGGGAGGAGTCCCACAGACTGAGGGAGGGGAGGAGTCCCAGAGACTGAGGGAGGGGAGGAGCCCCAAAGACTGAGGGAGGGGACGAGTCCCAGTGACTGAGGGAGGGGAGGAATCCCAGAGACTGAGGGAGGGGGCGAGTCCCATAGACTGAGGGAGGGGAGGAGTCCCATAGACTGAGGGAGGGGAGGAGTCCCAGTGACTGAGGGAGGGGAGGAGTCCCATAGACTGAGGGAGGGGAGGAGTCCCATAGACTGAGGGAGGGGAGGAGTCCCACAGACTGAGGGAGGGGAGGAGTCCCACAGACTGAGGGAGGGGAGGAGTCCCAGAGACTGAGGGAGTGGGCGAGTCCCATAGACTGAGGGAGGGAGGGAGTCCCATAGGCTGAGGGAGGGGAGGAGTCCCAGTGACTGAGGGAGGGGAGGAGTCCCAGTGACTGAGGGAGGGGAGGAGCCCCAGAGACTGAGGGAGGGGAGGAATCCCAGAGACTGAGAGAGGGGGCGAGTCCCACAGACTGAGGGAGGGGAGGAGTCCCAGAGACTGACGGAGGGGAGGAGTCCCACAGACTGAGGGAGGGGAGGAGTCCCATAGACTGAGGGACGGGAGGAGTCCCACAGACTGAGGGAGGGGGGGAGTCCCAGAGACTGAGGGAGGGTAGGAGCCCCAGAGACTGAGGGAGGGGAGGAATCCCAGAGACTGAGGGAGGGGGCGAGTCCCATAGACTGAGGGAGGGGAGGAGTCCCAGAGACTGAGGGAGGGGAGGAGTCCCAGAGACTGAGGGAGGGGAGGAGTCCCAGTGACTGAGGGAGGGGAGGAATCCCAGAGACTGAGGGAGGGGGCGAGTCCCATAGACTGAGGGAGGGGAGGAGTCCCATAGACTGAGGGAGGGGAGGAGTCCCAGTGACTGAGGGAGGGGAGGAATCCCAGAGACTGAGGGAGGGGAGGAGTCCCACAGTCTGAGGGAGGGGGGGAGTCCCATAGACTGAGGGAGGGGAGGAGTCCCATAGACTGAGGGAGGGGAGGAGTCCCACAGACTGAGGGAGGGGAGGAGTCCCACAGACTGAGGGAGGGGAGGAGTCCCAGAGACTGAGGGAGGGGAGGAGTCCCAGAGACTGAGGGAGGGGAGGAGTCCCAGAGACTGAGGGAGGGGAGGAGTCCCACAGTCTGAGGGAGGGGAGGAATCCCAGAGACTGAGGGAGGGGGGGAGTCAGTCCCACAGTCTGAGGGAGGGGATGAGTCCCAGTGACTGAGGGAGGGGAGGAGTCCCAGAGACTGAGGGAGGGGAGGAGTCCCAGAGACTGAGGGAGGGGAGGAGTCCCACAGACTGAGGCAGGGGAGGAATCCCAGAGACTGAGGGAGGGGGGGAGTCCCATAGACTGAGGGAGGGAGGAGTCCCACAGACTGAGGGAGGGGAGGAGTCCCAGTGACTGAGGGAGGGGAGGAGTCCCACAGACCGAGGGAGGGGAGGAGTCCCACAGACCGAGGGAGGGGAGGAGTCCCACAGACTGAGGGAGGGGAGGAGTCCCAGTGACTGAGGGAGGGGAGGAGTCCCAGAGACTGAGGGAGGAGAGGAGTCCCACAGTCTGAGGGAGGGGATGAGTCCCAGTGACTGAGGGAGGGGAGGAGTCCCACAGACTGAGGGAGGGGAGGAGTCCCACAGACTGAGGGAGGGGAGGAGTCCCAGAGACTGAGGGAGGGGAGGAGTCCCAGAGACTGAGGGAGGGGAGGAGTCCCAGAGACTGAGGGAGGGGAGGAGTCCCAGAGACTGAGGGAGGGGAGGAGTCCCAAAGACTGAGGGAGGGGAGGAGCCCCACAGACTGAGGGAGGGGAGGAGTCCCACAGACTGAGGGAGGGGAGGAGTCCCACAGACTGAGGGAGGGGAGGAGTCCCAGAGACCAAGGGAGGGGAGGAGTCTCAGAGACCGAGGGAGGGGAGGAGTCCCACAGACTGAGGGAGGGGAGGAGTCTCAGAGACCGAGGGAGGGGAGGAGTCCCACAGACTGAGGGAGGGGAGGAGTCCCACAGACTGATGGAGGGGAGGAGTCCCACAGACTGAGGGAGGGGAGCAGTCCCAGAGACTGAGGGAGGGGAGGAGTCCCACACACTGATGAAGGGGAGGAGTCCCACAGACTGAGGGAGGGGAGGAGTCCCACAGACTGAGGGAGGGGACGAGTCCCAGACTGAGGGAGGGGACGAGTCCCACAAATTGAGGGAGGGGAGGAGTCCCACAGACTGAGGGAGGGGAGGAGTCCCAGAGACTGAGGGAGGGGAGGAGTCCCAGAGACTGAGGGAGGGGAGGAGCCCCAAAGACTGAGGGAGGGGAGGAGTCCCACAGACTGAGGGAGGGGAGGAGTCCCAGAGACTGAGGGAGGGGAGGAGTCCCAGAGACTGAGGGAGGGGAGGAGTCCCAGAGACTGAGGGAGGGGAGGAGTCCCAGAGACTGAGGGAGGGGAGGAGTCCCAGAGACTGAGGGAGGGGAGGAGTCCCAGAGACTGAGGGAGGGGAGGTGTCCCAGAGACTGAGGGAGGGGAGGAGTCCCAGAGACTGAGGGAGGGGAGGAGTCCCACAGACTGAGGGAGGGGAGGAGTCCCACAGACTGAGAGAGGGGAGGAGTCCCACAGGCTGAGAGAGGGGAGGAGTCCCACAGACTGAGGGAGGGGAGGAGTCCCAGAGGGAGGGGAGGAGTCCCAGAGACTGAGGGAGGGGAGGAGCCCCAAAGACTGAGGGAAGGGAGGAGTCCCACAGACTGAGGGAGGGGAGGAGTCCCAGAGACTGAGGGAGGGGAGGAGTCCCAGAGACTGAGGGAGGGGAGGAGCCCCAAAGACTGAGGGAGGGGAGGAGTCCCACAGACTGAGGGAGGGGAGGAGTCCCACAGACTGAGGGAGGGGAGGAGTCCCACAGACTGAGGGAGGGGACGAGTCCCACAGACTGAGGGAGGGGACAAGTCCCACAGACTGAGGGAGGGGAGGAGTCCCACAGACTGAGGGAGGGGAGGAGTCCCAGAGACTGAGGGAGGGGAGGAGCCCCAAAGACTGAGGGAGGGGACGAGTCCCAGTGACTGAGGGAGGGGAGGAATCCCAGAGACTGAGGGAGGGGGCGAGTCCCATAGACTGAGGGAGGGGAGGAGTCCCATAGACTGAGGGAGGGGAGGAGTCCCAGTGACTGAGGGAGGGGAGGAGTCCCATAGACTGAGGGAGGGGAGGAGTCCCATAGACTGAGGGAGGGGAGGAGTCCCACAGACTGAGGGAGGGGAGGAGTCCCACAGACTGAGGGAGGGGAGGAGTCCCAGAGACTGAGGGAGGGGAGGAGTCCCACAGACTGAGGGAGGGGAGGAGTCCCAGAGACTGAGGGAGGGGAGGAGTCCCACATACTGAGGGACGGGAGGAATCCCAGAGACTGAGGGAGGGGGGGAGTCCCACAGTCTGAGGGAGGGGATGAGTCCCAGTGACTGAGGGAGGGGAGGTGTCCCAGAGACTGAGGGAGGGGAGGAGTCCCACAGTCTGAGGGAGGGGGGGAGTCCCATAGACTGAGGGAGGGGAGGAGTCCCATAGACTGAGGGAGGGGAGGAGTCCCAGAGACTGAGGGGGGAGGAGTCCCAGAGACTGAGGGAGGGGAGGAGTCCCACAGTCTGAGGGAGGGGAGGAATCCCAGAGACTGAGGGAGGGGGGGAGTCCCACAGTCTGAGGGAGGGGATGAGTCCCAGTGACTGAGGGAGGGGAGGAGTCCCAGAGACTGAGGGAGGGGAGGAGTCCCAGAGACTGAGGGAGGGGAGGAGTCCCACAGACTGAGGCAGGGGAGGAATCCCAGAGACTGAGGGAGGGGGGGAGTCCCATAGACTGAGGGAGGGAGGAGTCCCACAGACTGAGGGAGGGGAGGAGTCCCAGTGACTGAGGGAGGGGAGGAGTCCCACAGACCGAGGGAGGGGAGGAGTCCCACAGACCGAGGGAGGGGAGGAGTCCCACAGACTGAGGGAGGGGATGAGTCCCAGTGACTGAGGGAGGGGAGGAGTCCCAGTGACTGAGGGAGGGGATGAGTCCCAGTGACTGAGGGAGGGGAGGAGTCCCAGAGACTGAGGGAGGGGAGGAGTCCCAGAGACTGAGGGAGGGGAGGAGTCCCAGAGACTGAGGGAGGGGAGGTGTCCCAGAGACTGAGGGAGGGGAGGAGTCCCAGAGACTGAGGGAGGGGAGGAGTCCCAGAGACTGAGGGAGGGGAGGAGTCCCAGAGACTGAGGGAGGGGAGGAGTCACAGAGACTGAGGGAGGGGAGGTGTCCCAGAGACTGAGGGAGGGGAGGAGTCCCAGAGACTGAGGGAGGGGAGGAGTCCCACAGACTGAGGGAGGGGAGGAGTCCCACAGACTGAGAGAGGGGAGGAGTCCCACAGGCTGAGAGAGGGGAGGAGTCCCACAGACTGAGGGAGGGGAGGAGTCCCAGAGGGAGGGGAGGAGTCCCAGAGACTGAGGGAGGGGAGGAGCCCCAAAGACTGAGGGAAGGGAGGAGTCCCACAGACTGAGGGAGGGGAGGAGTCCCAGAGACTGAGGGAGGGGAGGAGTCCCAGAGACTGAGGGAGGGGAGGAGCCCCAAAGACTGAGGGAGGGGAGGAGTCCCACAGACTGAGGGAGGGGAGGAGTCCCACAGACTGAGGGAGGGGAGGAGTCCCACAGACTGAGGGAGGGGAGGAGTCCCACAGACTGAGGGAGGGGACGAGTCCCACAGACTGAGGGAGGGGACGAGTCCCACAGACTGAGGGAGCGGAGGAGTCCCACATACTGAGGGACGGGAGGAATCCCAGAGACTGAGGGAGGGGGGGAGTCCCACAGTCTGAGGGAGGGGATGAGTCCCAGTGACTGAGGGAGGGGAGGAGTCCCAGAGACTGAGGGAGGGGAGGAGTCCCAGAGACTGAGGGAGGGGAGGAGTCCCACAGACTGAGGCAGGGGAGGAATCCCAGAGACTGAGGGAGGGGGGGAGTCCCATAGACTGAGGGAGGGAGGAGTCCCACAGACTGAGGGAGGGGAGGAGTCCCAGTGACTGAGGGAGGGGAGGAGTCCCACAGACCGAGGGAGGGGAGGAGTCCCACAGACCGAGGGAGGGGAGGAGTCCCACAGACTGAGGGAGGGGAGGAGTCCCAGTGACTGAGGGAGGGGAGGAGTCCCAGAGACTGAGGGAGGAGAGGAGTCCCACAGTCTGAGGGAGGGGATGAGTCCCAGTGACTGAGGGAGGGGAGGAGTCCCACAGACTGAGGGAGGGGAGGAGTCCCACAGACTGAGGGAGGGGAGGAGTCCCAGAGACCGAGGGAGGGGAGGAGTCCCAGAGGGAGGGGAGGAGTCCCAGACTGAGGGAGGGGATGAGTCCCACAGACTGAGGGAGGGGTGGAGTCCCAGAGACTGAGGGAGGGGAGGAGTCCCAGAGACTGAGGGAGGGGAGGAGTCCCAGAGACTGAGGGAGGGGAGGAGTCCCAGAGACTGAGGGAGGGGAGGAGTCCCAAAGACTGAGGGAGGGGAGGAGCCCCACAGACTGAGGGAGGGGAGGAGTCCCACAGACTGAGGGAGGGGAGGAGTCCCACAGACTGAGGGAGGGGAGGAGTCCCAGAGACCGAGGGAGGGGAGGAGTCTCAGAGACCGAGGGAGGGGAGGAGTCCCACAGACTGAGGGAGGGGAGGAGTCTCAGAGACTGAGGGAGGGGAGGAGTCCCACAGACTGAGGGAGGGGAGGAGTCCCACAGACTGATGGAGGGGAGGAGTCCCACAGACTGAGGGAGGGGAGCAGTCCCAGAGACTGAGGGAGGGGAGGAGTCCCACACACTGAGGGAGGGGAGGAGTCCCACAGAGTGAGGGAGGGGAGGAGTCCCACAGACTGAGGGAGGGGACGAGTCCCAGACTGAGGGAGGGGACGAGTCCCACAGACTGAGGGAGGGGAGGAGTCACACACACTGAGGGAGGGGAGGAGTCCCAGAGACTGAGGGAGGGGAGGAGTCCCAGAGACTGAGGGAGGGGAGGAGCCCCAAAGACTGAGGGAGGGGAGGAGTCCCACAGACTGAGGGAGGGGAGGAGTCCCAGAGACTGAGGGAGGGGAGGAGTCCCAGAGACTGAGGGAGGGGAGGAGTCCCAGAGACTGAGGGAGGGGAGGAGTCCCAGAGACTGAGGGAGGGGAGGAGTCCCAGAGACTGAGGGAGGGGAGGAGTCCCAGAGACTGAGGGAGGGGAGGTGTCCCAGAGACTGAGGGAGGGGAGGAGTCCCAGAGACTGAGGGAGGGGAGGAGTCCCACAGACTGAGGGAGGGGAGGAGTCCCACAGACTGAGAGAGGGGAGGAGTCCCACAGGCTGAGAGAGGGGAGGAGTCCCACAGACTGAGGGAGGGGAGGAGTCCCACACACTGAGGGAGGGGAGGGGTCCCACAGACTGAGGGAGGGAAGGTGTCCCAGAGGGAAAGGAGGAGTCCCACAGACTGAGGGAGGGGAGGAGTCCCAGAGACTGAGGGAGGGGAGGAGTCCCAGAGACTGAGGGAGGGGAGGAGCCCCAAAGACTGAGGGAGGGGAGGAGTCCCACAGACTGAGGGAGGGGAGGAGTCCCACAGACTGAGGGAGGGGAGGAGTCCCACAGACTGAGGGAGGGGAGGAGTCCCACAGACTGAGGGAGGGGACGAGTCCCACAGACTGAGGGAGGGGAGGAGTCCCACAGACTGAGGGAGGGGAGGAGTCCCAGAGACTGAGGGAGGGGAGGAGCCCCAAAGACTGAGGGAGGGGACGAGTCCCACAGACTGAGGGAGGGGAGGAGTCCCAGAGACTGAGGGAGGGGAGGAGTCCCAGAGACTGAGGGAGGGGAGGAGTCCCAGAGACTGAGGGAGGGGAGGAGTCCCAGAGACTGAGGGAGGGGAGGTGTCCCACAGACTGAGGGAGGGGAGGAGTCCCAGAGCCTGAGGGAGGGGAGGAGTCCCACAGACTGAGGGAGGGGAGGAGTCCCACAGACTGAGGGAGGGGAGGAGCCCCACAGACTGAGAGAGGGGAGGAGTCCCACAGACTGAGAGAGGGGAGGAGTCCCACAGACTGAGGGAGGGGAGGAGTCCCACACACTGAGGGAGGGGAGGAGTCCCACAGACTGAGGGAGGGAAGGTGTCCCAGAGGGAGGGGAGGAGTCCCAGAGACTGAGGGAGGGGAGGAGTCCCGCAGACTGAGGGAGGGGAGGAGTCCCAGAGACTGAGGGAGGGGAGGAGCCCCAAAGACTGAGTGAAGGGAGGAGTCCCACAGACTGAGGGAGGGGAGGAGTCCCAGAGACTGAGGGAGGGGAGGAGTCCCAGAGACGGAGGGAGGGGAGGAGCCCCAAGGAATGAGGGAGGGGAGGAGTCCCACAGACTGAGGGAGGGGAGGAGTCCCAGAGACTGAGGGAGGGGAGGAGTCCCAGAGACTGAGGGAGGGGAGGAGTCCCAGAGACTGAGGGAGGGGAGGAGTCCTACAGACTGAGGGAGGGGAGGAGTCCCACAGACTGAGGGAGGGGAGGGGTCCCACAGACTGAGGGAGGGAAGGTGTCCCAGAGGGAGGGGAGGAGTCCCAGAGACTGAGGGAGGGGAGGAGTCCCACAGACTGATGGAGGGGAGGAGTCCCGCAGGCTGAGGGAGGGGAGCAGTCCCAGAGACTGAGGGAGGGGACGAGTCCCAGACTGAGGGACGGGAGGCGTCCCACAGACTGAGGGAGGGGAGGAGTCCCACAGACTGAGGGAGGTGAGGAGTCCCAGAGACTGAGGGAGGGGAGGAGTCCCACAGACTGAGGGAGGGGAGGAGTCCCACAGACTGAGGGAGGGGAGGAGTCCCAGAGACTGAGGGAGGGGAGGAGTACCATAGACTGAGGAAGGGGAGGAATCCCAGAGACTGAGGGAGGGGGGGAGTCCCATAGACTGAGGGGGGGGAGGAGTCCCAGTGACTGAGGGAGGGGAGGAGTCCCAGAGACTGAGGGAGGGGAGGAGTCCCAGAGACTGAGGGAGGGGAGGAATCCCAGAGACTGAGGGAGGGGAGGAGTCCCATAGACTGAGGGAGGGGAGGAGTCCCACAGACTGAGGGAGGGGAGGAGTCCCAGAGACTGAGGGAGGGGAGGAGTCCCAGAGACTGAGGGAGGGGAGGAATCCCAGAGACTGAGGGAGGGGAGGTGTCCCAGAGACTGAGGGAGGGGAGTAGTCCCAGAGACTGAGGGAGGGGAGGAGTCCCAGAGACTGAGGGAGGGGAGGAATCCCAGAGACTGAGGGAGGGGGCGAGTCCCATAGACTGAGGGAGGGGAGGAGTCCCAGAGACTGAGGGAGGGGAGGAGTCCCAGAGACTGACGAGGGGAGGAATCCCAGAGACTGAGGGAGGGGGCGAGTCCCATAGACTGAGGGAGGGTGGGAGTCCCAGAGACTGAGGGAGGGGAGGAGTCCCAGTGACTGAGGGAGGGGAGGAGTCCCAGAGACTGAGGGAGGGGAGGAGCCCCAGAGACTGAGGGAGGGGAGGAATCCCAGAGACTGAGGGAGGGGGCGAGTCCCATAGACTGAGGGAGGGGAGGAGTCCCAGAGACTGAGGGAGGGGAGGAGTCCCACAGACTGAGGGAGGGGAGGAGTCCCATAGACTGAGGGAGGGGAGGAGTCCCACAGACTGAGGGAGGGGGGAGTCCCACAGACTGAGGGAGGGGAGGAATCCCAGAGACTGAGGGAGGGGGCGAGTCCCATAGACTGAGGGAGGGTGGGAGTCCCAGAGACTGAGGGAGGGGAGGAGTCCCAGTGACTGAGGGAGGGGAGGAGTCCCAGAGACTGAGGGAGGGGAGGAGCCCCAGAGACTGAGGGAGGGGAGGAATCCCAGAGACTGAGGGAGGGGGCGAGTCCCATAGACTGAGGGAGGGGAGGAGTCCCAGAGACTGAGGGAGGGGAGGAGTCCCACAGACTGAGGGAGGGGAGGAGTCCCATAGACTGAGGGAGGGGAGGAGTCCCACAGACTGAGGGAGGGGGGGAGTCCCAGAGACTGAGGGAGGGGAGGAGCCCCAGAGACTGAGGGAGGGGAGGAATCCCAGAGACTGAGGGAGGGGGCGAGTCCCATAGACTGAGGGAGGGGAGGAGTCCCAGAGACTGAGGGAGGGGAGGAGTCCCAGAGACTGAGGGAGGGGAGGAATCCCAGAGACTGAGGTAGGGGGCGAGTCCCATAGACTGAGGGAGGGGAGGAGTCCCATAGACTGAGGGAGGGGAGGAGTCCCACAGACTGAGGGAGGGGAGGAGTCCCAGAGACTGAGGGAGGGGAGGAGTCCCAGAGACTGAGGGAGGGGAGGAATCCCAGAGACTGAGGGAGGGGAGGAGTCCCAGAGACTGAGGGAGGGGAGTAGTCCCAGAGACTGAGGGAGGGGAGGAGTCCCAGAGACTGAGGGAGGGGAGGAATCCCAGAGACTGAGGGAGGGGGCGAGTCCCATAGACTGAGGGAGGGTGGGAGTCCCAGAGACTGAGGGAGGGGAGGAGTCCCAGTGACTGAGGGAGGGGAGGAGTCCCAGAGACTGAGGGAGGGGAGGAGCCCCAGAGACTGAGGGAGGGGAGGAATCCCAGAGACTGAGGGAGGGGGCGAGTCCCATAGACTGAGGGAGGGGAGGAGTCCCAGAGACTGAGGGAGGGGAGGAGTCCCACAGACTGAGGGAGGGGAGGAGTCCCATAGACTGAGGGAGGGGAGGAGTCCCACAGACTGAGGGAGGGGGGGAGTCCCAGAGACTGAGGGAGGGGAGGAGCCCCAGAGACTGAGGGAGGGGAGGAATCCCAGAGACTGAGGGAGGGGGCGAGTCCCATAGACTGAGGGAGGGGAGGAGTCCCAGAGACTGAGGGAGGGGAGGAGTCCCAGAGACTGAGGGAGGGGAGGAATCCCAGAGACTGAGGGAGGGGGCGAGTCCCATAGACTGAGGGAGGGGAGGAGTCCCATAGACTGAGGGAGGGGAGGAGTCCCAGTGACTGAGGGAGGGGAGGAATCCCAGAGACTGAGGGAGGGGAGGAGTCCCACAGTCTGAGGGAGGGGGGGAATCCCATAGACTGAGGGAGGGGAGGAGTCCCATAGACTGAGGGAGGGGAGGAGTCCCACAGACTGAGGGAGGGGAGGAGTCCCACAGACTGAGGGAGGGGAGGAGTCCCAGAGACTGAGGGAGGGGAGGAGTCCCACAGACTGAGGGAGGGGAGGAGTCCCAGAGACTGAGGGAGGGGAGGAGTCCCACAATCTGACGGAGGGGAGGAATCCCAGAGACTGAGGGAGGGGGGGAGTCCCACAGTCTGAGGGAGGGGATGAGTCCCAGTGACTGAGGGAGGGGAGGAGTCCCAGAGACTGAGGGAGGGGAGGAGTCCCAGAGACTGAGGGAGGGGAGGAGTCCCACAGACTGAGGCAGGGGAGGAATCCCAGAGACTGAGGGAGGGGGGGAGTCCCATAGACTGAGGGAGGGAGGAGTCCCACAGACTGAGGGAGGGGAGGAGTCCCAGTGACTGAGGGAGGGGAGGAGTCCCACAGACCGAGGGAGGGGAGTAGTCCCACAGACCGAGGGAGGGGAGGAGTCCCACAGACTGAGGGAGGGGAGGAGTCCCAGTGACTGAGGGAGGGGAGGAGTCCCAGAGACTCAGGGAGGGGAGGAGTCCCACAGTCTGAGGGAGGGGATGAGTCCCAGTGACTGAGGGAGGGGAGGAGTCCCACAGACTGAGGGAGGGGAGGAGTCCCACAGACTGAGGGAGGGGAGGAGTCCCAGAGACCGAGGGAGGGGAGGAGTCCCAGAGGGAGGGGAGGAGTCCCAGACTGAGGGAGGGGATGAGTTCCACAGACTGAGGGAGGGGAGGAGTCCCAGAGACTGAGGGAGGGGAGGAGTCCCAGAGACTGAGGGAGGGGAGGAGTCCCAGAGACTGAGGGAGGGGAGGAGTCCCAGAGACTGAGGGAATGGAGGAGTCCCAGAGACTGAGGGAGGGGAGGAGTCCCAAAGACTGAGGGAGGGGAGGAGCCCCACAGACTGAGGGAGGGGAGGAGTCCCACAGACTGAGGGAGGGGAGGAGTTCCACAGACTGAGGGAGGGGAGGAGTCCCAGAGACCAAGGGAGGGGAGGAGTCTCAGAGACCGAGGGAGGGGAGGAGTCCCACAGACCGAGGGAGGGGAGGAGTCTCAGAGACCGAGGGAGGGGAGGAGTCCCACAGACTGAGGGAGGGGAGGAGTCCCACAGACTGATGGAGAGGAGGAGTCCCACAGACTGAGGGAGGGGAGCAGTCCCAGAGACTGAGGGAGGGGAGGAGTCCCAGAGACTGAGGGAGGGGAGGAGTCCCACACACTGAGGGAGGGGAGGAGTCCAACAGACTGAAGGAGGGGAGGAGTCCCACAGACTGAGGGAGGGGACGAGTCCCAGACTGAGGGAGGGGACGAGTCCCACAGACTGAGGGAGGGGAGGAGTCTCACAGACTGAGGGAGTGGAGGAGTCCCAGAGACTGAGGGAGGGGAGGAGTCCCAGAGACTGAGGGAGGGGAGGAGCCCCAAAGACTGAGGGAGGGGAGGAGTCCCACAGACTGAGGGAGGGGAGGAGTCCCAGAGACTGAGGGAGGGGAGGAGTCCCAGAGACTGAGGGAGGGGAGGAGTCCCAGAGACTGAGGGAGGGGAGGAGTCCCACAGACTGAGGGAGGGGAGGAGTCTCACAGACTGAGGGAGTGGAGGAGTCCCAGAGGCTGAGGGAGGGGAGGAGTCCCAGAGACTGAGGGAGGGGAGGAGCCCCAAAGACTGAGGGAGGGGAGGAGTCCCACAGACTGAGGGAGGGGAGGAGTCCCAGAGACTGAGGGAGGGGAGGAGTCCCAGAGACTGAGGGAGGGGAGGAGTCCCAGAGACTGAGGGAGGGGAGGAGTCCCAGAGACTGAGGGAGGGGAGGAGTCCCAGAGACTGAGGGAGGGGAGGTGTCCCAGAGACTGAGGGAGGGGAGGAGTCCCAGAGACTGAGGGAGGGGAGGAGTCCCACAGACTGAGGGAGGGGAGGAGTCCCACAGACTGAGAGAGGGGAGGAGTCCCACAGGCTGAGAGAGGGGAGGAGTCCCACAGACTGAGGGAGGGGAGGAGTCCCACAGACTGAGGGAGGGGACGAGTTCCACAGACTGAGGGAGGGGAGGAGTCCCAGAGACTGAGGGAGGGGAGGAGTCCCAGAGACTGAGGGAGGGGAGGAGCCCCAAAGACTGAGGGAGGGGACGAGTCCCACAGACTGAGGGAGGGGAGGAGTCCCAGAGACTGAGGGAGGGGAGGAGTCCCAGAGACTGAGGGAGGGGAGGAGTCCCAGAGACTGAGGGAGGGGAGGAGTCCCACAGACTGAGGGAGGGGAGGAGTCCCACAGACTGAGGGAGGGGAGGAGTCCCACAGACTGAGAGAGGGGAGGAGTCCCACAGACTGAGGGAGGGGAGGAGTCCCACACACTGAGGGAGGGGAGGGGTCCCACAGACTGAGGGAGGGAAGGTGTCCCAGAGGAAGGGGAGGAGTCCCAGAGACTGAGGGAGGGGAGGAGTCCCGCAGACTGAGGGAGGGGAGGAGTCCCAGAGACTGAGGGAGGGGAGGAGCCCCAAAGACTGAGGGAAGGGAGGAGTCCCACAGACTGAGGGAGGGGAGGAGTCCCAGAGACTGAGGGAGGGGAGGAGTCCCAGAGACGGAGGGAGGGGAGGAGTCCCAGAGACGGAGGGAGGGGAGGAATCCCAGAGACTGAGGGAGGGAGCGAGTCCCATAGACTGAGGGAGGGTGGGAGTCCCATAGGCTGAGGGAGGGGAGGAGTCCCAGTGACTGAGGGAGGGGAGGAGTCCCAGAGACTGAGGGAGGGGAGGAGCCCCAGAGACTGAGGGAGGGGAGGAATCCCAGAGACTGAGGGAGGGGGCGAGTCCCATAGACTGAGGGAGGGGAGGAGTCCCAGAGACTGAGGGAGGGGAGGAGTCCCACAGACTGAGGGAGTGGAGGAGTCCCATAGACTGAGGGAGGGGAGGAGTCCCACAGACTGAGGGAGGGGGGGAGTCCCAGAGACTGAGGGAGGGGAGGAGCCCAGAGACTGAGGGAGGGGAGGAGCCCCAGAGACTGAGGGAGGGGAGGAGTCCCAGAGACTGAGGGAGGGGAGGAATCCCAGAGACTGAGGGAGGGGGCGGAGTCCCATAGACTGAGGGAGGGGAGGAGTCCCAGAGACTGAGGGAGGGGAGGAGTCCCATAGACTGAGGGAGGGGAGGAGTCCCACAGACTGAGGGAGGGGAGGAGTCCCAGAGACTGAGGGAGGGGAGGAGTCCCAGAGACTGAGGGAGGGGAGGAATCCCAGAGACTGAGGGAGGGGAGGAGTCCCAGAGACTGAGGGAGGGGAGTAGTCCCAGAGACTGAGGGAGGGGAGGAGTCCCAGAGACTGAGGGAGGGGAGGAATCCCAGAGACTGAGGGAGGGGGCGAGTCCCATAGACTGAGGGAGGGGAGGAGTCCCAGAGACTGAGGGAGGGGAGGAGTCCCAGAGACTGACGAGGGGAGGAATCCCAGAGACTGAGGGAGGGGGCGAGTCCCATAGACTGAGGGAGGGTGGGAGTCCCAGAGACTGAGGGAGGGGAGGAGTCCCAGTGACTGAGGGAGGGGAGGAGTCCCAGAGACTGAGGGAGGGGAGGAGCCCCAGAGACTGAGGGAGGGGAGGAATCCCAGAGACTGAGGGAGGGGGCGAGTCCCATAGACTGAGGGAGGGGAGGAGTCCCAGAGACTGAGGGAGGGGAGGAGTCCCACAGACTGAGGGAGGGGAGGAGTCCCATAGACTGAGGGAGGGGAGGAGTCCCACAGACTGAGGGAGGGGGGAGTCCCACAGACTGAGGGAGGGGAGGAATCCCAGAGACTGAGGGAGGGGGCGAGTCCCATAGACTGAGGGAGGGTGGGAGTCCCAGAGACTGAGGGAGGGGAGGAGTCCCAGTGACTGAGGGAGGGGAGGAGTCCCAGAGACTGAGGGAGGGGAGGAGCCCCAGAGACTGAGGGAGGGGAGGAATCCCAGAGACTGAGGGAGGGGGCGAGTCCCATAGACTGAGGGAGGGGAGGTGTCCCAGAGACTGAGGGAGGGGAGGAGTCCCACAGACTGAGGGAGGGGAGGAGTCCCATAGACTGAGGGAGGGGAGGAGTCCCACAGACTGAGGGAGGGGGGGAGTCCCAGAGACTGAGGGAGGGGAGGAGCCCCAGAGACTGAGGGAGGGGAGGAATCCCAGAGACTGAGGGAGGGGGCGAGTCCCATAGACTGAGGGAGGGGAGGAGTCCCAGAGACTGAGGGAGGGGAGGAGTCCCAGAGACTGAGGGAGGGGAGGAATCCCAGAGACTGAGGTAGGGGGCGAGTCCCATAGACTGAGGGAGGGGAGGAGTCCCATAGACTGAGGGAGGGGAGGAGTCCCACAGACTGAGGGAGGGGAGGAGTCCCAGAGACTGAGGGAGGGGAGGAGTCCCAGAGACTGAGGGAGGGGAGGAATCCCAGAGACTGAGGGAGGGGAGGAGTCCCAGAGACTGAGGGAGGGGAGTAGTCCCAGAGACTGAGGGAGGGGAGGAGTCCCAGAGACTGAGGGAGGGGAGGAATCCCAGAGACTGAGGGAGGGGGCGAGTCCCATAGACTGAGGGAGGGTGGGAGTCCCAGAGACTGAGGGAGGGGAGGAGTCCCAGTGACTGAGGGAGGGGAGGAGTCCCAGAGACTGAGGGAGGGGAGGAGCCCCAGAGACTGAGGGAGGGGAGGAATCCCAGAGACTGAGGGAGGGGGCGAGTCCCATAGACTGAGGGAGGGGAGGAGTCCCAGAGACTGAGGGAGGGGAGGAGTCCCACAGACTGAGGGAGGGGAGGAGTCCCATAGACTGAGGGAGGGGAGGAGTCCCACAGACTGAGGGAGGGGGGGAGTCCCAGAGACTGAGGGAGGGGAGGAGCCCCAGAGACTGAGGGAGGGGAGGAATCCCAGAGACTGAGGGAGGGGGCGAGTCCCATAGACTGAGGGAGGGGAGGAGTCCCAGAGACTGAGGGAGGGGAGGAGTCCCAGAGACTGAGGGAGGGGAGGAATCCCAGAGACTGAGGGAGGGGGCGAGTCCCATAGACTGAGGGAGGGGAGGAGTCCCATAGACTGAGGGAGGGGAGGAGTCCCAGTGACTGAGGGAGGGGAGGAATCCCAGAGACTGAGGGAGGGGAGGAGTCCCACAGTCTGAGGGAGGGGGGGAATCCCATAGACTGAGGGAGGGGAGGAGTCCCATAGACTGAGGGAGGGGAGGAGTCCCACAGACTGAGGGAGGGGAGGAGTCCCACAGACTGAGGGAGGGGAGGAGTCCCAGAGACTGAGGGAGGGGAGGAGTCCCACAGACTGAGGGAGGGGAGGAGTCCCAGAGACTGAGGGAGGGGAGGAGTCCCACAATCTGACGGAGGGGAGGAATCCCAGAGACTGAGGGAGGGGGGGAGTCCCACAGTCTGAGGGAGGGGATGAGTCCCAGTGACTGAGGGAGGGGAGGAGTCCCAGAGACTGAGGGAGGGGAGGAGTCCCAGAGACTGAGGGAGGGGAGGAGTCCCACAGACTGAGGCAGGGGAGGAATCCCAGAGACTGAGGGAGGGGGGGAGTCCCATAGACTGAGGGAGGGAGGAGTCCCACAGACTGAGGGAGGGGAGGAGTCCCAGTGACTGAGGGAGGGGAGGAGTCCCACAGACCGAGGGAGGGGAGGAGTCCCACAGACCGAGGGAGGGGAGGAGTCCCACAGACTGAGGGAGGGGAGGAGTCCCAGTGACTGAGGGAGGGGAGGAGTCCCAGAGACTCAGGGAGGGGAGGAGTCCCACAGTCTGAGGGAGGGGATGAGTCCCAGTGACTGAGGGAGGGGAGGAGTCCCACAGACTGAGGGAGGGGAGGAGTCCCACAGACTGAGGGAGGGGAGGAGTCCCAGAGACCGAGGGAGGGGAGGAGTCCCAGAGGGAGGGGAGGAGTCCCAGACTGAGGGAGGGGATGAGTTCCACAGACTGAGGGAGGGGAGGAGTCCCAGAGACTGAGGGAGGGGAGGAGTCCCAGAGACTGAGGGAGGGGAGGAGTCCCAGAGACTGAGGGAGGGGAGGAGTCCCAGAGACTGAGGGAGGGGAGGAGTCCCAGAGACTGAGGGAGGGGAGGAGTCCCAAAGACTGAGGGAGGGGAGGAGCCCCACAGACTGAGGGAGGGGAGGAGTCCCACAGACTGAGGGAGGGGAGGAGTTCCACAGACTGAGGGAGGGGAGGAGTCCCAGAGACCAAGGGAGGGGAGGAGTCTCAGAGACCGAGGGAGGGGAGGAGTCCCACAGACTGAGGGAGGGGAGGAGTCTCAGAGACCGAGGGAGGGGAGGAGTCCCACAGACTGAGGGAGGGGAGGAGTCCCACAGACTGATGGAGAGGAGGAGTCCCACAGACTGAGGGAGGGGAGCAGTCCCAGAGACTGAGGGAGGGGAGGAGTCCCACACACTGAGGGAGGGGAGGAGTCCAACAGACTGAGGGAGGGGAGGAGTCCCCCACAGACTGAGGGAGGGGACGAGTCCCAGACTGAGGGAGGGGACGAGTCCCACAGACTGAGGGAGGGGAGGAGTCTCACAGACTGAGGGAGTGGAGGAGTCCCAGAGACTGAGGGAGGGGAGGAGTCCCAGAGACTGAGGGAGGGGAGGAGCCCCAAAGACTGAGGGAGGGGAGGAGTCCCACAGACTGAGGGAGGGGAGGAGTCCCAGAGACTGAGGGAGGGGAGAGTCCCAGAGACTGAGGGAGGGGAGGAGTCCCAGAGACTGAGGGAGGGGAGGAGTCCCACAGACTGAGGGAGGGGAGGAGTCTCACAGACTGAGGGAGTGGAGGAGTCCCAGAGACTGAGGGAGGGGAGGAGTCCCAGAGACTGAGGGAGGGGAGGAGCCCCAAAGACTGAGGGAGGGGAGGAGTCCCACAGACTGAGGGAGGGGAGGAGTCCCAGAGACTGAGGGAGGGGAGGAGTCCCAGAGACTGAGGGAGGGGAGGAGTCCCACAGACTGAGGGAGGGGAGGAGTCCCAGAGACTGAGGGAGGGGAGGAGTCCCAGAGACTGAGGGAGGGGAGGTGTCCCAGAGACTGAGGGAGGGGAGGAGTCCAGAGACTGAGGGAGGGGAGGAGTCCCACAGACTGAGGGAGGGGAGGAGTCCCAGAGACTGAGGGAGGGGAGGAGTCCCACAGACTGAGGGAGGGGAGGAGTCCCACAGGCTGAGAGAGGGGAGGAGTCCCACAGACTGAGGGAGGGGAGGAGTCCCACAGACTGAGGGAGGGGACGAGTTCCACAGACTGAGGGAGGGGAGGAGTCCCAGAGACTGAGGGAGGGGAGGAGTCCCAGAGACTGAGGGAGGGGAGGAGCCCCAAAGACTGAGGGAGGGGACGAGTCCCACAGACTGAGGGAGGGGAGGAGTCCCAGAGACTGAGGGAGGGGAGGAGTCCCAGAGACTGAGGGAGGGGAGGAGTCCCAGAGACTGAGGGAGGGGAGGAGTCCCACAGACTGAGGGAGGGGAGGAGTCCCACAGACTGAGGGAGGGGAGGAGTCCCACAGACTGAGAGAGGGGAGGAGTCCCACAGACTGAGGGAGGGGAGGAGTCCCACACACTGAGGGAGGGGAGGGGTCCCACAGACTGAGGGAGGGAAGGTGTCCCAGAGGAAGGGGAGGAGTCCCAGAGACTGAGGGAGGGGAGGAGTCCCGCAGACTGAGGGAGGGGAGGAGTCCCAGAGACTGAGGGAGGGGAGGAGCCCCAAAGACTGAGGGAAGGGAGGAGTCCCACAGGACTGAGGGAGGGGAGGAGTCCCAGAGACTGAGGGAGGGGAGGAGTCCCAGAGACGGAGGGAGGGGAGGAGTCCCAGAGACGGAGGGAGGGGAGGAATCCAGAGACTGAGGGAGGGAGCGAGTCCCATAGACTGAGGGAGGGTGGGAGTCCCATAGGCTGAGGGAGGGGAGGAGTCCCAGTGACTGAGGGGAGGGGAGAGTCCAGAGACTGAGGGAGGGGAGGAGCCCCAGAGACTGAGGGAGGGGAGGAATCCCAGAGAATGAGGGAGGGGGCGAGTCCCATAGACTGAGGGAGGGGAGGAGTCCCAGAGACTGAGGGAGGGGAGGAGTCCCACAGACTGAGGGAGGGGAGGAGTCCCATAGACTGAGGGAGGGGAGGAGTCCCACAGACTGAGGGAGGGGGGGGAGTCCCAGAGACTGAGGGAGGGGAGGAGCCCAGAGACTGAGGGAGGGGAGGAGCCCCAGAGACTGAGGGAGGGGAGGAGTCCCAGAGACTGAGGGAGGGGAGGAATCCCAGAGACTGAGGGAGGGGGCGGAGTCCCATAGACTGAGGGAGGGGAGGGAGTCCCAGAGACTGAGGGAGGGGAGGAGTCCCAGAGACTGAGGGAGGGGAGGAATCCCAGAGACTGAGGGAGGGGGCGAGTCCCATAGACTGAGGGAGGGGGCGAGTCCCATAGACTGAGGGAGGGGAGGAGTCCCAGAGACTGAGGGAGGGGAGGAGTCCCACAGACTGAGGGAGGGGAGGAGTCCCATAGACTGAGGGAGGGGAGGAGTCCCACAGACTGAGGGATGGGGGGAGTCCCAGAGACTGAGGGAGGGGAGGTGTCCCAGAGACTGAGCGAGGGGAGGAGTCCCATAGACTGAGGGAGGGGAGGAGTCCCAGTGACTGAGGGAGGGGAGGAGTCCCAGAGACTGAGGGAGGGGACGAGTCCCAGTGACTGAGGGAGGGGAGGAATCCCAGAGACTGAGGGAGGGGGCGAGTCCCATAGACTGAGGGAGGGGAGGAGTCCCAGAGACTGAGGGAGGGGGCGAGTCCCATAGACTGAGGGAGGTGAGGAGTCCCATAGACTGAGGGAGGGGAGGAGTCCCAGTGACTGAGGGAGGGGAGGAATCCCAGAGACTGAGGGAGGGGAGGAGTCCCACAGTCCGAGGGAGGGTGGGAGTCCCATAGACTGAGGGAGGGGAGGAGTCCCATAGACTGAGGGATGGGAGGAGTCCCACAGACTGAGGGAGGGGAGGAGTCCCACAGACTGAGGGAGGGGAGGAGTCCCAGAGACTGAGGGAGGGGAGGAGTCCCAGAGACTGAGGGAGGGGAGGTGTCCCAGAGACTGAGCGAGGGGAGGAGTCCCAGGGACTGAGGGAGGGGAGGAGTCCCACAGACTGAGGGAGGGGAGGAGTCCCACAGACTGAGAGAGGGGAGGAGTCCCACAGGCTGAGAGAGGGGAGGAGTCCCACAGACTGAGGGACGGGAGGAGTCCCACACACTGAGGGAGGGGAGGGGTCCCACAGACTGAGGGAGGGAAGGTGTCCCAGAGGGAGGGGAGGAGTCCCATAGACTGAGGGAGGGGAGGAGTCCCAGTGACTGAGGGAGGGGAGGAATCCCAGAGACTGAGGGAGGGGAGGAGTCCCACAGTCTGAGGGAGGGGGGGAGTCCCATAGACTGAGGGAGGGGAGGAGTCCCATAGACTGAGGGAGGGGAGGAGTCCCACAGACTGAGGGAGGGGAGGAGTCCCACAGACTGAGGGAGGGGAGGAGTCCCAGAGACTGAGGGAGGGGAGGAGTCCCACAGACTGAGGGAGGGGAGGAGTCCCAGAGACTGAGGGAGGGGAGGAGTCCCACAGTCTGAGGGAGGGGAGGAATCCCAGAGACTGAGGGAGGGGGGGGAGTCCCACAGTCTGAGGGAGGGGATGAGTCCCAGTGACTGAGGGAGGGGAGGAGTCCCAGAGACTGAGGGAGGGGAGGAGTCCCAGAGACTGAGGGAGGGGAGGAGTCCCACAGACTGAGGCAGGGGAGGAATCCCAGAGACTGAGGGAGGGGGGGAGTCCCATAGACTGAGGGAGGGAGGAGTCCCACAGACTGAGGGAGGGGAGGAGTCCCAGTGACTGAGGGAGGGGAGGAGTCCCACAGACCGAGGGAGGGGAGGAGTCCCACAGACCGAGGGAGGGGAGGAGTCCCACAGACTGAGGGAGGGGAGGAGTCCCAGTGACTGAGGGAGGGGAGGAGTCCCAGAGACTGAGGGAGGAGAGGAGTCCCACAGTCTGAGGGAGGGGATGAGTCCCAGTGACTGAGGGAGGGGAGGAGTCCCACAGACTGAGGGAGGGGAGGGGTCCCACAGACTGAGGGAGCGGAGGAGTCCCAGAGACCGAGGGAGGGGAGGAGTCCCAGAGGGAGGGGAGGAGTCCCAGACTGAGGGAGGGGATGAGTCCCACAGACTGAGGGAGGGGAGGAGTCCCAGAGACTGAGGGAGGGGAGGAGTCCCAGAGACTGAGGGAGGGGAGGAGTCCCAGAGACTGAGGGAGGGGAGGAGTCCCAGAGACTGAGGGAGGGGAGGAGTCCCAGAGACTGAGGGAGGGGAGGAGTCCCAAAGACTGAGGGAGGGGAGGAGCCCCACAGACTGAGGGAGGGGAGGAGTCCCACAGACTGAGGGAGGGGAGGAGTCCCAGAGACCAAGGGAGGGGAGGAGTCTCAGAGACCGAGGGCGGGGAGGAGTCCCACAGACTGAGGGAGGGGAGGAGTCTCAGAGACGGAGGGAGGGGAGGAGTCCCACAGACTGAGGGAGGGGAGGAGTCCCATAGACTGAGGGAGGGGAGGAGTCCCACAGACTGAGGGAGGGGGGAGTCCCACAGACTGAGGGAGGGGAGGAATCCCAGAGACTGAGGGAGGGGGCGAGTCCCATAGACTGAGGGAGGGTGGGAGTCCCAGAGACTGAGGGAGGGGAGGAGTCCCAGTGACTGAGGGAGGGGAGGAGTCCCAGAGACTGAGGGAGGGGAGGAGCCCCAGAGACTGAGGGAGGGGAGGAATCCCAGAGACTGAGGGAGGGGGCGAGTCCCATAGACTGAGGGAGGGGAGGAGTCCCAGAGACTGAGGGAGGGGAGGAGTCCCACAGACTGAGGGAGGGGAGGAGTCCCATAGACTGAGGGAGGGGAGGAGTCCCACAGACTGAGGGAGGGGGGGAGTCCCAGAGACTGAGGGAGGGGAGGAGCCCCAGAGACTGAGGGAGGGGAGGAATCCCAGAGACTGAGGGAGGGGGCGAGTCCCATAGACTGAGGGAGGGGAGGAGTCCCAGAGACTGAGGGAGGGGAGGAGTCCCAGAGACTGAGGGAGGGGAGGAATCCCAGAGACTGAGGGAGGGGGCGAGTCCCATAGACTGAGGGAGGGGAGGAGTCCCATAGACTGAGGGAGGGGAGGAGTCCCACAGACTGAGGGAGGGGAGGAGTCCCAGAGACTGAGGGAGGGGAGGAGTCCCAGAGACTGAGGGAGGGGAGGAATCCCAGAGACTGAGGGAGGGGAGGAGTTCCAGAGACTGAGGGAGGGGAGTAGTCCCAGAGACTGAGGGAGGGGAGGAGTCCCAGAGACTGAGGGAGGGGAGGAATCCCAGAGACTGAGGGAGGGGGCGAGTCCCATAGACTGAGGGAGGGTGGGAGTCCCAGAGACTGAGGGAGGGGAGGAGTCCCAGTGACTGAGGGAGGGGAGGAGTCCCAGAGACTGAGGGAGGGGAGGAGCCCCAGAGACTGAGGGAGGGGAGGAATCCCAGAGACTGAGGGAGGGGGCGAGTCCCATAGACTGAGGGAGGGTAGGAGTCCCATAGACTGAGGGAGGGGAGGAGTCCCAGTGACTGAGGGAGGGGAGGAATCCCAGAGACTGAGGGAGGGGAGGAGTCCCACAGTCTGAGGGAGGGGGAATCCCATAGACTGAGGGAGGGGAGGAGTCCCATAGACTGAGGGAGGGGAGGAGTCCCACAGACTGAGGGAGGGGAGGAGTCCCACAGACTGAGGGGAGGGGAGGAGTCCCAGAGACTGAGGGAGGGGAGGAGTCCCACAGACTGAGGGAGGGGAGGAGTCCCAGAGACTGAGGGAGGGGAGGAGTCCCACAATCTGACGGAGGGGAGGAATCCCAGAGACTGAGGGAGGGGGGGAGTCCCACAGTCTGAGGGAGGGGATGAGTCCCAGTGACTGAGGGAGGGGAGGAGTCCCAGAGACTGAGGGAGGGGAGGAGTCCCAGAGACTGAGGGAGGGGAGGAGTCCCACAGACTGAGGCAGGGGAGGAATCCCAGAGACTGAGGGAGGGGGGGAGTCCCATAGACTGAGGGAGGGAGGAGTCCCACAGACTGAGGGAGGGGAGGAGTCCCAGTGACTGAGGGAGGGGAGGAGTCCCACAGACCGAGGGAGGGGAGGAGTCCCACAGACCGAGGGAGGGGAGGAGTCCCACAGACTGAGGGAGGGGAGGAGTCCCAGTGACTGAGGGAGGGGAGGAGTCCCAGAGACTCAGGGAGGGGAGGAGTCCCACAGTCTGAGGGAGGGGATGAGTCCCAGTGACTGAGGGAGGGGAGGAGTCCCACAGACTGAGGGAGGGAGGAGTCCCACAGACTGAGGGAGGGGAGGAGTCCCAGAGACCGAGGGAGGGGAGGAGTCCCAGAGGGAGGGGAGGAGTCCCAGACTGAGGGAGGGGATGAGTTCCACAGACTGAGGGAGGGGAGGAGTCCCAGAGACTGAGGGAGGGGAGGAGTCCCAGAGACTGAGGGAGGGGAGGAGTCCCAAAGACTGAGGCAGGGGAGGAGCCCCACAGACTGAGGGAGGGGAGGAGTCCCACAGACTGATGGAGAGGAGGAGTCCCACAGACTGAGGGAGGGGAGCAGTCCCAGAGACTGAGGGAGGGGAGGAGTCCCACACACTGAGGGAGGGGAGGAGTCCCACAGACTGAGGGAGGGGAGGAGTCCCACAGACTGAGGGAGGGGACGAGTCCCAGACTGAGGGAGGGGGACGAGTCCCACAGACTGAGGGAGGGGAGGAGTCTCACAGACTGAGGGAGTGGAGGAGTCCCAGAGACTGAGGGAGGGGAGGAGTCCCAGAGACTGAGGTAGGGGAGGAGCCCCAAAGACTGAGGGAGGGGAGGAGTCCCACAGACTGAGGGAGGGGAGGAGTCCCACAGACTGAGGGAGGGGAGGAGTCCCAGAGACTGAGGGAGGGGAGGAGTCCCAGAGACTGAGGGAGGGGAGGAGTCCCAGAGACTGAGGGAGGGGAGGAGTCCCAGAGACTGAGGGAGGGGAGGTGTCCCAGAGACTGAGGGAGGGGAGGAGTCCAGAGACTGAGGGAGGGGAGGAGTCCCACAGACTGAGGGAGGGGAGGAGTCCCACAGACTGAGAGAGGGGAGGAGTCCCACAGGCTGAGAGAGGGGAGGAGTCCCACAGACTGAGGGAGGGGAGGAGTCCCACACACTGAGGGAGGGGAGGGGTCCCACAGACTGAGGGAGGGAAGGTGTCCCAGAGGGAGGGGAGGAGTCCCAGAGACTGAGGGAGGGGAGGAGTCCCGCAGACTGAGGGAGGGGAGGAGTCCCAGAGACTGAGGGAGGGGAGGAGCCCCAAAGACTGAGGGAAGGGAGGAGTCCCACAGACTGAGGGAGGGGAGGAGTCTCAGAGACTGAGGGAGGGGAGGAGTCCCAGAGACTGAGGGAGGGGAGGAGCCCCAAAGACTGAGGGAGGGGAGGAGTCCCACAGACTGAGGGAGGGGACGAGGTCCCACAGACTGAGGGAGGGGACGAGTCCCACAGACTGAGGGAGGGGAGGAGTCCCAGAGACTGAGGGAGGGGAGGAGTCCCAGAGACTGAGGGAGGGGAGGAGCCCCAAAGACTGAGGGAGGGGACGAGTCCCACAGACTGAGGGAGGGGAGGAGTCCCAGAGACTGAGGGAGGGGAGGAGTCCCAGAGACTGAGGGAGGGGAGGAGTCCCAGAGACTGAGGGAGGGGAGGAGTCCCAGAGACTGAGGGAGGGGAGGAGTCCCACAGACTGAGGGAGGGGAGGAGTCCCACAGACTGAGAGAGGGGAGGAGTCCCACAGACTGAGGGAGGGAGGAGTCCCACACACTGAGGGAGGGGAGGGGTCCCACAGACTGAGGGAGGGAAGGTGTCCCAGAGGAAGGGGAGGAGTCCCAGAGACTGAGGGAGGGGAGGAGTCCCGCAGACTGAGGGAGGGGAGGAGTCCCAGAGACTGAGGGAGGGGAGGAGCCCCAAAGACTGAGGGAAGGGAGGAGTCCCACAGACTGAGGGAGGGGAGGAGTCCCAGAGACTGAGGGAGGGGAGGAGTCCCAGAGACGGAGGGAGGGGAGGAGTCCCAGTGACTGAGGGAGGGGAGGAGTCCCAGAGACTGAGGGAGGGGAGGAGCCCCAGAGACTGAGGGAGGGGAGGAATCCCAGAGACTGAGGGAGGGGGCGAGTCCCATAGACTGAGGGAGGGGAGGAGTCCCAGAGACTGAGGGAGGGGGAGGAGTCCCACAGACTGAGGGAGGGGAGGAGTCCCATAGACTGAGGGAGGGGAGGAGTCCCACAGACTGAGGGAGGGGGGGGAGTCCCAGAGACTGAGGGAGGGAGGAGTCCAGAGACTGAGGAGGGGAGGAGCCCCAGAGACTGAGGGAGGGGAGGAGTCCCAGAGACTGAGGGAGGGGAGGAATCCCAGAGACTGAGGGAGGGGGCGGAGTCCCATAGACTGAGGGAGGGGAGGAGTCCCAGAGACTGAGGGAGGGGAGGAGTCCCAGAGACTGAGGGAGGGGAGGAATCCCAGAGACTGAGGGAGGGGGCGAGTCCCATAGACTGAGGGAGGGTGGGAGTCCCATAGGCTGAGGGAGGGGAGGAGTCCCAGTGACTGAGGAGGGGAGGAGTCCCAGAGACTGAGGGAGGGGAGGAGCCCCAGAGACTGAGGAGGGGAGGAAACCCATAGACTGAGGGAGGGGGCGAGTCCCATAGACTGAGGGAGGGGAGGAGTCCCAGAGACTGAGGGAGGGGAGGAGTCCCACAGACTGAGGGAGGGAGGAGTCCCATAGACTGAGGGAGGGGAGGAGTCCCACAGACTGAGGGATGGGGGGAGTCCCAGAGACTGAGGGAGGGGAGGTGTCCCAGAGACTGAGCGAGGGGAGGAGTCCCATAGACTGAGGGAGGGGAGGAGTCCCAGTGACTGAGGGAGGGGAGGAGTCCCAGAGACTGAGGGAGGGGACGAGTCCCAGTGACTGAGGGAGGGGGAGGAATCCCAGAGACTGAGGGAGGGGGGCGAGTCCCATAGACTGAGGGAGGGGAGGAGTCCCAGAGACTGAGGGAGGGGGCGAGTCCCATAGACTGAGGGAGGTGAGGAGTCCCATAGACTGAGGGAGGGGAGGAGTCCCAGTGACTGAGGGAGGGGAGGAATCCCAGAGACTGAGGGAGGGGAGGAGTCCCACAGTCCGAGGGAGGGTGGGAGTCCCATAGACTGAGGGAGGGGAGGAGTCCCATAGACTGAGGGATGGGAGGAGTCCCACAGACTGAGGGAGGGGAGGAGTCCCACAGACTGAGGGAGGGGAGGAGTCCCAGAGACTGAGGGAGGGGAGGAGTCCCAGAGACTGAGGGAGGGCAGGTGTCCCAGAGACTGAGCGAGGGGAGGAGTCCAGAGACTGAGGGAGGGGAGGAGTCCCGCAGACTGAGGGAGGGGAGGAGTCCCAGAGACTGAGGGAGGGGAGGAGCCCCAAAGACTGAGGGAAGGGAGGAGTCCCACAGACTGAGGGAGGGGAGGAGTCCCAGAGACTGAGGGAGGGGAGGAGTCCAGAGACGGAGGGAGGGGAGGAGTCCCAGTGACTGAGGGAGGGGAGGAGTCCCAGAGACTGAGGGAGGGGAGGAGCCCCAGAGACTGAGGGAGGGGAGGAATCCCAGAGACTGAGGGAGGGGGCGAGTCCCATAGACTGAGGGAGGGGAGGAGTCCCAGAGACTGAGGGAGGGGAGGAGTCCCACAGACTGAGGGAGGGGAGGAGTCCCATAGACTGAGGGAGGGGAGGAGTCCCACAGACTGAGGGGAGGGGGGGAGTCCCAGAGACTGAGGGAGGGGAGGAGTCCCAGAGACTGAGGGAGGGGAGGAGCCCCAGAGACTGAGGGAGGGGAGGAGTCCCAGAGACTGAGGGAGGGGAGGAATCCCAGAGACTGAGGGAGGGGGCGGAGTCCCATAGACTGAGGGAGGGGAGGAGTCCCAGAGACTGAGGGAGGGGAGGAGTCCCAGAGACTGAGGGAGGGGAGGAATCCCAGAGACTGAGGGAGGGGGCGAGTCCCATAGACTGAGGGAGGGTGGGAGTCCCATAGGCTGAGGGAGGGGAGGAGTCCCAGTGACTGAGGGAGGGGAGGAGTCCCAGAGACTGAGGGAGGGGAGGAGCCCCAGAGACTGAGGGAGGGGAGGAAACCCATAGACTGAGGGAGGGGGCGAGTCCATAGACTGAGGGAGGGGAGGAGTCCCAGAGACTGAGGGAGGGGAGGAGTCCCACAGACTGAGGGAGGGGAGGAGTCCCATAGACTGAGGGAGGGGAGGAGTCCCACAGACTGAGGGATGGGGGGAGTCCCAGAGACTGAGGGAGGGGAGGTGTCCCAGAGACTGAGCGAGGGGAGGAGTCCCATAGACTGAGGGAGGGGAGGAGTCCCAGTGACTGAGGGAGGGGAGGAGTCCCAGAGACTGAGGGAGGGGACGAGTCCCAGTGACTGAGGGAGGGGAGGAATCCCAGAGACTGAGGGAGGGGGCGAGTCCCATAGACTGAGGGAGGGGAGGAGTCCCAGAGACTGAGGGAGGGGGCGAGTCCCATAGACTGAGGGAGGTGAGGAGTCCCATAGACTGAGGGAGGGGAGGAGTCCCAGTGACTGAGGGAGGGGAGGAATCCCAGAGACTGAGGGAGGGGAGGAGTCCCACAGTCCGAGGGAGGGTGGGAGTCCCATAGACTGAGGGAGGGGAGGAGTCCCATAGACTGAGGGATGGGAGGAGTCCCACAGACTGAGGGAGGGGAGGAGTCCCACAGACTGAGGGAGGGGAGGAGTCCCAGAGACTGAGGGAGGGGGAGGAGTCCCAGAGACTGAGGGAGGGCAGGTGTCCCAGAGACTGAGCGAGGGGAGGAGTCCCAGGGACTGAGGGAGGGGAGGAGTCCCACAGACTGAGGGAGGGGAGGAGTCCCACAGGCTGAGAGAGGGGAGGAGTCCCACAGACTGAGGGACGGGAGGAGTCCCACACACTGAGGGAGGGGAGGGGTCCCACAGACTGAGGGAGGGAAGGTGTCCCAGAGGGAGGGGAGGAGTCCCATAGACTGAGGGAGGGGAGGAGTCCCAGTGACTGAGGGAGGGGAGGAATCCCAGAGACTGAGGGAGGGGAGGAGTCCCACAGTCTGAGGGAGGGGGGGAGTCCCATAGACTGAGGGAGGGGAGGAGTCCCATAGACTGAGGGAGGGGAGGAGTCCCACAGACTGAGGGAGGGGAGGAGTCCCACAGACTGAGGGAGGGGAGGAGTCCCAGAGACTGAGGGAGGGGAGGAGTCCCACAGACTGAGGGAGGGGAGGAGTCCCAGAGACTGAGGGAGGGGAGGAGTCCCACAGTCTGAGGGAGGGGAGGAATCCCAGAGACTGAGGGAGGGGGGGAGTCCCACAGTCTGAGGGAGCGGATGAGTCCCAGTGACTGAGGGAGGGGAGGAGTCCCAGAGACTGAGGGAGGGGAGGAGTCCCAGAGACTGAGGGAGGGGAGGAGTCCCACAGACTGAGGCAGGGGAGGAATCCCAGAGACTGAGGGAGGGGGGGAGTCCCATAGACTGAGGGAGGGAGGAGTCCCACAGACTGAGGGAGGGGAGGAGTCCCAGTGACTGAGGGAGGGGAGGAGTCCCACAGACCGAGGGAGGGGAGGAGTCCCACAGACCGAGGGAGGGGAGGAGTCCCACAGACTGAGGGAGGGGAGGAGTCCCAGTGACTGAGGGAGGGGAGGAGTCCCAGAGACTGAGGGAGGAGAGGAGTCCCACAGTCTGAGGGAGGGGATGAGTCCCAGTGACTGAGGGAGGGGAGGAGTCCCACAGACTGAGGGAGGGGAGGGGTCCCACAGACTGAGGGAGGGGAGGAGTCCCAGAGACCGAGGGAGGGGAGGAGTCCCAGAGGGAGGGGAGGAGTCCCAGACTGAGGGAGGGGATGAGTCCCACAGACTGAGGGAGGGGAGGAGTCCCAGAGACTGAGGGAGGGGAGGAGTCCCAGAGACTGATGGAGGGGAGGAGTCCCAGAGACTGAGGGAGGGGAGGAGTCCCAAAGACTGAGGGAGGGGAGGAGCCCCACAGACTGAGGGAGGGGAGGAGTCCCACAGACTGAGGGAGGGGAGGAGTCCCACAGACTGAGGGAGGGGAGGAGTCCCAGAGACCAAGGGAGGGGAGGAGTCTCAGAGACCGAGGGAGGGGAGGAGTCCCACAGACTGATGGAGGGGAGGAGTCCCACAGACTGAGGGAGGGGAGCAGTCCCAGAGACTGAGGGAGGGGAGGAGTCCCACACACTGATGAAGGGGAGGAGTCCCACAGACTGAGGGAGGGGAGGAGTCCCACAGACTGAGGGAGGGGACGAGTCCCAGACTGAGGGAGGGGACGAGTCCCACAAATTGAGGGAGGGGAGGAGTCCCACAGACTGAGGGAGGGGAGGAGTCCCAGAGACTGAGGGAGGGGAGGAGTCCCAGAGACTGAGGGAGGGGAGGAGCCCCAAAGACTGAGGGAGGGGAGGAGTCCCACAGACTGAGGGAGGGGAGGAGTCCCAGAGACTGAGGGAGGGGAGGAGTCCCAGAGACTGAGGGAGCGGAGGAGTCCCAGAGACTGAGGGAGGGGAGGAGTCCCAGAGACTGAGGGAGGGGAGGAGTCCCAGAGACTGAGGGAGGGGAGGAGTCCCAGAGACTGAGGGAGGGGAGGTGTCCCAGAGACTGAGGGAGGGGAGGAGTCCCAGAGACTGAGGGAGGGGAGGAGTCCCACAGACTGAGGGAGCGGAGGAGTCCCACAGACTGAGAGAGGGGAGGAGTCCCACAGGCTGAGAGAGGGGAGGAGTCCCACAGACTGAGGGAGGGGAGGAGTCCCAGAGGGAGGGGAGGAGTCCCAGAGACTGAGGGAGGGGAGGAGCCCCAAAGACTGAGGGAAGGGAGGAGTCCCACAGACTGAGGGAGGGGAGGAGTCCCAGAGACTGAGGGAGGGGAGGAGTCCCAGAGACTGAGGGAGGGGAGGAGCCCCAAAGACTGAGGGAGGGGAGGAGTCCCACAGACTGAGGGAGGGGAGGAGTCCCACAGACTGAGGGAGGGGAGGAGTCCCACAGACTGAGGGAGGGGACGAGTCCCACAGACTGAGGGAGGGGACGAGTCCCACAGACTGAGGGAGGGGAGGAGTCCCACAGACTGAGGGAGGGGACGAGTCCCAGTGACTGAGGGAGGGGAGGAATCCCAGAGACTGAGGGAGGGGGCGAGTCCCATAGACTGAGGGAGGGGAGGAGTCCCATAGACTGAGGGAGGGGAGGAGTCCCAGTGACTGAGGGAGGGGAGGAATCCCAGAGACTGAGGGAGGGGAGGAGCCCCAAAGACTGAGGGAGGGGACGAGTCCCAGTGACTGAGGGAGGGGAGGAATCCCAGAGACTGAGGGAGGGGGCGAGTCCCATAGACTGAGGGAGGGGAGGAGTCCCATAGACTGAGGGAGGGGAGGAGTCCCAGTGACTGAGGGAGGGGAGGAATCCCAGAGACTGAGGGAGGGGAGGAGTCCCACAGTCTGAGGGAGGGGGGGAGTCCCATAGACTGAGGGAGGGGAGGAGTCCCATAGACTGAGGGAGGGGAGGAGTCCCACAGACTGAGGGAGGGGAGGAGTCCCACAGACTGAGGGAGGGGAGGAGTCCCAGAGACTGAGGGAGGGGAGGAGTCCCACAGACTGAGGGAGGGGAGGAGTCCCAGAGACTGAGGGAGGGGAGGAGTACCACAGTCTGAGGGACGGGAGGAATCCCAGAGACTGAGGGAGGGGGGGAGTCCCACAGTCTGAGGGAGGGGATGAGTCCCAGTGACTGAGGGAGGGGAGGAGTCCCAGAGACTGAGGGAGGGGAGGAGTCCCAGAGACTGAGGGAGGGGAGGAGTCCCACAGACTGAGGCAGGGGAGGAATCCCAGAGACTGAGGGAGGGGGGGAGTCCCATAGACTGAGGGAGGGAGGAGTCCCACAGACTGAGGGAGGGGAGGAGTCCCAGTGACTGAGGGAGGGGAGGAGTCCCACAGACCGAGGGAGGGGAGGAGTCCCACAGACCGAGGGAGGGGAGGAGTCCCACAGACTGAGGGAGGGGAGGAGTCCCAGTGACTGAGGGAGGGGAGGAGTCCCAGAGACTGAGGGAGGAGAGGAGTCCCACAGTCTGAGGGAGGGGATGAGTCCCACTAACTGAGAGAGGGGAGGAGTCCCACAGACTGAGGGAGGGGAGGAGTCCCACAGACTGAGGGAGGGGAGGAGTCCCAGAGACCGAGGGAGGGGAGGAGTCCCAGAGGGAGGGGAGGAGTCCCAGACTGAGGGAGGGGATGAGTCCCACAGACTGAGGGAGGGGAGGAGTCCCAGAGACTGAGGGAGGGGAGGAGTCCCAGAGACTGAGGGAGGGGAGGAGTCCCAGAGACTGAGGGAGGGGAGGAGTCCCAGATACTGAGGGAGGGGAGGAGTCCCAGAGACTGAGGGAGGGGAGGAGTCCCAGAGACTGAGGGAGGGGAGGAATCCCAGAGACTGAGGGAGGGGGCGAGTCCCATAGACTGAGGGAGGGTGGGAGTCCCATAGGCTGAGGGAGGGGAGGAGTCCCAGTGACTGAGGGAGGGGAGGAGTCCCAGAGACTGAGGGAGGGGAGGAGCCCCAGAGACTGAGGGAGGGGAGGAAACCCAGAGACTGAGGGAGGGGGCGAGTCCCATAGACTGAGGGAGGGGAGGAGTCCCAGAGACTGAGGGAGGGGAGGAGTCCCACAGACTGAGGGTGGGGAGGAGTCCCATAGACTGAGGGAGGGGAGGAGTCCCACAGACTGAGGGATGGGGGGAGTCCCAGAGACTGAGGGAGGGGAGGTGTCCCAGAGACTGAGCGAGGGGAGGAGTCCCATAGACTGAGGGAGGGGAGGAGTCCCAGTGACTGAGGGAGGGGAGGAGTCCCAGAGACTGAGGGAGGGGACGAGTCCCAGTGACTGAGGGAGGGGAGGAATCCCAGAGACTGAGGGAGGGGGCGAGTCCCATAGACTGAGGGAGGGGAGGAGTCCCAGAGACTGAGGGAGGGGGCGAGTCCCATAGACTGAGGGAGGTGAGGAGTCCCATAGACTGAGGGAGGGGAGGAGTCCCAGTGACTGAGGGAGGGGAGGAATCCCAGAGACTGAGGGAGGGGAGGAGTCCCACAGTCCGAGGGAGGGTGGGAGTCCCATAGACTGAGGGAGGGGAGGAGTCCCATAGACTGAGGGATGGGAGGAGTCCCACAGACTGAGGGAGGGGAGGAGTCCCACAGACTGAGGGAGGGGAGGAGTCCCAGAGACTGAGGGAGGGGAGGTGTCCCAGAGACTGAGCGAGGGGAGGAGTCCCAGGGACTGAGGGAGGGGAGGAGTCCCACAGACTGAGGGAGGGGAGGAGTCCCACAGGCTGAGAGAGGGGAGGAGTCCCACAGACTGAGGGACGGGAGGAGTCCCACACACTGAGGGAGGGGAGGGGTCCCACAGACTGAGGGAGGGAAGGTGTCCCAGAGGGAGGGGAGGAGTCCCATAGACTGAGGGAGGGGAGGAGTCCCAGTGACTGAGGGAGGGGAGGAATCCCAGAGACTGAGGGAGGGGAGGAGTCCCACAGTCTGAGGGAGGGGGGGAGTCCCATAGACTGAGGGAGGGGAGGAGTCCCATAGACTGAGGGAGGGGAGGAGTCCCACAGACTGAGGGAGGGGAGGAGTCCCACAGACTGAGGGAGGGGAGGAGTCCCAGAGACTGAGGGAGGGGAGGAGTCCCACAGACTGAGGGAGGGGAGGAGTCCCAGAGACTGAGGGAGGGGAGGAGTCCCACAGTCTGAGGGAGGGGAGGAATCCCAGAGACTGAGGGAGGGGGGGAGTCCCACAGTCTGAGGGAGGGGATGAGTCCCAGTGACTGAGGGAGGGGAGGAGTCCCAGAGACTGAGGGAGGGGAGGAGTCCCAGAGACTGAGGGAGGGGGCGAGTCCCATAGACTGAGGGAGGGGAGGAGTCCCAGAGACTGAGGGAGGGGGCGAGTCCCATAGACTGAGGGAGGTGAGGAGTCCCATAGACTGAGGGAGGGGAGGAGTCCCAGTGACTGAGGGAGGGGAGGAATCCCAGAGACTGAGGGAGGGGAGGAGTCCCACAGTCCGAGGGAGGGTGGGAGTCCCATAGACTGAGCGAGGGGAGGAGTCCCATAGACTGAGGGAGGGGAGGAGTCCCAGTGACTGAGGGAGGGGAGGAGTCCCAGAGACTGAGGGAGGGGACGAGTCCCAGTGACTGAGGGAGGGGAGGAATCCCAGAGACTGAGGGAGGGGGCGAGTCCCATAGACTGAGGGAGGGGAGGAGTCCCAGAGACTGAGGGAGGGGGCGAGTCCCATAGACTGAGGGAGGTGAGGAGTCCCATAGACTGAGGGAGGGGAGGAGTCCCAGTGACTGAGGGAGGGGAGGAATCCCAGAGACTGAGGGAGGGGAGGAGTCCCACAGTCCGAGGGAGGGTGGGAGTCCCATAGACTGAGGGAGGGGAGGAGTCCCATAGACTGAGGGATGGGAGGAGTCCCACAGACTGAGGGAGGGGAGGAGTCCCACAGACTGAGGGAGGGGAGGAGTCCCAGAGACTGAGGGAGGGGAGGTGTCCCAGAGACTGAGCGAGGGGAGGAGTCCCAGGGACTGAGGGAGGGGAGGAGTCCCACAGACTGAGGGAGGGGAGGAGTCCCACAGGCTGAGAGAGGGGAGGAGTCCCACAGACTGAGGGACGGGAGGAGTCCCACACACTGAGGGAGGGGAGGGGTCCCACAGACTGAGGGAGGGAAGGTGTCCCAGAGGGAGGGGAGGAGTCCCATAGACTGAGGGAGGGGAGGAGTCCCAGTGACTGAGGGAGGGGAGGAATCCCAGAGACTGAGGGAGGGGAGGAGTCCCACAGTCTGAGGGAGGGGGGAGTCCCATAGACTGAGGGAGGGGAGGAGTCCCATAGACTGAGGGAGGGGAGGAGTCCCACAGACTGAGGGAGGGGAGGAGTCCCACAGACTGAGGGAGGGGAGGAGTCCCAGAGACTGAGGGAGGGGAGGAGTCCCACAGACTGAGGGAGGGGAGGAGTCCCAGAGACTGAGGGAGGGGAGGAGTCCCACAGTCTGAGGGAGGGGAGGAATCCCAGAGACTGAGGGAGGGGGGGAGTCCCACAGTCTGAGGGAGGGGATGAGTCCCAGTGACTGAGGGAGGGGAGGAGTCCCAGAGACTGAGGGAGGGGAGGAGTCCCAGAGACTGAGGGAGGGGAGGAGTCCCACAGACTGAGGCAGGGGAGGAATCCCAGAGACTGAGGGAGGGGGGGAGTCCCATAGACTGAGGGAGGGAGGAGTCCCACAGACTGAGGGAGGGGAGGAGTCCCAGTGACTGAGGGAGGGGAGGAGTCCCACAGACCGAGGGAGGGGAGGAGTCCCACAGACCGAGGGAGGGGAGGAGTCCCACAGACTGAGGGAGGGGAGGAGTCCCAGTGACTGAGGGAGGGGAGGAGTCCCAGAGACTGAGGGAGGAGAGGAGTCCCACAGTCTGAGGGAGGGGATGAGTCCCAGTGACTGAGGGAGGGGAGGAGTCCCACAGACTGAGGGAGGGGAGGGGTCCCCACAGACTGAGGGAGGGGAGGAGTCCCAGAGACCGAGGGAGGGGAGGAGTCCCAGAGGGAGGGGAGGAGTCCCAGACTGAGGGAGGGGATGAGTCCCACAGACTGAGGGAGGGGAGGAGTCCCAGAGACTGAGGGAGGGGAGGAGTCCCAGAGACTGAGGGAGGGGGAGGAGTCCCAGAGACTGAGGGAGGGGAGGAGTCCCAGAGACTGAGGGAGGGGAGGAGTCCCAGAGACTGAGGGAGGGGAGGAGTCCCAAAGACTGAGGGAGGGGAGGAGCCCCACAGACTGAGGGAGGGGAGGAGCCCCACAGACTGAGTGAGGGGAGGAGTCCCACAGACTGAGGGAGGGGAGGAGTCCCACAGACTGAGGGAGGGGAGGAGTCCCAGAGACCAAGGGAGGGGAGGAGTCTCAGAGACCGAGGGAGGGGAGGAGTCCCACAGACTGAGGGAGGGGAGGAGTCTCAGAGACGGAGGGAGGGGAGGAGTCCCACAGACTGAGGGAGGGGAGGAGTCCCACAGACTGATGGAGGGGAGGAGTCCCACAGACTGAGGGAGGGGAGCAGTCCCAGAGACTGAGGGAGGGGAGGAGTCCCACACACTGATGAAGGGGAGGAGTCCCACAGACTGAGGGAGGGGAGGAGTCCCACAGACTGAGGGAGGGGACGAGTCCCAGACTGAGGGAGGGGACGAGTCCCACAAATTGAGGGAGGGGAGGATTCCCACAGACTGAGGGAGGGGAGGAGGAGTCCCAGAGACTGAGGGAGGGGAGGAGTCCCAGAGACTGAGGGAGGGGAGGAGCCCCAAAGACTGAGGGAGGGGAGGAGTCCCACAGACTGAGGGAGGGGAGGAGTCCCAGAGACTGAGGGAGGGGAGGAGTCCCAGAGACTGAGGGAGCGGAGGAGTCCCAGAGACTGAGGGAGGGGAGGAGTCCCAGAGACTGAGGGAGGGGAGGAGTCCCAGAGACTGAGGGAGGGGAGGAGTCCCAGAGACTGAGGGAGGGGAGGTGTCCCAGAGACTGAGGGAGGGGAGGAGTCCCAGAGACTGAGGGAGGGGAGGAGTCCCACAGACTGAGGGAGCGGAGGAGTCCCACAGGCTGAGAGAGGGGAGGAGTCCCACAGGCTGAGAGAGGGGAGGAGTACCACAGACTGAGGGAGGGGAGGAGTCCCAGAGGGAGGGGAGGAGTCCCAGAGACTGAGGGAGGGGAGGAGCCCCAAAGACTGAGGGAAGGGAGGAGTCCCACAGACTGAGGGAGGGGAGGAGTCCCAGAGACTGAGGGAGGGGAGGAGTCCCACAGACTGAGGGAGGGGACGAGTCCCACAGACTGAGGGAGGGGACGAGTCCCACAGACTGAGGGAGGGGAGGAGTCCCAGAGACTGAGGGAGGGGAGGAGCCCCAAAGACTGAGGGAGGGGACGAGTCCCAGTGACTGAGGGAGGGGAGGAATCCCAGAGACTGAGGGAGGGGGCGAGTCCCATAGACTGAGGGAGGGGAGGAGTCCCATAGACTGAGGGAGGGGAGGAGTCCCAGTGACTGAGGGAGGGGAGGAATCCCAGAGACTGAGGAGGGGAGGAGTCCCACAGTCTGAGGGAGGGGGGGAGTCCCATAGACTGAGGGAGGGGAGGAGTCCCATAGACTGAGGGGGGAGGAGTCCCACAGACTGAGGGAGGGGAGGAGTCCCACAGACTGAGGGAGGGGAGGAGTCCCAGAGACTGAGGGAGGGGAGGAGTCCCACAGACTGAGGGAGGGGAGGAGTCCCAGAGACTGAGGGAGGGGAGGAGTACCACAGTCTGAGGGACGGGAGGAGTCCCACAGTCTGAGGGAGGGGATGAGTCCCAGTGACTGAGGGAGGGGAGGAGTCCCAGAGACTGAGGGAGGGGAGGAGTCCCAGAGACTGAGGGAGGGGAGGAGTCCCACAGACTGAGGCAGGGGAGGAATCCCAGAGACTGAGGGAGGGGGGGAGTCCCATAGACTGAGGGAGGGAGGAGTCCCACAGACTGAGGGAGGGGAGGAGTCCCAGTGACTGAGGGAGGGGAGGAGTCCCACAGACCGAGGGAGGGGAGGAGTCCCACAGACCGAGGGAGGGGAGGAGTCCCACAGACTGAGGGAGGGGAGGAGTCCCAGTGACTGAGGGAGGGGAGGAGTCCCAGAGACTGAGGGAGGAGAGGAGTCCCACAGTCTGAGGGAGGGGATGAGTCCCAGTGACTGAGGGAGGGGAGGAGTCCCACAGACTGAGGGAGGGGAGGAGTCCCACAGACTGAGTGAGGGGAGGAGTCCCAGAGACCGAGGGAGGGGAGGAGTCCCAGAGGGAGGGGAGGAGTCCCAGACTGAGGGAGGGGATGAGTCCCACAGACTGAGGGAGGGGAGGAGTCCCAGAGACTGAGGGAGGGGAGGAGTCCCAGAGACTGAGGGAGGGGAGGAGTCCCAGAGACTGAGGGAGGGGAGGAGTCCCAGAGACTGAGGGAGGGGAGGAGTCCCAAAGACTGAGGGAGGGGAGGAGCCCCACAGACTGAGGGAGGGGAGGAGTCCCACAGACTGAGGGAGGGGAGGAGTCCCACAGACTGAGGGAGGGGAGGAGTCCCAGAGACCGAGGGAGGGGAGGAGTCTCAGAGACCGAGGGAGGGGAGGAGTCCCACAGACTGAGGGAGGGGAGGAGTCTCAGAGACCGAGGGAGGGGAGGAGTCCCACAGACTGAGGGAGGGGAGGAGTCCCACAGACTGATGGAGGGGAGGAGTCCCACAGACTGAGGGAGGGGAGCAGTCCCAGAGACTGAGGGAGGGGAGGAGTCCCACACACTGAGGGAGGGGAGGAGTCCCACAGACTGAGGGAGGGGAGGAGTCCCACAGACTGAGGGAGGGGACGAGTCCCAGACTGAGGGAGGGGACGAGTCCCACAGACTGAGGGAGGGGAGGAGTCACACACACTGAGGGAGGGGAGGAGTCCCAGAGACTGAGGGAGGGGAGGAGTCCCAGAGACTGAGGGAGGGGAGGAGCCCCAAAGACTGAGGGAGGGGAGGAGTCCCACAGACTGAGGGAGGGGAGGAGTCCCAGAGACTGAGGGAGGGGAGGAGTCCCAGAGACTGAGGGAGGGGAGGAGTCCCAGAGACTGAGGGAGGGGAGGAGTCCCAGAGACTGAGGGAGGGGAGGAGTCCCAGAGACTGAGGGAGGGGAGGAGTCCCAGAGACTGAGGGAGGGGAGGTGTCCCAGAGACTGAGGGAGGGGAGGAGTCCCAGAGACTGAGGGAGGGGAGGAGTCCCACAGACTGAGGGAGGGGAGGAGTCCCACAGACTGAGAGGGGAGGAGTCCCACAGGCTGAGAGAGGGGAGGAGTCCCACAGACTGAGGGAGGGGAGGAGTCCCACACACTGAGGGAGGGGAGGGGTCCCACAGACTGAGGGAGGGAAGGTGTCCCAGAGACTGAGGGAGGGGAGGAGCCCCAAAGACTGAGGGAAGGGAGGAGTCCCACAGACTGAGGGAGGGGAGGAGTCCCAGAGACTGAGGGAGGGGAGGAGTCCCAGAGACTGAGGGAGGGGAGGAGCCCCAAAGACTGAGGGAGGGGAGGAGCCCCAAAGACTGAGGGAAGGGAGGAGCCCCACAGACTGAGGGAGGGGAGTCGGAAGGACTGAGGGAGTCCCACAGACTGAGGGAGGGGAGGAGTCCCACAGACTGAGGGAGGGGAGGAGTCCCAGAGACTGAGGGAGGGGAGGAGCCCCAAAGACTGAGGGAAGGGAGGAGTCCCACAGACTGAGGGAGGGGAGGAGTCCCAGAGACTGAGGGAGGGGAGGAGTCCCAGAGACTGAGGGAGGGGAGGAGCCCCAAAGACTGAGGGAGGGGAGGAGCCCCACAGACTGAGGGAGGGGAGGAGTCCCACAGACTGAGGGAGGGGAGGAGTCCCACAGACTGAGGGAGGGGACGAGTCCCACAGACTGAGGGAGGGGACGAGTCCCACAGACTGAGGGAGGGGAGGAGTCCCACAGACTGAGGGAGGGGAGGAGTCCCAGAGACTGAGGGAGGGGAGGAGCCCCTAAGACTGAGGGAGGGGACGAGTCCCACAGACTGAGGGAGGGGAGGAGTCCCAGAGACTGAGGGAGGGGAGGAGTCCCAGAGACTGAGGGAGGGGAGGAGTCCCAGAGACTGAGGGAGGGGAGGAGTCCCAGAGACTGAGGGAGGGGAGGAGTCCCAGAGACTGAGGGAGGGGAGGAGTCCCACAGACTGAGGGAGGGGAGGAGTCCCAGAGCCTGAGGGAGGGAGGAGACCCACAGACTGAGGGAGGGGAGGAGTCCCACAGACTGAGGGAGGGGAGGAGTCCCACAGACTGAGAGAGGGGAGGAGTCCCACAGACTGAGAGAGGGGAGGAGTCCCACAGACTGAGGGAGGGGAGGAGTCCCACACACTGAGGGAGGGGAGGGGTCCCACAGACTGAGGGAGGGAAGGTGTCCCAGAGGGAGGGGAGGAGTCCCAGAGACTGAGGGAGGGGAGGAGTCCCGCAGACTGAGGGAGGGGAGGAGTCCCAGAGACTGAGGGAGGGGAGGAGCCCCAAAGACTGAGGGAAGGGAGGAGTCCCACAGACTGAGGGAGGGGAGGAGTCCCAGAGACTGAGGGAGGGGAGGAGTCCCAGAGACGGAGGGAGGGGAGGAGCCCCAAGGAATGAGGGAGGAAGGAGTCCCACAGACTGAGGGAGGGGGAGGAGTCCCAGAGACTGAGGGAGGGGAGGAGTCCCAGAGACTGAGGGAGGGGAGGAGTCCCAGAGACTGAGGGAGGGGAGGAGTCCCAGAGACTGAGGGAGGGGAAGAGCCCCAAAGACTGAGGGAGGGGAGGAGCCCCACAGACTGAGGGAGGGGAGCAGTCCCACAGACTGAGGGAGGGGAGGAGTCCCACAGACTGAGAGAGGGGAGGAGTCCCACAGACTGAGGGAGGACGGAGGGAGGGGAGGGGTCCCACAGACTGAGGGAGGGACGGTGTCTCAGAGGGAGGGGAGGAGTCCCAGAGACTGAGGGAGGGGAGGAGTCCCACAGACTGATGGAGGGGAGGAGTCCCGCAGGCTGAGGGAGGGGAGCAGTCCCAGAGACTGAGGGAGGGGACGAGTCCCAGACTGAGGGAGGGGAGGCGTCCCACAGACTGAGGGAGGGGAGGAGTCCCACAGACTGAGGGAGGTGAGGAGTCCCAGAGACTGAGGGAGGGGAGGAGTCCCACAGACTGAGGGAGGGGAGGAGTCCCACAGACTGAGGGAGGGGAGGAGTCCCAGAGACTGAGGGAGGGGAGGAGTCCCATAGACTGAGGGAGGGGAGGAATCCCAGAGACTGAGGGAGGGGGGGAGTCCCATAGACTGAGGGGGGGGAGGAGTCCCAGTGACTGAGGGAGGGGAGGAGTCGCAGAGACTGAGGGAGGTGAGGAGTCCCAGAGACTGAGGGAGGGGAGGAATCCCAGAGACTGAGGGAGGGGAGGAGTCCCATAGACTGAGGGAGGGGAGGAGTCCCACAGACTGAGGGAGGGGAGGAGTCCCAGAGACTGAGGGAGGGGAGGAGTCCCAGAGACTGAGGGAGGGGAGGAATCCCAGAGACTGAGGGAGGGGGCGAGTCCCATAGACTGAGGGAGGGGGGGAGTCCCATAGACTGAGGGAGGGGAGGAGTCGCACAGACTGAGGGAGGGGAGGAGTCCCAGAGACTGAGGGAGGGGAGTAGTCCCAGAGACTGAGGGAGGGGAGGAGTCCCAGAGACTGAGGGAGGGGAGGAATCCCAGAGACTGAGGGAGGGGGCGAGTCCCATAGACTGAGGGAGGGGAGGAGTCCCAGAGACTGAGGGAGGGGAGGAGTCCCAGAGACTGAGGGAGGGGAGGAATCCCAGAGACTGAGGGAGGGGGCGAGTCCCATAGACTGAGGGAGGGGAGGAGTCCCAGAGACTGAGGGAGGGGAGGAGTCCCACAGACTGAGGGAGGGGAGGAGTCCCATAGACTGAGGGAGGGGAGGAATCCCAGAGACTGAGGGAGGGGGCGAGTCCCATAGACTGAGGGAGGGGAGGAGTCCCAGAGACTGAGGGAGGGGAGGAGTCCCACAGACTGAGGGAGGGGGGGAGTCCCAGAGACTGAGGGAGGGGAGGAGCCCCAGAGACTGAGGGAGGGGAGGAATCCCAGAGACTGAGGGAGGGGGCGAGTCCCATAGACTGAGGGAGGGGAGGAGTCCCAGAGACTGAGGGAGGGGAGGAGTCCCAGAGACTGAGGGAGGGGAGGAATCCCAGAGACTGAGGGAGGGGGCGAGTCCCATAGACTGAGGGAGGGGAGGAGTCCCATAGACTGAGGGAGGGGAGGAGTCCCAGTGACTGAGGGAGGGGAGGAGTTCCACAGACTGAGGGAGGGGAGGAGTCCCAGAGACCAAGGGAGGGGAGGAGTCTCAGAGACCGAGGGAGGGGAGGAGTCCCACAGACTGAGGGAGGGGAGGAGTCTCAGAGACCGAGGGAGGGGAGGAGTCCCACAGACTGAGGGAGGGGAGGAGTCCCACAGACTGATGGAGAGGAGGAGTCCCACAGACTGAGGGAGGGGAGCAGTCCCAGAGACTGAGGGAGGGGAGGAGTCCCACACACTGAGGGAGGGGAGGAGTCCCACAGACTGAGGGAGGGGAGGAGTCCCACAGACTGAGGGAGGGGACGAGTCCCAGACTGAGGGAGGGGACGAGTCCCACAGACTGAGGGAGGGGAGGAGTCTCACAGACTGAGGGAGTGGAGGAGTCCCAGAGACTGAGGGAGGGGAGGAGTCCCACAGACTGAGGGAGGGGAGGAGTCCCACAGACTGAGAGGGGAGGAGTCCCACAGGCTGAGAGAGGGGAGGAGTCCCACAGACTGAGGGAGGGGAGGAGTCCCACACACTGAGGGAGGGGAGGGGTCCCACAGACTGAGGGAGGGAAGGTGTCCCAGAGACTGAGGGAGGGGAGGAGCCCCAAAGACTGAGGGAAGGGAGGAGTCCCACAGACTGAGGGAGGGGAGGAGTCCCAGAGACTGAGGGAGGGGAGGAGTCCCAGACACTGAGGGAGGGGAGGAGCCCCAAAGACTGAGGGAGGGGAGGAGCCCCAAAGACTGAGGGAGGGGAGGAGCCCCACAGACTGAGGGAGGGGAGGAGTCCCACAGACTGAGGGAGGGGAGGAGTCCCACAGACTGAGGGAGGGGAGGAGTCCCAGAGACTGAGGGAGGGGAGGAGCCCCAAAGACTGAGGGAAGGGAGGAGTCCCACAGACTGAGGGAGGGGAGGAGTCCCAGAGACTGAGGGAGGGGAGGAGTCCCAGAGACTGAGGGAGGGGAGGAGCCCCAAAGACTGAGGGAGGGGAGGAGCCCCACAGACTGAGGGAGGGGAGGAGTCCCACAGACTGAGGGAGGGGAGGAGTCCCACAGACTGAGGGAGGGGACGAGTCCCACAGACTGAGGGAGGGGACGAGTCCCACAGACTGAGGGAGGGGAGGAGTCCCACAGACTGAGGGAGGGGAGGAGTCCCAGAGACTGAGGGAGGGGAGGAGCCCCTAAGACTGAGGGAGGGGACGAGTCCCACAGACTGAGGGAGGGGAGGAGTCCCAGAGACTGAGGGAGGGGAGGAGTCCCAGAGACTGAGGGAGGGGAGGAGTCCCAGAGACTGAGGGAGGGGAGGAGTCCCAGAGACTGAGGGAGGGGAGGAGTCCCAGAGACTGAGGGAGGGGAGGAGTCCCACAGACTGAGGGAGGGGAGGAGTCCCAGAGCCTGAGGGAGGGGAGGAGACCCACAGACTGAGGGAGGGGAGGAGTCCCACAGACTGAGGGAGGGGAGGAGTCCCACAGACTGAGAGAGGGGAGGAGTCCCACAGACTGAGAGAGGGGAGGAGTCCCACAGACTGAGGGAGGGGAGGAGTCCCACACACTGAGGGAGGGGAGGGGTCCCACAGACTGAGGGAGGGAAGGTGTCCCAGAGGGAGGGGAGGAGTCCCAGAGACTGAGGGAGGGGAGGAGTCCCGCAGACTGAGGGAGGGGAGGAGTCCCAGAGACTGAGGGAGGGGAGGAGCCCCAAAGACTGAGGGAAGGGAGGAGTCCCACAGACTGAGGGAGGGGAGGAGTCCCAGAGACTGAGGGAGGGGAGGAGTCCCAGAGACGGAGGGAGGGGAGGAGCCCCAAGGAATGAGGGAGGGGAGGAGTCCCACAGACTGAGGGAGGGGAGGAGTCCCAGAGACTGAGGGAGGGGAGGAGTCCCAGAGACTGAGGGAGGGGAGGATTCCCAGAGACTGAGGGAGGGGAGGAGTCCCAGAGACTGAGGGAGGGGAAGAGCCCCAAAGACTGAGGGAGGGGAGGAGCCCCACAGACTGAGGGAGGGGAGCAGTCCCACAGACTGAGGGAGGGGAGGAGTCCCACAGACTGAGAGAGGGGAGGAGTCCCACAGACTGAGGGAGGGGAGGAGTCCCACAGACGGAGGGAGGGGAGGGGTCCCACAGACTGAGGGAGGGACGGTGTCTCAGAGGGAGGGGAGGAGTCCCAGAGACTGAGGGAGGGGAGGAGTCCCACAGACTGATGGAGGGGAGGAGTCCCGCAGGCTGAGGGAGGGGAGCAGTCCCAGAGACTGAGGGAGGGGACGAGTCCCAGACTGAGGGAGGGGAGGCGTCCCACAGACTGAGGGAGGGGAGGAGTCCCACAGACTGAGGGAGGTGAGGAGTCCCAGAGACTGAGGGAGGGGAGGAGTCCCACAGACTGAGGGAGGGGAGGAGTCCCACAGACTGAGGGAGGGGAGGAGTCCCAGAGACTGAGGGAGGGGAGGAGTCCCATAGACTGAGGGAGGGGAGGAATCCCAGAGACTGAGGGAGGGGGGGAGTCCCATAGACTGAGGGGGGGGAGGAGTCCCAGTGACTGAGGGAGGGGAGGAGTCCCAGAGACTGAGGGAGGTGAGGAGTCCCAGAGACTGAGGGAGGGGAGGAATCCCAGAGACTGAGGGAGGGGAGGAGTCCCACAGACTGAGGGAGGGGAGGAGTCCCAGAGACTGAGGGAGGGGAGTAGTCCCAGAGACTGAGGGAGGGGAGGAGTCCCAGAGACTGAGGGAGGGGAGGAATCCCAGAGACTGAGGGAGGGGGCGAGTCCCATAGACTGAGGGAGGGGAGGAGTCCCAGAGACTGAGGGAGGGGAGGAGTCCCACAGACTGAGGGAGGGGAGGAGTCCCATAGACTGAGGGAGGGGAGGAATCCCAGAGACTGAGGGAGGGGGCGAGTCCCATAGACTGAGGGAGGGGAGGAGTCCCAGAGACTGAGGGAGGGGAGGAGTCCCACAGACTGAGGGAGGGGGGGAGTCCCAGAGACTGAGGGAGGGGAGGAGCCCCAGAGACTGAGGGAGGGGAGGAATCCCAGAGACTGAGGGAGGGGGCGAGTCCCATAGACTGAGGGAGGGGAGGAGTCCCAGAGACTGAGGGAGGGGAGGAGTCCCAGAGACTGAGGGAGGGGAGGAATCCCAGAGACTGAGGGAGGGGGCGAGTCCCATAGACTGAGGGAGGGGAGGAGTCCCATAGACTGAGGGAGGGGAGGAGTCCCAGTGACTGAGGGAGGGGAGGAGTTCCACAGACTGAGGGAGGGGAGGAGTCCCAGAGACCAAGGGAGGGGAGGAGTCTCAGAGACCGAGGGAGGGGAGGAGTCCCACAGACTGAGGGAGGGGAGGAGTCTCAGAGACCGAGGGAGGGGAGGAGTCCCACAGACTGAGGGAGGGGAGGAGTCCCACAGACTGATGGAGAGGAGGAGTCCCACAGACTGAGGGAGGGGAGCAGTCCCAGAGACTGAGGGAGGGGAGGAGTCCCACACACTGAGGGAGGGGAGGAGTCCCACAGACTGAGGGAGGGGAGGAGTCCCACAGACTGAGGGAGGGGACGAGTCCCAGACTGAGGGAGGGGACGAGTCCCACAGACTGAGGGAGGGGAGGAGTCTCACAGACTGAGGGAGTGGAGGAGTCCCAGAGACTGAGGGAGGGGAGGAGTCCCACAGACTGAGGGAGGGGAGGAGTCCCAGAGACTGAGGGAGGGGAGGAGTCCCAGAGACTGAGGGAGGGGAGGAGTCCCAGAGACTGAGGGAGGGGAGGAGTCCCAGAGACTGAGGGAGGGGAGGAGTCCCAGAGACTGAGGGAGGGGAGGAGTCCCAGAGACTGAGGGAGGGGAGGAGTCCCAGAGACTGAGGGAGGGGAGGAGTCCCAGAGACTGAGGGAGGGGAGGTGTCCCAGAGACTGAGGGAGGGGAGGAGTCCCAGAGACTGAGGGAGGGGAGGAGTCCCACAGACTGAGGGAGGGGAGGAGTCCCACAGGCTGAGAGAGGGGAGGAGTCCCACAGGCTGAGAGAGGGGAGGAGTCCCACAGACTGAGGGAGGGGAGGAGTCCCACACACTGAGGGAGGGGAGGGGTCCCACAGACTGAGGGAGGGAAGGTGTCCCAGAGGGAGGGGAGGAGTCCCAGAGACTGAGGGAGGGGAGGAGTCCCGCAGACTGAGGGAGGGGAGGAGTCCCAGAGACTGAGGGAGGGGAGGAGCCCCAAAGACTGAGGGAAGGGAGGAGTCCCACAGACTGAGGGAGGGGAGGAGTCCCAGAGACTGAGGGAGGGGACGAGTCCCACAGACTGAGGGAGGGGAGGAGTCCCAGAGACTGAGGGAGGGGAGGAGTCCCAGAGACTGAGGGAGGGGAGGAGCCCCAAAGACTGAGGGAGGGGACGAGTCCCACAGACTGAGGGAGGGGAGGTGTCCCAGAGACTGAGGGAGGGGAGGAGTCCCAGAGACTGAGGGAGGGGAGGAGTCCCAGAGACTGAGGGAGGGGAGGAGTCCCAGAGACTGAGGGAGGGGAGGAGTACCAGAGACTGAGAGAGGGGAGGAGTCCCACAGACTGAGAGAGGGGAGGAGTCCCACAGACTGAGGGAGGGGAGGAGTCCCAGAGGAAGGGGAGGAGTCCCAGAGACTGAGGGAGGGGAGGAGCCCCAAAGACTGAGGGAAGGGAGGAGTCCCACAGACTGAGGGAGGGGAGGAGTCCCAGAGACTGAGGGAGGGGAGGAGTGCCAGAGAGAGGGGAGGAGTCCCAGAGACGGAGGGAGGGGAGGAATCCCAGAGACTGAGGGAGGGGGCGAGTCCCATAGACTGAGGGAGGGTGGGAGTCCCATAGGCTGAGGGAGGGGAGGAGTCCCAGTGACTGAGGGAGGGGAGGAGTCCCAGAGACTGAGGGAGGGGAGGAGCCCCAGAGACTGAGGGAGGGGAGGAATCCCAGAGACTGAGGGAGGGGGCGAGTCCCATAGACTGAGGGAGGGGAGGAGTCCCAGAGACTGAGGGAGGGGAGGAGTCCCACAGACTGAGGGAGGGGAGGAGTCCCATAGACTGAGGGAGGGGAGGAGTCCCACAGACTGAGGGAGGGGGGGAGTCCCAGAGACTGAGGGAGGGGAGGAGTCCCAGAGACTGAGGGAGGGGAGGAGCCCCAGAGACTGAGGGAGGGGAGGAGTCCCAGAGACTGAGGGAGGGGAGGAATCCCAGAGACTGAGGGAGGGGGCGGAGTCCCATAGACTGAGGGAGGGGAGGAGTCCCAGAGACTGAGGGAGGGGAGGAGTCCCAGAGACTGAGGGAGGGGAGGAATCCCAGAGACTGAGGGAGGGGGCGAGTCCCATAGACTGAGGGAGGGTGGGAGTCCCATAGGCTGAGGGAGGGGAGGAGTCCCAGTGACTGAGGGAGGGGAGGAGTCCCAGAGACTGAGGGAGGGGAGGAGCCCCAGAGACTGAGGGAGGGGAGGAAACCCAGAGACTGAGGGAGGGGGCGAGTCCCATAGACTGAGGGAGGGGAGGAGTCCCAGAGACTGAGGGAGGGGAGGAGTCCCACAGACTGAGGGAGGGGAGGAGTCCCATAGACTGAGGGAGGGGAGGAGTCCCACAGACTGAGGGAGGGGGGGAGTCCCAGAGACTGAGGGAGGGGAGGCATCCCAGAGACTGAGGGAGGGGGCGAGTCCCATAGACTGAGGGAGGGGAGGAGTCCCAGAGACTGAGGGAGGGGAGGAGTCCCAGAGACTGAGGGAGGGGAGGAATCCCAGAAACTGAGGGAGGGGGCGAGTCCCATAGACTGAGGGAGGTGAGGAGTCCCATAGACTGAGGGAGGGGAGGAGTCCCAGTGACTGAGGGAGGGGAGGAATCCCAGAGACTGAGGGAGGGGAGGAGTCCCACAGTCCGAGGGAGGGGGGAGTCCCATAGACTGAGGGAGGGGAGGAGTCCCATAGACTGAGGGAGGGGAGGAGTCCCACAGACTGAGGGAGGGGAGGAGTCCCACAGACTGAGGGAGGGGAGGAGTCCCCGAGACTGAGGGAGGGGAGGAGTCCCAGAGACTGAGGGAGGGGAGGAGTCCCAGAGACTGAGGGAGGGGAGGAGTCCCAGAGACTGAGGGAGGGGAGGTGTCCCAGAGACTGAGGGAGGGGAGGAGTCCCAGGGACTGAGGGAGGGGAGGAGTCCCACAGACTGAGGGAGGGGAGGAGTCCCACAGACTGAGAGAGGGGAGGAGTCCCACAGGCTGAGAGAGGGGAGGAGTCCCACAGACTGAGGGACGGGAGGAGTCCCACACACTGAGGGAGGGGAGGGGTCCCACAGACTGAGGGAGGGAAGGTGTCCCAGAGGGAGGGGAGGAGTCCCAGAGACTGAGGGAGGGGAGGAGTCCCGCAGACTGAGGGAGGGGAGGAGTCCCAGAGACTGAGGGAGGGGAGGAGCCCCAAAGACTGAGGGAAGGGAGGAGTCCCACAGACTGAGGGAGGGGAGGAGTCCCAGAGACTGAGGGAGGGGAGGAGTCCCAGAGACTGAGGGAGGGGAGGAGCCCCAAAGACTGAGGGAGGGGAGGAGTCCCACAGACTGAGGGAGGGGAGGAGTCCCACAGACTGAGGGAGGGGAGGAGTCCCACAGACTGAGGGAGGGGACGAGTCCCACAGACTGAGGGAGGGGACGAGTCCCACAGACTGAGGGAGGGGAGGAGTCCCAGAGACTGAGGGAGGGGAGGAGTCCCAGAGACTGAGGGAGGGGAGGAGCCCCAAAGACTGAGGGAGGGGACGAGTCCCACAGACTGAGGGAGGGGAGGAGTCCCAGAGACTGAGGGAGGGGAGGAGTCCCAGAGACTGAGGGAGGGGAGGAGTCCCACAGACTGAGAGAGGGGAGGAGTCCCACAGACTGAGAGAGGGGAGGAGTCCCACAGACTGAGGGAGGGGAGGAGTCCCACATACTGAGGGAGGGGAGGGGTCCCACAGACTGAGGGAGGGAAGGTGTCCCAGAGGGAGGGGAGGAGTCCCAGAGACTGAGGGAGGGGAGGAGTCCCGCAGACTGAGGGAGGGGAGGAGTCCCAGAGACTGAGGGAGGGGAGGAGCCCCAAAGACTGAGGGAAGGGAGGAGTCCCACAGACTGAGGGAGGGGAGGAGTCCCAGAGACTGAGGGAGGGGAGGAGTCCCAGAGACTGAGGGAGGGGAGGAGTCCCAGAGACGGAGGGAGGGGAGGAATCCCAGAGACTGAGGGAGGGGGCGAGTCCCATAGACTGAGGGAGGGTGGGAGTCCCATAGGCTGAGGGAGGGGAGGAGTCCCAGTGACTGAGGGAGGGGAGGAGTCCCAGAGACTGAGGGAGGGGAGGAATCCCAGAGACTGAGGGAGGGGGCGAGTCCCATAGACTGAGGGAGGGGAGGAGTCCCAGAGACTGAGGGAGGGGAGGAGTCCCACAGACTGAGGGAGGGGAGGAGTCCCATAGACTGAGGGAGGGGAGGAGTCCCACAGACTGAGGGAGGGGGGGAGTCCCAGAGACTGAGGGAGGGGAGGAGCCCCAGAGACTGAGGGAGGGGAGGAATCCCAGAGACTGAGGGAGGGGGCGAGTCCCATAGACTGAGGGAGGGGAGGAGTCCCAGAGACTGAGGGAGGGGAGGAGTCCCAGAGACTGAGGGAGGGGAGGAATCCAAGAGACTGAGGGAGGGGGCGAGTCCCATAGACTGAGGGAGGGGAGGAGTCCCATAGACTGAGGGAGGGGAGGAGTCCCAGTGACTGAGGGAGGGGAGGAATCCCAGAGACTGAGGGAGGGGAGGAGTCCCACAGTCTGAGGGAGGGGGGGAGTCCCATAGACTGAGGGAGGGGAGGAGTCCCATAGACTGAGGGAGGGGAGGAGTCCCACAGACTGAGGGAGGGGAGGAGTCCCACAGATTGAGGGAGGGGAGGAGTCCCAGAGACTGAGGGAGGGGAGGAGTCCCACAGACTGAGGGAGGGGAGGAGTCCCACAGACTGAGGGAGGGGAGGAGTCCCAGAGACTGAGGGAGGGGAGGAGTCCCACAGTCTGAGGGAGGGGAGGAATCCCAGAGACTGAGGGAGGGGGGGAGTCCCACAGTCTGAGGGAGGGGATGAGTCCCAGTGACTGAGGGAGGGGAGGAGTCCCAGAGACTGAGGGAGGGGAGGAGTCCCAAAGACTGAGGGAGGGGAGGAGTCCCACAGACTGAGGCAGGGGAGGAATCCCAGAGACTGAGGGAGGGGGGGAGTCCCATAGACTGAGGGAGGGAGGAGTCCCACAGACTGAGGGAGGGGAGGAGTCCCAGTGACTGAGGGAGGGGAGGAGTCCCACAGACCGAGGGAGGGGAGGAGTCCCACAGACCGAGGGAGGGGAGGAGTCCCACAGACTGAGGGAGGGGAGGAGTCCCAGTGACTGAGGGAGGGGAGGAGTCCCAGAGACTGAGGGAGGGGAGGAGTCCCACAGTCTGAGGGAGGGGATGAGTCCCAGTGACTGAGGGAGGGGAGGAGTCCCACAGACTCAGGGAGGGGAGGAGTCCCACAGACTGAGGGAGGGGAGGAGTCCCAGAGACCGAGGGAGGGGAGGAGTCGCAGAGGGAGGGGAGGAGTCCCAGACTGAGGGAGGGGATGAGTCCCACAGACTGAGGGAGGGGAGGAGTCCCAGAGACTGAGGGAGGGGAGGAGTCCCAGAGACTGAGGGAGGGGAGGAGTCCCAGAGACTGAGGGAGGGGAGGAGTCCCAGAGACTGAGGGAGGGGAGGAGTCCCAAAGACTGAGGGAGGGGAGGAGCACCACAGAGTGAGGGAGGGGAGGAGTCCCACAGACTGAGGGAGGGGAGGAGTCCCACAGACTGAGGGAGGGGAGGAGTCCCAGAGACCAAGGGAGGGGAGGAGTCTCAGAGACCGAGGGAGGGGAGGAGTCCCACAGACTGAGGGAGGGGAGGAGTCTCAGAGACCGAGGGAGGGGAGGAGTCCCACAGACTGAGGGAGGAGAGGAGTCCCACAGACTGATGGAGGGGAGGAGTCCCACAGTCTGAGGGAGGGGGGGAGTCACATAGACTGAGGGAGGGGAGGAGTCCCATAGACTGAGGGAGGGGAGGAGTCCCACAGACTGAGGGAGGGGAGGAGTCCCACAGACTGAGGGAGGGGAGGAGTCCCAGAGACTGAGGGAGGGGAGGAATCCCACAGACTGAGGGAGGGGAGGAGTCCCAGAGACTGAGGGAGGGGAGGAGTCCCACAGTCTGAGGGAGGGGAGGAATCCCAGAGACTGAGGGAGGGGGGGAGTCCCACAGTCTGAGGTAGGGGATGAGTCCCAGTGACTGAGGGAGGGGAGGAGTCCCAGAGACTGAGGGAGGAGAGGAGTCCCAGAGACTGAGGGAGGGGAGGAGTCCCACAGACTGAGGCAGGGGAGGAATCCCAGAGACTGAGGGAGGGGGGGAGTCCCATAGACTGAGGGAGGGAGGAGTCCCACAGACTGAGGGAGGGGAGGAGTCCCAGTGACTGAGGGAGGGGAGGAGTCCCACAGACCGAGGGAGGGGAGGAGTCCCACAGACCGAGGGAGGGGAGGAGTCCCACAGACTGAGGGAGGGGAGGAGTCCCAGTGACTGAGGGAGGGGAGGAGTCCCAGAGACTGAGGGAGGGGAGGAGTCCCACAGTCTGAGGGAGGGGATGAGTCCCAGTGACTGAGGGAGGGGAGGAGTCCCACAGACTGAGGGAGGGGAGGAGTCCCACAGACTGAGGGAGGGGAGGAGTCCCAGAGACCGAGGGAGGGGAGGAGTCCCAGAGGGAGGGGAGGAGTCCCAGACTGAGGGAGGGGATGAGTCCCACAGACTGAGGGAGGGGAGGAGTCCCAGAGACTGAGGGAGGGGCGGAGTCCCAGAGACTGAGGGAGGGGAGGAGTCCCAGAGACTGAGGGAGGGGAGGAGTCCCAGAGACTGAGGGAGGGGAGGAGTCCCAGAGACTGAGGGAGGGGAGGAGTCCCAAAGACTGAGGGAGGGGAGGAGCCCCACAGACTGAGGGAGGGGAGGAGTCCCACAGACTGAGGGAGGGGAGGAGTCCCACAGACTGAGGGAGGGGAGGAGTCCCAGAGACCAAGGGAGGGGAGGAGTCTCAGAGACCGAGGGAGGGGAGGAGTCCCACAGACTGCGGGAGGGGAGCAGTCTCAGAGACCGAGGGAGGGGAGGAGTCCCACAGACTGAGGGAGGGGAGGAGTCCCACAGACTGATGGAGGGGAGGAGTCCCACAGACTGAGGGAGGGGAGCAGTCCCAGAGACTGAGGGAGGGGAGGAGTCCCACACACTGAGGGAGGGGAGGAGTCGCACAGACTGAGGGAGGGGAGGAGTCCCACAGACTGAGGGAGGGGACGAGTCCCAGACTGAGGGAGGGGACGAGTCCCACAGACTGAGGGAGGGGAGGAGTCCCAGAGACTGAGGGAGGGGAGGAGTCCCAGAGACTGAGGGAGGGGAGGAGTCCCAGAGACTGAGGGAGGGGAGAAGCCCCAAAGACTGAGGGAGGGGAGGAGTCCCACAGACTGAGGGAGGGGAGGAGTCCCAGAGACTGAGGGAGGGGAGGAGTCCCAGAGACTGAGGGAGGGGAGGAGTCCCAGAGACTGAGGGAGGGGAGGAGTCCCAGAGACTGAGGGAGGGGAGGAGTCCCAGAGACTGAGGGAGGTGAGGAGTCCCAGAGACTGAGGGAGGGGAGGAGTCCCAGAGACTGAGGGGGGGAGGAGTCCCAGAGACTGAGGGAGGGGAGGAGTCCCAGAGACTGAGGGAGGGGAGGAGTCCCACAGACTGAGGGAGGGGAGGAGTCCCACAGACTGAGGGAGGGGAGGAGTCCCACAGACTGAGGGAGGGGAGGAGTCCCACAGACTGAGAGAGGGGAGGAGTCCCACAGGCTGAGAGAGGGGAGGAGTCCCACAGACTGAGGGAGGGGAGGAGTCCCACACACTGAGGGAGGGGAGGGGTCCCACAGACTGAGGGAGGGAAGGTGTCCCAGAGGGAGGGGAGGAGTCCCAGAGACTGAGGGAGGGGAGGAGTCCCGCAGACTGAGGGAGGGGAGGAGTCCCAGAGACAGAGGGAGGGGAGGAGCCCCAAAGACTGAGGGAAGGGAGGAGTCCCACAGACTGAGGGAGGGGAGGAGTCCCAGAGACTGAGGGAGGGGAGGAGTCCCAGAGACTGAGGGAGGGGAGGAGCCCCAAAGACTGAGGGAGGGGAGGAGTCCCACAGACTGAGGGAGGGGAGGAGTCCCACAGACTGAGGGAGGGGAGGAGTCCCACAGACTGAGGGAGGGGACGAGTCCCACAGACTGAGGGAGGGGACGAGTCCCACAGACTGAGGGAGGGGAGGAGTCCCAGAGACTGAGGGAGGGGAGGAGTCCCAGAGACTGAGGGAGGGGAGGAGCCCCAAAGACTGAGGGAGGGGACGAGTCCCACAGACTGAGGGAGGGGAGGAGTCCCAGAGACTGAGGGAGGGGAGGAGTCCCAGAGACTGAGGGAGGGAAGGTGTCCCAGAGGGAGGGGAGGAGTCCCAGAGACTGAGGGAGGGGAGGAGTCCCGCAGACTGAGGGAGGGGAGGAGTCCCAGAGACTGAGAGAGGGGAGGAGTCCCACAGACTGAGGGAGGGGAGGAGTCCCACACACTGAGGGAGGGGAGGGGTCCCACAGACTGAGGGAGGGAAGGTGTCCCAGAGGGAGGGGAGGAGTCCCAGAGACTGAGGGAGGGGAGGAGTCCCGCAGACTGAGGGAGGGGAGGAGTCTCAGAGACTGAGGGAGGGGAGGAACCCCAAAGACTGAGGGAGGGGAGGAGTCCCAGAGACTGAGGGAGGGGAGGAGTCCCAGAGACTGAGGGAGGGGAGGAGTCCCAGAGACTGAGGGAGGGGAGGAGTCCCAGAGACTGAGGGAGGGGAGGAGCCCCAAAGACTGAGGGAGGGGAGGAGCCCCACAGACTGAGGGAGGGGAGGAGTCCCACAGACTGAGGGAGGGGAGGAGTCCCAGAGACTGAGGGAGGGGAGGAGTCCCACAGACTGAGGGAGGGGAGGAGTCCCAGAGACTGAGGGAGGGGAGGAGTCCCAGAGACGGAGGGAGGGGAGGAGCCCCAAAGAATGAGGGAGGGGAGGAGTCCCACAGACTGAGGGAGGGGAGGAGTCCCACAGACTGAGGGAGGGGAGGAGTCCCACAGACTGAGGGAGGGGAGGAGTCCCAGAGACTGAGGGAGGGGAGGAGTCCCAGAGACTGAGGGAGGGGAGGAGTCCCAGAGACTGAGGGAGGGGAGGAGTCCCAGAGACTGAGGGAGGGGAGGAGCCCCACAGACTGAGGGAGGGGAGCAGTCCCAGAGACTGAGGGAGGGGAGGAGTCCCACAGACTGAGAGAGGGGAGGAGTCCCACAGACTGAGGGAAGGGAGGAGTCCCACAGACTGAGGGAGGGGAGGGGTCCCACAGACTGAGGGAGGGAAGGTGCCCCAGAGGGAGGGGAGGAGTCCCAGAGACTGAGGGAGGGGAGGAGTCCCACAGACTGATGGAGGGGAGGAGTCCCGCAGTCTGAGGGAGGGGAGCAGTCCCAGAGACTGAGGGAGGGGACGAGTCCCAGACTGAGGGAGGGGAGGCGTCCCACAGACTGAGGGAGGGGAGGAGTCCCACAGACTGAGGGAGGTGAGGAGTCCCAGAGACTGAGGGAGGGGAGGAGTCCCACAGACTGAGGGAGGGGAGGAGTCCCAGAGACTGAGGGAGGGGAGGAGTCCCAGAGACTGAGGGAGGGGAGGAGCCCCAAAGACTGAGGGAGGGGAGGAGTCCCACAGACTGAGGGAGGGGAGGAGTCCCAGAGACTGAGGGAGGGGAGGAGTCCCAGAGACTGAGGGAGGGGAGGAGTCCCAGAGACTGAGGGAGGGGAGGAGTCCCAGAGACTGAGGGAGGGGAGGAGTCCCAAAGACTGAGGGAGGGGAGGAGCCCCACAGAGTGAGGGAGGGGAGGAGTCCCACAGACTGAGGGAGGGGAGGAGTCCCACAGACTGAGGGAGGGGAGGAGTCCCAGAGACCAAGGGAGGGGAGGAGTCTCAGAGACCGAGGGAGGGGAGGAGTCCCACAGACCGAGGGAGGGGAGGAGTCTCAGAGACCGAGGGAGGGGAGGAGTCCCACAGACTGAGGGAGGGGAGGAGTCCCACAGACTGATGGAGGGGAGGAGTCCCACAGTCTGAGGGAGGGGGGGAGTCACATAGACTGAGGGAGGGGGGGAGTCACATAGACTGAGGGAGGGGAGGAGTCCCATAGACTGAGGGAGGGGAGGAGTCCCAGAGACTGAGGGAGGGGAGGAGTCCCACAGACTGAGGCAGGGGAGGAATCCCAGAGACTGAGGGAGGGGGGGAATCCCATAGACTGAGGGAGGGAGGAGTCCCACAGACTGAGGGAGGGGAGGAGTCCCAGTGACTGAGGGAGGGGAGGAGTCCCACAGACCGAGGGAGGGGAGGAGTCCCACAGACCGAGGGAGGGGAGGAGTCCCACAGACCGAGGGAGGGGAGGAGTCCCAGTGACTGAGGGAGGGGAGGAGTCCCAGAGACTGAGGGAGGGGAGGAGTCCCACAGTCTGAGGGAGGGGATGAGTCCCAGTGACTGAGGGAGGGGAGGAGTCCCACAGACTGAGGGAGGGGAGGAGTCCCACAGACTGAGGGAGGGGAGGAGTCCCAGAGACCGAGGGAGGGGAGGAGTCCCAGAGGGAGGGGAGGAGTCCCAGACTGAGGGAGGGGATGAGTCCCACAGACTGAGGGAGGGGAGGAGTCCCAGAGACTGAGGGAGGGGCGGAGTCCCAGAGACTGAGGGAGGGGAGGAGTCCCAGAGACTGAGGGAGGGGAGGAGTCCCAGAGACTGAGGGAGGGGAGGAGTCCCAGAGACTGAGGGAGGGGAGGAGTCCCAAAGACTGAGGGAGGGGAGGAGCCCCACAGACTGAGGGAGGGGAGGAGTCCCACAGACTGAGGGAGGGGAGGAGTCCCACAGACTGAGGGAGGGGAGGAGTCCCAGAGACCAAGGGAGGGGAGGAGTCTCAGAGACCGAGGGAGGGGAGGAGTCCCACAGACTGATGGAGGGGAGCAGTCTCAGAGACCGAGGGAGGGGAGGAGTCCCACAGACCGAGGGAGGGGAGGAGTCCCACAGACTGATGGAGGGGAGGAGTCCCACAGACTGAGGGAGGGGAGCAGTCCCAGAGACTGAGGGAGGGGAGGAGTCCCACACACTGAGGGAGGGGAGGAGTCGCACAGACTGAGGGAGGGGAGGAGTCCCACAGACTGAGGGAGGGGACGAGTCCCAGACTGAGGGAGGGGACGAGTCCCACAGACTGAGGGAGGGGAGGAGTCCCACAGACTGAGGGAGGGGAGGAGTCCCAGAGACTGAGGGAGGGGAGGAGTCCCAGAGACTGAGGGAGGGGAGGAGCCCCAAAGACTGAGGGAGGGGAGGAGTCCCACAGACTGAGGGAGGGGAGGAGTCCCAGAGACTGAGGGAGGGGAGGAGTCCCAGAGACTGAGGGAGGGGAGGAGTCCCAGAGACTGAGGGAGGGGAGGAGTCCCAGAGACTGAGGGAGGGGAGGAGTCCCAGAGACTGAGGGAGGGGAGGAGTCCCAGAGACTGAGGGAGGGGAGGAGTCCCAGAGACTGAGGGGGGGAGGAGTCCCAGAGACTGAGGGAGGGGAGGAGTCCCAGAGACTGAGGGAGGGGAGGAGTCCCACAGACTGAGGGAGGGGAGGAGTCCCACAGACTGAGGGAGGGGAGGAGTCCCACAGACTGAGGGAGGGGAGGAGTCCCACAGACTGAGAGAGGGGAGGAGTCCCACAGGCTGAGAGAGGGGAGGAGTCCCACAGACTGAGGGAGGGGAGGAGTCCCACACACTGAGGGAGGGGAGGGGTCCCACAGACTGAGGGAGGGAAGGTGTCCCAGAGGGAGGGGAGGAGTCCCAGAGACTGAGGGAGGGGAGGAGTCCCGCAGACTGAGGGAGGGGAGGAGTCCCAGAGACAGAGGGAGGGGAGGAGCCCCAAAGACTGAGGGAAGGGAGGAGTCCCACAGACTGAGGGAGGGGAGGAGTCCCAGAGACTGAGGGAGGGGAGGAGTCCCAGAAACTGAGGGAGGGGAGGAGCCCCAAAGACTGAGGGAGGGGAGGAGTCCCACAGACTGAGGGAGGGGAGGAGTCCCACAGACTGAGGGAGGGGAGGAGTCCCACAGACTGAGGGAGGGGACGAGTCCCACAGACTGAGGGAGGGGACGAGTCCCACAGACTGAGGGAGGGGAGGAGTCCCAGAGACTGAGGGAGGGGAGGAGTCCCAGAGACTGAGGGAGGGGAGGAGCCCCAAAGACTGAGGGAGGGGACGAGTCCCACAGACTGAGGGAGGGGAGGAGTCCCAGAGACTGAGGGAGGGGAGGAGTCCCAGAGACTGAGGGAGGGAAGGTGTCCCAGAGGGAGGGGAGGAGTCCCAGAGACTGAGGGAGGGGAGGAGTCCCGCAGACTGAGGGAGGGGAGGAGTCCCAGAGACTGAGAGAGGGGAGGAGTCCCACAGACTGAGGGAGGGGAGGAGTCCCACACACTGAGGGAGGGGAGGGGTCCCACAGACTGAGGGAGGGAAGGTGTCCCAGAGGGAGGGGAGGAGTCCCAGAGACTGAGGGAGGGGAGGAGTCCCGCAGACTGAGGGAGGGGAGGAGTCCCAGAGACTGAGGGAGGGGAGGAACCCCAAAGACTGAGGGAGGGGAGGAGTCCCAGAGACTGAGGGAGGGGAGGAGTCCCAGAGACTGAGGGAGGGGAGGAGTCCCAGAGACTGAGGGAGGGGAGGAGTCCCAGAGACTGAGGGAGGGGAGGAGCCCCAAAGACTGAGGGAGGGGAGGAGCCCCACAGACTGAGGGAGGGGAGGAGTCCCACAGACTGAGGGAGGGCAGGAGTCCCAGAGACTGAGGGAGGGGAGGAGTCCCACAGACTGAGGGAACTGAGGAGTCCCAGAGACTGAGGGAGGGGAGGAGTCCCAGAGACGGAGGGAGGGGAGGAGCCCCAAAGAATGAGGGAGGGGAGGAGTCCCACAGACTGAGGGAGGGGAGGAGTCCCACAGACTGAGGGAGGGGAGGAGTCCCACAGACTGAGGGAGGGGAGGAGTCCCAGAGACTGAGGGCGGGGAGGAGTCCCAGAGACTGAGGGAGGGGAGGAGTCCCAGAGACTGAGGGAGGGGAGGAGTCCCAGAGACTGAGGGAGGGGAGGAGCCCCACAGACTGAGGGAGGGGAGCAGTCCCAGAGACTGAGGGAGGGGAGGAGTCCCACAGACTGAGAGAGGGGAGGAGTCCCACAGACTGAGGGAGGGGAGGAGTCCCACAGACTGAGGGAGGGGAGGGGTCCCACAGACTGAGGGAGGGAAGGTGCCCCAGAGGGAGGGGAGGAGTCCCAGAGACTCAGGGAGGGGAGGAGTCCCACAGACTGATGGAGGGGAGGAGTCCCGCAGTCTGAGGGAGGGGAGCAGTCCCAGAGACTGAGGGAGGGGACGAGTCCCAGACTGAGGGAGGGGAGGCGTCCCACAGACTGAGGGAGGGGAGGAGTCCCACAGACTGAGGGAGGTGAGGAGTCCCAGAGACTGAGGGAGGGGAGGAGTCCCACAGACTGAGGGAGGGGAGGAGTCCCAGAGACTGAGGGAGGGGAGGAGTCCCAGAGACTGAGGGAGGGGAGGAGCCTCAAAGACTGAGGGAGGGGAGGAGTCCCACAGACTGAGGGAGGGGAGGAGTCCCAGAGACTGAGGGAGGGGAGGAGTCCCAGAGACTGAGGGAGGGGAGGAGTCCCAGAGACTGAGGGAGGGGAGGAGTCCCAGAGACTGAGGGAGGGGAGGAGTCCCAGAGACTGAGGGAGGGGAGGAGTCCCAGAGACTGAGGGAGGGGAGGTGTCCCAGAGACTGAGGGAGGGGAGGAGTCCCAGAGACTGAGGGAGGGGAGGAGTTCCACAGACTGAGGGAGGGGAGGAGTCCCACAGACTGAGAGAGGGGAGGAGTCCCACAGGCTGAGAGAGGGGAGGAGTCCCACAGACTGAGGGAGGGGAGGAGTCCCACACACTGAGGGAGGGGAGGGGTCCCACAGACTGAGGGAGGGAAGGTGTCCCAGAGGGAGGGGAGGAGTCCCAGAGACTGAGGGAGGGGAGGAGTCCCGCAGACTGAGGGAGGGGAGGAGTCCCAGAGACTGAGGGAGGGGAGGAGCACCAAAGACTGAGGGAAGGGAGGAGTCCCACAGACTGAGGGAGGGGAGGAGTCCCAGAGACTGAGGGAGGGGAGGAGTCCCAGAGACTGAGGGAGGGGAGGAGCCCCAAAGACTGAGGGAGGGGAGGAGTCCCACAGACTGAGGGAGGGGAGGAGTCCCACAGACTGAGGGAGGGGAGGAGTCCCACAGACTGAGGGAGGGGACGAGTCCCACAGACTGAGGGAGGGGACGAGTCCCACAGACTGAGGGAGGGGCGGAGTCCCAGAGACTGAGGGAGGGGAGGAGTCCCAGAGACTGAGGGAGGGGAGGAGCCCCAAAGACTGAGGGAGGGGAGGAGTCCCACAGACTGAGGGAGGGGAGGAGTCCCAGAGACTGAGGGAGGTGAGGAGTCCCAGAGACTGAGGGAGGGGAGGAGTCCCAGAGACTGAGGGAGGGGAGGAGTCCCAGAGACTGAGGGAGGGGAGGTGTCCCACAGACTGAGGGAGGGGAGGAGTCCCAGAGACTGAGGGAGGGGAGGAGTCCCATAGACTGAGGGAGGGGAGGAGTCCCACAGACTGAGGGAGGGGAGGAGTCCCACAGACTGAGAGAGGGGAGGAGTCCCACAGACTGAGAGAGGGGAGGAGTCCCACAGACTGAGGGAGGGGAGGAGTCCCACACACTGAGGGAGGGGAGGGGTCCCACAGACTGAGGGAGGGAAGGTGTCCCAGAGGGAGGGGAGGAGTCCCAGAGACTGAGGGAGGGGAGGAGTCCCGCAGACTGAGGGAGGGGAGGAGTCCCAGAGACTGAGGGAGGGGAGGAGCCCCAAAGACTGAGGGAAGGGAGGAGTCCCACAGACTGAGGGAGGGGAGGAGTCCCAGAGACTGAGGGAGGGGAGGAGTCCCAGAGACTGAGGGGGGGAGGAGTCCCAGAGACGGAGGGAGGGGAGGAGCCCCAAAGAATGAGGGAGGGGAGGAGTCCCACAGACTGAGGGAGGGGAGGAGTCCCACAGACTGAGGGAGGGGAGGAGTCCCAGAGACTGAGGGAGGGGAGGAGTCCCACACACTGAGGGAGAGGAGGAGTCCCAGAGACTGAGGGAGGGGAGGAGTCCCAGAGACTGAGGGAGGGGAGGAGCCCCAAAGACTGAGGTAGGGGAGGAGCTCCACAGACTGAGGGAGGGGAGGAGTCCCACAGACTGAGGGAGGGGAGGAGTCCCATAGACTGAGGGAGGGGAGGAGTCCCACAGACTGAGGGAGGGGGGGAGTCCCAGAGACTGAGGGAGGGGAGGAATCCCAGAGACTGAGGGAGGGGGCGAGTCCCATAGACTGAGGGAGGGGAGGAGTCCCAGAGACTGAGGGAGGGGAGGAGTCCCAGAGACTGAGGGAGGGGAGGAATCCCAGAGACTGAGGGAGGGGGCGAGTCCCATAGACTGAGGGAGGGGAGGAGTCCCATAGACTGAGGGAGGGGAGGAGTCCCAGTGACTGAGGGAGGGGAGGAATCCCAGAGACTGAGGGAGGGGAGGAGTCCCACAGTCTGAGGGAGGGGGGGAGTCCCATAGACTGAGGGAGGGGAGGAGTCCCATAGACTGAGGGAGGGGAGGAGTCCCACAGACTGAGGGAGGGGAGGAGTCCCACAGATTGAGGGAGGGGAGGAGTCCCAGAGACTGAGGGAGGGGAGGAGTCCCACAGACTGAGGGAGGGGAGGAGTCCCACAGACTGAGGGAGGGGAGGAGTCCCAGAGACTGAGGGAGGGGAGGAGTCCCACAGTCTGAGGGAGGGGAGGAATCCCAGAGACTGAGGGAGGGGGGGAGTCCCACAGTCTGAGGGAGGGGATGAGTCCCAGTGACTGAGGGAGGGGAGTAGTCCCAGAGACTGAGGCAGGGGAGGAGTCCCAGAGACTGAGGGAGGGGAGGAGTCCCACAGACTGAGGCAGGGGAGGAATCCCAGAGACTGAGGGAGGGGGGGAGTCCCATAGACTGAGGGAGGGAGGAGTCCCACAGACTGAGGGAGGGGAGGAGTCCCAGTGACTGAGGGAGGGGAGGAGTCCCACAGACCGAGGGAGGGGAGGAGTCCCACAGACCGAGGGAGGGGAGGAGTCCCACAGACTGAGGGAGGGGAGGAGTCCCAGTGACTGAGGGAGGGGAGGAGTCCCAGAGACTGAGGGAGGGGAGGAGTCCCACAGTCTGAGGGAGGGGATGAGTCCCAGTGACTGAGGGAGGGGAGGAGTCCCACAGACTGAGGGAGGGGAGGAGTCCCACAGACTGAGGGAGGGGAGGAGTCCCAGAGACCGAGGGAGGGGAGGAGTCGCAGAGGGAGGGGAGGAGTCCCAGACTGAGGGAGGGGATGAGTCCCACAGACTGAGGGAGGGGAGGAGTCCCAGAGACTGAGGGAGGGGAGGAGTCCCAGAGACTGAGGGAGGGGAGGAGTCCCAGAGACTGAGGGAGGGGAGGAGTCCCAGAGACTGAGGGAGGGGAGGAGTCCCAAAGACTGAGGGAGGGGAGGAGCCCCACAGAGTGAGGGAGGGGAGGAGTCCCACAGACTGAGGGAGGGGAGGAGTCCCACAGACTGAGGGAGGGGAGGAGTCCCAGAGACCAAGGGAGGGGAGGAGTCTCAGAGACCGAGGGAGGGGAGGAGTCCCACAGACTGAGGGAGGGGAGGAGTCTCAGAGACCGAGGGAGGGGAGGAGTCCCACAGACTGAGGGAGGGGAGGAGTCCCACAGACTGATGGAGGGGAGGAGTCCCACAGTCTGAGGGAGGGGGGAGTCACATAGACTGAGGGAGGGGAGGAGTCCCATAGACTGAGGGAGGGGAGGAGTCCCACAGAGTGAGGGAGGGGAGGAGTCCCACAGACTGAGGGAGGGGAGGAGTCCCAGAGACTGAGGGAGGGGAGGAGTCCCACAGACTGAGGGAGGGGAGGAGTCCCAGAGACTGAGGGAGGGGAGGAGTCCCACAGTCTGAGGGAGGGGAGGAATCCCAGAGACTGAGGGAGGGGGGGAGTCCCACAGTCTGAGGTAGGGGATGAGTCCCAGTGACTGAGGGAGGGGAGGAGTCCCAGAGACTGAGGGAGGGGAGGAGTCCCAGAGACTGAGGGAGGGGAGGAACCCCAAAGACTGAGGGAGGGGAGGAGTCCCAGAGACTGAGGGAGGGGAGGAGTCCCAGAGACTGAGGGAGGGGAGGAGTCCCAGAGACTGAGGGAGGGGAGGAGTCCCAGAGACTGAGGGAGGGGAGGAGCCCCAAATACTGAGGGAGGGGAGGAGCCCCACAGACTGAGGGAGGGGAGGAGTCCCACAGACTGAGGGAGGGGAGGAGTCCCACAGACTGAGGGAGGGGAGGAGTCCCAGAGACTGAGGGAGGGGAGGAGTCCCACAGACTGAGGGAGGGGAGGAGTCCCAGAGACTGAGGGAGGGGAGGAGTCCCAGAGACGGAGGGAGGGGAGGAGCCCCAAAGAATGAGGGAGGGGAGGAGTCCCACAGACTGAGGGAGGGGAGGAGTCCCACAGACTGAGGGAGGGGAGGAGTCCCAGAGACTGAGGGAGGGGAGGAGTCCCAGAGACTGAGGGAGGGGAGGAGTCCCAGAGACTGAGGGAGGGGAGGAGGCCCAGAGACTGAGGGAGGGGAGGAGCCCCAAAGACTGAGGGAGGGGAGGAGCCCCACAGACTGAGGGAGGGGGGCAGTCCCAGAGACTGAGGGAGGGGAGGAGTCCCACAGACTGAGAGAGGGGAGGAGTCCCACAGACTGAGGGAGGGGAGGAGTCCCACAGACTGAGGGAGGGGAGGGGTCCCACAGACTGAGGGAGGGAAGGTGCCCCAGAGGGAGGGGAGGAGTCCCAGAGACTGAGGGAGGGGAGGAGTCCCACAGACTGATGGAGGGGAGGAGTCCCGCAGTCTGAGGGAGGGGAGCAGTCCCAGAGACTGAGGGAGGGGACGAGTCCCAGACTGAGGGAGGGGAGGCGTCCCACAGACTGAGGGAGGGGAGGAGTCCCACAGACTGAGGGAGGTGAGGAGTCCCAGAGACTGAGGGAGGGGAGGAGTCCCACAGACTGAGGGAGGGGAGGAGTCCCAGAGACTGAGGGAGGGGAGGAGTCCCAGAGACTGAGGGAGGGGAGGAGCCCCAAAGACTGAGGGAGGGGAGGAGTCCCACAGACTGAGGGAGGGGAGGAGTCCCAGAGACTGAGGGAGGGGAGGAGTCCCAGAGACTGAGGGAGGGGAGGAGTCCCAGAGACTGAGGGAGGGGAGGAATCCCAGAGACTGAGGGAGGGGAGGAGTCCCAGAGACTGAGGGAGGGGAGGTGTCCCAGAGACTGAGGGAGGGGAGGAGTCCCAGAGACTGAGGGAGGGGAGGAGTCCCACAGACTGAGGGAGGGGAGGAGTCCCACAGACTGAGAGAGGGGAGGAGTCCCACAGGCTGAGAGAGGGGAGGAGTCCCACAGACTGAGGGAGGGGAGGAGTCCCACACACTGAGGGAGGGGAGGGGTCCCACAGACTGAGGGAGGGAAGGTGTCCCAGAGGGAGGGGAGGAGTCCCAGAGACTGAGGGAGGGGAGGAGTCCCGCAGACTGAGGGAGGGGAGGAGTCCCAGAGACTGAGGGAGGGGAGGAGCACCAAAGACTGAGGGAAGGGAGGAGTCCCACAGACTGAGGGAGGGGAGGAGTCCCAGAGACTGAGGAGGGGAGGAGTCCCAGAGACTGAGGGAGGGGAGGAGCCCCAAAGACTGAGGGAGGGGAGGAGTCCCACAGACTGAGGGAGGGGAGGAGTCCCACAGGACTGAGGGAGGGGAGGAGTCCCACAGACTGAGGGAGGGGACGAGTCCACAGACTGAGGGAGGGGACGAGTCCCACAGACTGAGGGAGGGGCGGAGTCCAGAGACTGAGGGAGGGGAGGAGTCCCAGAGACTGAGGGAGGGGAGGAGCCCCAAAGACTGAGGGAGGGGAGGAGTCCCACAGACTGAGGGAGGGGAGGAGTCCCAGAGACTGAGGGAGGTGAGGAGTCCCAGAGACTGAGGGAGGGGAGGAGTCCCAGAGACTGAGGGAGGGGAGGAGTCCCAGAGACTGAGGGAGGGGAGGTGTCCCACAGACTGATGGAGGGGAGGAGTCCCAGAGACTGAGGGAGGGGAGGAGTCCCATAGACTGAGGGAGGGGAGGAGTCCCACAGACTGAGGGAGGGGAGGAGTCCCACAGACTGAGAGAGGGGAGGAGTCCCACAGACTGAGAGAGGGGAGGAGTCCCACAGACTGAGGGAGGGGAGGAGTCCCACACACTGAGGGAGGGGAGGGGTCCCACAGACTGAGGGAGGGAAGGTGTCCCAGAGGGAGGGAGGAGTCCCAGAGACTGAGGGAGGAGAGGAGTCCCGCAGACTGAGGGAGGGGAGGAGTCCCAGAGACTGAGGGAGGGGAGGAGCCCCAAAGACTGAGGGAAGGGAGGAGTCCCACAGACTGAGGGAGGGGAGGAGTCCCAGAGACTGAGGGAGGGGAGGAGTCCCAGAGACTGAGGGGGGGGAGGAGTCCCAGAGACGGAGGGAGGGGAGGAGCCCCAAAGAATGAGGGAGGGGAGGAGTCCCACAGACTGAGGGAGGGGAGGAGTCCACAGACTGAGGGAGGGGAGGAGTCCCAGAGACTGAGGGAGGGGAGGAGTCCCAGAGACTGAGGGAGAGGAGGAGTCCCAGAGACTGAGGGAGGGGAGGAGTCCCAGAGACTGAGGGAGGGGAGGAGCCCCAAAGACTGAGGTAGGGGAGGAGCTCCACAGACTGAGGGAGGGGAGGAGTCCCACAGACTGAGGGAGGGGAGGAGTCCCATAGACTGAGGAGGGGAGGAGTCCCACAGACTGAGGGAGGGGAGGAGTCCCAGTGACTGAGGGAGGGGAGGAGTCCCAGAGACTGAGGGAGGGGAGGAGTCCCAGAGACTGAGGGAGGGGAGGAGTCCCACAGACTGAGGCAGGGGAGGAATCCCAGAGACTGAGGGAGGGGGGGAGTCCCATAGACTGAGGGAGGGAGGAGTCCCACAGACTGAGGGAGGGGAGGAGTCCCAGTGACTGAGGGAGGGGGAGGAGTCCCACAGACCGAGGGAGGGGAGGAGTCCCACAGACCGAGGGAGGGGAGGAGTCCCACAGACTGAGGGAGGGGAGGAGTCCCAGTGACTGAGGGAGGGGAGGAGTCCCAGAGACTGAGGGAGGGGAGGTGTCCCAGAGACTGAGGGAGGGGAGGAGTCCCAGAGACTGAGGGAGGGGAGGAGTTCCACAGACTGAGGGAGGGGAGGAGTCCCACAGACTGAGAGAGGGGAGGAGTCCCACAGGCTGAGAGAGGGGAGGAGTCCCACAGACTGAGGGAGGGGAGGAGTCCCACACACTGAGGGAGGGAGGGGTCCCACAGACTGAGGGAGGGAAGGTGTCCCAGAGGGAGGGGAGGAGTCCCAGAGACTGAGGAGGGGAGGAGTCCCGCAGACTGAGGGAGGGGAGGAGTCCCAGAGACTGAGGGAGGGGAGGAGCACCAAAGACTGAGGGAAGGGAGGAGTCCCACAGACTGAGGGAGGGGAGGAGTCCCAGAGACTGAGGGAGGGGAGGAGTCCCAGAGACTGAGGGAGGGGAGGAGCCCCAAAGACTGAGGGAGGGAGGAGTCCCACAGACTGAGGGAGGGGAGGAGTCCCACAGACTGAGGGAGGGGAGGAGTCCCACAGACTGAGGGAGGGGACGAGTCCCACAGACTGAGGGAGGGGACGAGTCCCACAGACTGAGGGAGGGGCGGAGTCCAGAGACTGAGGGAGGGGAGGAGTCCCAGAGACTGAGGGAGGGGAGGAGCCCCAAAGACTGAGGGAGGGGAGGAGTCCCACAGACTGAGGGAGGGGGAGGAGTCCCAGAGACTGAGGGAGGTGAGGAGTCCCAGAGACTGAGGGAGGGGAGGAGTCCCAGAGACTGAGGGAGGGGAGGAGTCCCAGAGACTGAGGGAGGGGAGGTGTCCCACAGACTGAGGGAGGGGAGGAGTCCCAGAGACTGAGGGAGGGGAGGAGTCCCATAGACTGAGGGAGGGGAGGAGTCCCACAGACTGAGGGAGGGGAGGAGTCCCACAGACTGAGAGAGGGAGGAGTCCCACAGACTGAGAGAGGGGAGGAGTCCCACAGACTGAGGGAGGGGAGGAGTCCCACACACTGAGGGAGGGGAGGGGTCCCACAGACTGAGGAGGGAAGGTGTCCCAGAGGGAGGGGAGGAGTCCAGAGACTGAGGGAGGGGAGGAGTCCCGCAGACTGAGGGAGGGGAGGAGTCCAGAGACTGAGGGAGGGGAGGAGCCCCAAAGACTGAGGGAAGGGAGGAGTCCCACAGACTGAGGGAGGGGAGGAGTCCCAGAGACTGAGGGAGGGGAGGAGTCCCAGAGACTGAGGGGGGGAGGAGTCCCAGAGACGGAGGGAGGGAGGAGCCCCAAAGAATGAGGGAGGGGAGGAGTCCCACAGACTGAGGGAGGGGAGGAGTCCCACAGACTGAGGGAGGGGAGGAGTCCCAGAGACTGAGGGAGGGGAGGAGTCCCACACACTGAGGGAGAGGAGGAGTCCCAGAGACTGAGGGAGGGGAGGAGTCCCAGAGACTGAGGGAGGGGAGGAGCCCCAAAGACTGAGGTAGGGGAGGAGCTCCACAGACTGAGGGAGGGGAGGAGTCCCACAGACTGAGGGAGGGGAGGAGTCCCATAGACTGAGGGAGGGGAGGAGTCCCACAGACTGAGGGAGGGGGGGAGTCCCAGAGACTGAGGGAGGGGAGGAATCCCAGAGACTGAGGGAGGGGGCGAGTCCCATAGACTGAGGGAGGGGAGGAGTCCCAGAGACTGAGGGAGGGGAGGAGTCCCAGAGACTGAGGGAGGGGAGGAATCCCAGAGACTGAGGGAGGGGGCGAGTCCCATAGACTGAGGGAGGGGAGGAGTCCCATAGACTGAGGGAGGGGAGGAGTCCCAGTGACTGAGGGAGGGGAGGAATCCCAGAGACTGAGGGAGGGGAGGAGTCCCACAGTCTGAGGGAGGGGGGGAGTCCCATAGACTGAGGGAGGGGAGGAGTCCCATAGACTGAGGGAGGGGAGGAGTCCCACAGACTGAGGGAGGGGAGGAGTCCCACAGATTGAGGGAGGGGAGGAGTCCCAGAGACTGAGGGAGGGGAGGAGTCCCACAGACTGAGGGAGGGGAGGGAGTCCCACAGACTGAGGGAGGGGAGGAGTCCCAGAGACTGAGGGAGGGGAGGAGTCCCACAGTCTGAGGGAGGGGAGGAATCCAGAGACTGAGGGAGGGGGGGAGTCCCACAGTCTGAGGGAGGGGATGAGTCCCAGTGACTGAGGGAGGGGAGTAGTCCCAGAGACTGAGGCAGGGGAGGAGTCCCAGAGACTGAGGGAGGGGAGGAGTCCCACAGACTGAGGCAGGGGAGGAATCCCAGAGACTGAGGGAGGGGGGGAGTCCCATAGACTGAGGGAGGGAGGAGTCCCACAGACTGAGGGAGGGGAGGAGTCCCAGTGACTGAGGGAGGGGAGGAGTCCCACAGACCGAGGGAGGGGAGGAGTCCCCACAGACCGAGGGAGGGGAGGAGTCCCACAGACTGAGGGAGGGGAGGAGTCCCAGTGACTGAGGGAGGGGAGGAGTCCCAGAGACTGAGGGAGGGGAGGAGTCCCACAGTCTGAGGGAGGGGATGAGTCCCAGTGACTGAGGGAGGGGAGGAGTCCCACAGACTGAGGGAGGGGAGGAGTCCCACAGACTGAGGGAGGGGAGGAGTCCCAGAGACCGAGGGAGGGGAGGAGTCGCAGAGGGAGGGGAGGAGTCCCAGACTGAGGAGGGATGAGTCCCACAGACTGAGGGAGGGGAGGAGTCCCAGAGACTGAGGGAGGGGAGGAGTCCCAGAGACTGAGGGAGGAGGAGTCCCAGAGACTGAGGAGGGGAGGAGTCCCAGAGACTGAGGGAGGGGAGGAGTCCCAAAGACTGAGGGAGGGGAGGAGCCCCACAGAGTGAGGGAGGGGGAGGAGTCCCACAGACTGAGGGAGGGGAGGAGTCCCACAGACTGAGGAGGGAGGAGTCCCAGAGACCAAGGAGGGGAGGAGTCTCAGAGACCGAGGGAGGGGAGGAGTCCCACAGACTGAGGGAGGGAGGAGTCTCAGAGACCGAGGGAGGGGAGGAGTCCCACAGACTGAGGGAGGGGAGGAGTCCCACAGACTGATGGAGGGGAGGAGTCCCACAGTCTGAGGGAGGGGGGAGTCACATAGACTGAGGGAGGGGAGGAGTCCCATAGACTGAGGGAGGGGAGGAGTCCCACAGAGTGAGGGAGGGGAGGAGTCCCACAGACTGAGGGAGGGGAGGAGTCCCAGAGACTGAGGGAGGGGAGGAGTCCCACAGACTGAGGGAGGGGAGGAGTCCCAGAGACTGAGGAGGGGAGGAGTCCCACAGTCTGAGGGAGGGGAGGAATCCCAGAGACTGAGGGAGGGGGGGAGTCCCACAGTCTGAGGTAGGGGATGAGTCCCAGTGACTGAGGGAGGGGAGGAGTCCCAGAGACTGAGGGAGGGGAGGAGTCCCAGAGACTGAGGGAGGGGAGGAACCCCCAAGAGACTGAGGGAGGGGAGGAGTCCCAGAGACTGAGGGAGGGGAGGAGTCCCAGAGACTGAGGAGGGGAGGAGTCCCAGAGACTGAGGGAGGGGAGGAGTCCCAGAGACTGAGGGAGGGGAGGAGCCCCAAATACTGAGGGAGGGGAGGAGCCCCACAGACTGAGGGAGGGGAGGAGTCCCACAGACTGAGGGGAGGGGGAGGGAGTCCCACAGACTGAGGGAGGGGGGGAGTCCCAGAGACTGAGGGAGGGGAGGAGTCCCACAGACTGAGGGAGGGGAGGAGTCCCAGAGACTGAGGGAGGGGAGGAGTCCAGAGACGGAGGGAGGGGAGGAGCCCCAAAGAATGAGGGAGGGGAGGAGTCCCACAGACTGAGGGAGGGGAGGAGTCCCACAGACTGAGGGAGGGGAGGAGTCCCAGAGACTGAGGGAGGGGAGGAGTCCCAGAGACTGAGGGAGGGGAGGAGTCCCAGAAGACTGAGGGAGGGGAGGAGGCCCAGAGACTGAGGGAGGGGAGGAGCCCCAAAGACTGAGGGAGGGGAGGAGCCCCACAGACTGAGGGAGGGGGCAGTCCCAGAGACTGAGGGAGGGGAGGAGTCCCACAGACTGAGAGAGGGGAGGAGTCCCACAGACTGAGGGAGGGGGAGGAGTCCCACAGACTGAGGGAGGGGAGGGGTCCCACAGACTGAGGGAGGGAAGGTGCCCCCAGAGGGAGGGGAGGAGTCCCAGAGACTGAGGGAGGGGAGGAGTCCCACAGACTGATGGAGGGGAGGAGTCCCGCAGTCTGAGGGAGGGGAGCAGTCCCAGAGACTGAGGGAGGGGACGAGTCCCAGACTGAGGGAGGGGAGGCGTCCCACAGACTGAGGGAGGGGAGGAGTCCCACAGACTGAGGGAGGTGAGGAGTCCCAGAGACTGAGGGAGGGGAGGAGTCCCACAGACTGAGGGAGGGGAGGAGTCCCAGAGACTGAGGGAGGGGAGGAGTCCCAGAGACTGAGGGAGGGGAGGAGCCCCAAAGACTGAGGGAGGGGAGGAGTCCCACAGACTGAGGGAGGGGAGGAGTCCCAGAGACTGAGGGAGGGGAGGAGTCCCAGAGACTGAGGGAGGGAGGAGGAGTCCCAGAGACTGAGGGAGGGGAGGAGTCCCAGAGACTGAGGGAGGGGAGGAGTCTCAGAGACTGAGGGAGGGGAGGAGTCCCAGAGACTGAGGGAGGGGAGGTGTCCCAGAGACTGAGGGGAGGGGAGGAGTCCCAGAGACTGAGGGAGGGGAGGAGTCCCACAGACTGAGGGAGGGGAGGAGTCCCACAGGACTGAGAGAGGGGAGGAGTCCCACAGGCTGAGAGAGGGGAGGAGTCCCACAGACTGAGTGGAGGGGAGGAGTCCCACACACTGAGGGGGAGGGGGAGGGTCCCACAGACTGAGGGAGGGAAGGTGTCCCAGAGGGAGGGGAGGAGTCCCAGAGACTGAGGGAGGGGAGGAGTCCCGCAGACTGAGGGAGGGGAGGAGTCCCAGAGACTGAGGGAGGGGGAGGAGCACCAAAGACTGAGGGAAGGGAGGAGTCCCCACAGACTGAGGGAGGGGAGGAGTCCCAGAGACTGAGGGGAGGGGAGGAGTCCCAGAGACTGAGGGAGGGGAGGAGCCCCAAAAGACTGAGGGAGGGGAGGAG